>NC_044276.1:20198185-20498185 GCF_003957555.1 Calypte anna
AAGATCAAGGGGGAATAAGAAAGAGAGACTTCAAGGTTGGAAGTTAAAACTAGAACAGGGAAGGGAGAGTAATACATGGAATAATGAAAAATATACGAATATATCAGAACTGTCACGGTTGGAACAGACCTCAAAGTTCACCACATCCAACAGTCAACATCCCCCCCCATTAAATAAAACATATTTATCAATATCTATATCATCATGCCTTAGCAGATGAGGGAAAGGCTGTTGGTGTTGTTTACCTGGACTTCAGTAAAGCCTTTGACACTGTCCCCTATAACATCCTCGTGGAAAAGCTGTCTGCCCATGGCTTGGATGGACATATACTTTGCTGGGTTAAACACTGTCTGGATGGCCGGGCCCAAAGACTTGTGGTGAATGGAGTTAAATCCAGTTGGGGGCCAGTCACGAGTAGTGGCTCCCAGGGCTCAGTGCTGGGGCCACTCCTGTTTAACATCTTTATTAATGATCTTGATGAGGGGATAGAGTTCACCCTCAGTAAGTTTGCAGATGAAACCAAGTTGGGAGGGAGTGCTGATCTGCTAGATGGTAGAAAGGCTTTACAGGAGGACCTGGACAGACTGGATCATTGGGCTGAGACCAACTGTATGAAATTCAATGAGGCCAAGGGTCGGGTCCTGCATTTTGGTCACAACAACGCCAGGCAACGCTACAGGCTTGGATAAGAGTGGATGGAAAGCTGCCTGGCAGAAAAGACCTTGGTGTTTTGATTGACCATGACCATCTGCAAACTTACTAAGGAAGCACTCAATCCCCTCATCTAGATCATTGATAATGAACAAGACCGGCCCCAAAACTGAGCCCTGGGGAACACCACTGGTGACTGGTCACCATCTGGATTTAACTTTGTTGACTACAACTCTCTGGGCCCTGCCATGAAGCCAGGTTTAACCCAACAAAGAGTATACATGTCTATGCCATGAGCTGCCCGCTTCTCTAGGAGAATGCTGTGGGAGACGATATTCAAAGGCTTTACTAAAGTCCAGGTAGACAAAGTCCACAGCCTTTCCCTCATCCACAAGACGGGTCGTGTGGCCATAGAATGAGACCAGGTTGATCAGGCAGGACCTGCCTTTCCTGAACCCATGCTGGCTGGGCCTTATCCCCTGGCTATCCTGCACTTGCCATGTGAGCGCACTCAAGATGAACCTCTCCGTAATTTTTCTGGGCACTGAGGTCGGGATGACAGGCTTATAGTTTCCTGGATCCTCTTGTAGATGCGTGTCACGCTGGCAAGCCTCCAGACATCTGGGACCTCCCCTGTTAACCAAGACTGTTGATAAATTATGGAGAGAAGCTTGGTGAGCTCCTCTGCCATCCCATAAGGCCCTATAGACTTTTGAGTGCCTAGGTGCCATAGCAGGTCTTCAACTTCTTCCTTATGGATTATGGGGGGGTTGTGCTGGTCTCTGTCCTTGTCTTCTAGCTCAGGATACCCTGGGGGTGGCTGGTCTGACTAACAAAGACTGAGACAAAGAAGGCATTAAGTATCTCAGCCTTTTCCTCATCCTTGGTTGTAATGTTTCTCCCCACATCCAATAAAGGATGAAGATTCTTCCTGGCTCTCTTTTTGTTTTTAATCTATTTATAAGAACTGGTTTTGTTGTCCCTTATGACAGTGGCCAGATTGAGGTACAGCTGGGCTTTTGCCTTCCTAATTTTTTCTCTGCTAAAAATCTAACGAGATCCCTGTACTCATCCCAATATGCCTGCCCCTTCTGCCAAAGGAGGTAAACTCTCCTTTTTTTCCTAAGTCTCAGCAAAAGGTCCCTGTTCTGCCAGGTCGGTCATCATCTTCCCTGCCATTTTGTCTTACGGCTCATGGGGACAGCCCACTTCTCTGCTTTTAAGATTTCCTTCTTGATGAGTGTCCAGCCTTCCTGGACCCCTTTGTCCATTAGAACTGTCTCCCAAGGCACTCTCTCAACCAGCGTCCTGAACAGGCCGAAGTATGCCGATCTGCCCTCCAGAAGCCCATGGTGGAGGTTTTGCTAACCCCCCTCCTTACTTCACTAAGGATCATGGTCTCTAAGCCCAAGACAGCCCATCTCCCACCAGCTCTTCCCTGTTTGTGAACAGGAGATCCAGCGAGGCACCTCCTCTGGTAGGCTCACTTACCAGCTGTGTCAGGAAGTTATCTTCCATACGCTCGAAGAACCTCCTAGCCTGTCTCCTCTCTGCTACATTATACTTCGAGCAGACATCTGGTAGGTTGAAGTCCCCCACCAGAACAAGGGCTGGCGATTGAGAGACCTCTGCCAACCGCTCGTAGAGTGCTTAGTCTGCCTCCTCATCCTTGTTGGGTGGTCTATAACAGACACCCAACAGGATATCCTCCTTAGTCGCCTGTAAAAAAACACTATTTCAGTGGTTGGCGATATAAGTGTCCAAAAGTCCTTTATGGCAGAGCCGACTTGGAAGTAGGGTCCAGGGCTCTTCCCAGCAACCAGTGGAGACGGATCCTGCAGAGCACATGTTGAAGACAAAGACAAAACCCCTCTGATTACTACCCATTACTGGTCATGCAGGTGGACAGTGACGAGGTTACCAAGAGAAGTCCCAAGACATTAAAAAGGGACTTGAGGGCACTGGGCTGAATGGTAGAGGGTTCAGGAGCACAGGTGGTGTTTTCATCAATTCCTTTACTGGCAGGGAATGCTGAAAGAAATGGGAAAGCACACCTGATCAACAGGTTGCTTAGAGGCTGGTGCCATAGGTTGAATTTTGGGTTTTTTGATCACAGAGGTGTTTACATGGCAGCAGACCTGCTGGCACAGGATGGTGCAGAATTATCCAGGAAAGGGAAAAGGATTTTTGGCTGGGAGTTGGCAGGGCTCATCAACAGGACTTTAAACCAGGTTTGAAGGTGAGGGGGATAAAACTGTGACCACTAGACATGAACCTTGGATGGCATGGTGATGCCAGGGGTGAAGCCAATAGCTCAGCTCAAGAAAAGTTTTTACCCCACTAAGGACAGAGCCACTAATAGATGCCCTGGACCTGGAAGAGAATCACAGACCAACAGAAAGGCATGTGTACAGATAGATATAAGCCCTGCCAGTAAGGCTGCTTTGAAGGGGGCACATCTCAAATGCCTCTATGCCAATGCACAAAGCATGGGGAATAAACAAGATGAGTTACACGTCTGCCTGCCTTTAGGGCTATGATGTTATTGGTATCACCGATATGTGGTGGGACGGCTCCTATGACTGGAGCAGTGGGATGGCTGGGTATAAACTGTTTAGAAAGGACAGGAAAGGCAAAAGAGGAGGAGGTGTTGCTCTCTACATCAATGACCAGCTGGAGTCCATGGAGCTCTGCCTGGGGATGGATGAGGAGCTGACAGAGACCCTATGGGTCAGGATTAAAGGGAAGTCAGGGGCAAGAGATATCATAGTAGGGGTCTGCTACAGACCACCCAACCAGGATGACCAAGTGGATGAGGCCCTCTTTAGACAGATAGGAGCTGCTTTGTACTCTCAAGCCATGGTCCTCATTGGGGACTTTAATCACCCCAACATCTGCTGGAGGGACAACACAGCAAAGCACCAGCATTCCAGGAAGTTCCTTGAGTGCACTGATGACACCTTCCTCCTCCAAATGGTAGAGGAACCACCCAGAAAAGGTGCTTTGCTGGGCCTTGTTCTCACCAACAGAGACGGGCTGGTGAGCTATGTAAAACTCAATGGGAGACTAGGCTGCAGTGACCATGACACTGTAGAATTCAAGATCCTTAGGGAAGCAAGAAAAGTGCAAAGTAAGCTGTCAGTGCTTGATTTTAAAAGGGCAGACTTCAGTCTCTTCAAATACCTCCTTAGTAGGGTAGAATGGGATAAAGTCCTGGATGGGAAAGGAGCCCAGGAAAGCTGGTCCATATTCAAGGATCACATCCTGCATGCCCAGGACCAATGTGTCCCAATGAAGAGGAAAGGAGGCAGGAGTGCCAGGAGGCCAGAATGGATGAGAAAGGAACTCCTGGACACACTTAGGGGTAAAAACTAAGTTTACAGAGAATGGAAGGACAGATACCTGGGAAGAAGTACAGAGAAGTAGTCAGAGAAGCAAGAAATCAGATTAGGAAAGCAAAAGCACAGAGAGAATTGCATCTGGCAAAGGAGGTTAAGGACAACAGGAAAAATTTCTATAGGTATGTCAATGATAAGAGGAACACTAGGGAAAATGTGGGACTACTCCAGAAGGAAACGGGAGATCTGGTCATCCAAGATGTGGAGAAAGCCGAGGTACTCAGTGACTAATTAGCCTCAATCTTCATCGGCAAGTGTTGGGGAAACAGTTCAGAAATATACAGGTTGTGAGCAATCCTGACTTACTTCAATTTAGGCCACATTGGGTTAATGGTTATTGAGGCCTAGTTAGAGGCTTTCTGAGAATGAGCTACTGGGAAAGAGATAACTTAATTGGCAACAGAAGAGGAAAATAATTATGTGAGAAGAATCTTTCCGTGAGAATGGTATGTGTAATTGGAATACAAAGCCACCTGCATGATAAGATGGTGTAAACAAGACTTCTCTATATAAAGTGAGTGCAAGTTGTTAATAAACGATTTCATACAATCATATTGATGTGCACATGGAATCCTTAAGCCTCCGCAGACTGTTTTCCCACAGGCAAGGACTCTGGTCTCATCCTCCCAAGTTGCAGAAGCTAAAGGCAGGGACTGTGAGAAGGAAGATTTGTCCACTGTAGGAGAAGAGCAGGTTCAAGACCACCTAAAAAACCTGAAAGTGCACAAGTCCATGGGGCCTGATGGGATTCACCCACAGCTCCTGAAAGAACTGGCGGATGAAGTTGCAAAGCCACTGTCCATCATATTTGAAAAGTCATGGCAGTTTGGTAAAGATCCCAACGACTCGAAAAGGGGAAACAACCCCCTCATTTTCAAAAAGGAAAACAGGAAGAACAAGGGAACTACAGGCCAGTCACTCTCACCTCTGTGCCTGGCAAGATCATGGAGCAGATCCTCCTAAAGGCTCTGCTAAGGCAAGCAGATAACAAAGGGGTGATTGGTGACAGCCAACATGGCTTCACTAAGGGCAAGTTCTGCCTAATTTGGTGGCCTTTTATGATGGTGTCACAGCCTTGGTGGACAAAGGCAGAGTAACAGGCATTATCTACCTGGACCCGTGCAAAGCATTTGACACCGTCCCTCACAACGTTCTGATCTCTAAACTGGAACGATACAGATTTGATGGATGGACCACTCATTGGGTAAGGGACTGGCTGGATGATCACACTCAAAGAGTTGTGATAATGGCTCAGTGTCCAAATGGAGATGTGTGATGAGTGGTGTTCCTCGAGGGTCAGTACTCGGACCAGTGCTATTTAACATCTTTGTCAGTGACATGGACAGTGGAATCAAATGCACCCTCAGCAAGTTTGCTGAAGACACCAAACTGTGTGGTAAAGTCAACACGCTGGAGGGAAGGGATGCCATCCAGAGGGATCTTGGCAGGCTTGAGACGTGGACTCGTGCAAACTGCATGAAGTTCAACAAGGCCAAGTGCAAGGTTCTGCACCTGGGTTGAGGCAACCCCATGCACCAATACAAGTTGGGAGGAGAAAGGATTTCGGACAGCCCTGTGGAGAAGGACTTGGGGGTGGTGGTGGACCAGAAGCTTAACATGAGCCGTCAATGTGGCGCTTGCAGCCCAGAAAGCCAACCATGTCCTGGGCTGCATCAAAAGAAGCATAGAGAGTCGGTCGAGGGACGTGATTCCCCCACTCTACTCTGCTCTTGTGAGACCCCACCTGGAGTACTCTCTCCAGTTCTGGAGTCCCCAACATAGGGACATAGAGCTCCTGGAACGTCTCCAAAGGAGAGCCACTAAAATGATCAGAGGGCTGTTGGGGAAACAGTTCAGAAATATACAGGTTGTGAGCAATCCTGACTTACTTCAGGCCACCTTGGGTTAATGGTTACTGAGGCCTTGTTAGAGGTTTTCTAAAAATGAGCTAATGAGAAAGAGATAATTGGCAACAGAAGAGGAAAATAATTATGTGAGAAGAATGGTTCCATGAGAATGGAATGTGTAATTGGAATACAAAGCCACCTGCATGATATGATGGTGTAAACAAGGCTTCTCTATATAAGTGAGTGCAAGTTGTTAATAAACGATTTCATACAATCATATTGATGTGTACATGGAATCCTTAAGCCTCCGCAGACTGTTTTCCCACAGAGGGCTGGAGCACCTTCCCTATGAAGCTCAACAGCAAAACATTTGTTACATAAACTAAAAAACACAAGTAACTACATCAAGAATTAATCTATAAACCTGTATATTTTAACGTGCAAAGCAAACTGAATTCTAGAAGCCCTGAAGGACACCATGATCTACATAATTTAGTTGGCTTTTCCTCCTGTACCAACATATTTACCTTTTCTCACAAGAAAGAAGGATTTGGTATTAGGATGAAATGCCAAAAAACCCAAACAAACTCAAAACAAAAAAGAGATTAGTGGACTATGTATTTTGCTCTTCAGACCTCAGCAACCACTACTGAAGCAGCAAATCTTTAAAAAAATTAAAGAAAAATCACACATTAATGAAACACCTGAAATCCAGGAGAAGTAGAATAGTTCAGTTGGAAGGGACTTATACTATACTGTGTCTAACACACCCCAGGATGCAGTTTGCCCTGTTGGCTGTCAGGGCACACTGCTGACTCCTATTAAGCCTGCTGTCAACCAGGACACCCAGATCCCTTTCTGCACGGCTGCTCTCCATCCACTTCTCTCCCAATTTATACCTGCCAGTCATTACTCTATCCCATGTACAGAAACCAATATTTGTTCTTTTTAAATTTCATCCCAATAATTATTGCACAATGCTCCAACTTATATACAACCTTCTGCAAGGACTGTTGTCCCTTGAGAGAATCAGTAGCACTTCCCAGTTTAATATTGTTAGCAAACTTCAACTTCTGCATCTAGATAACTGAAATAACTAATTAATATATTGAACAGAACTGGCCCTAGAACTGAGCCCTGAGGAACACCACTGGTGACTGGTCACCAGCCAGATGTAGCCCAATTGACAACAATCCTTTTAGCCCTTTGAACTTTCTTAATAATTTGTGTAAAGAGTAACAGCCTTTTTTTTTTTTAGGTTAGGTGGAACCTCACACACACATTTTACATGGTTAACAAGTATTGTGAAAATTTCAATCTGATTTTTTTTCTCAACAATATTCTAAAGCACCCATATTACTTGTAATAAAAAATGAGCTGTTTTGTTTGCTCTGCAGTTTTTCTAAAAGAATTTATGACGCATATTCAGAAATTAATCTTTTCAAAATTAAATGTTCCAGTTCTAGTTTACTTGTTTGGAAAGTTATCAGTGTTCAACAAAGAAAGTAAATAAATACTTCTGCCTGAATTTGACTCTGCTAAATCAAATTTTTTGGTTCTTCACCATCCTTACTACATCCATAATTTGAAATTCATGCCTCTGTCTCTAGATGTAAACACATTATATATCATCACTTCAAAATGAAAAAGAGAACCTATCTAGTCCTCACATGCCAAAAATACTTGATATGTAGGTATTCCTCTGAAGAACGATCTCTTCCAGTTTTACACACATAAAGGCAGGAATTGTAAGTTCAACAAGACTTAAAATAGTTCTTCAGTTTGAGAAACAAAAGATTGTGAAAATCCAAGACTTAAAACACTGTCAATTTATTTTGCTGGAGTCACAAAGTCAAAAATAAACAGATACAGAGTGTGTGTGGAAAAATTTAAACTAAGATGGAACAAAATAGGACAAACATAAAGATGCAGAATTTCTAATGAAACATAATTTCTAAACAAATTCTCAGGAAGTTTTTAACTCCAGTGTCTGATCAATGTTACAAAAAATCATTATCTGGGTTTTAAGAGTTTAAAAAAACCATTAATTTCATTTGGTAAAAATAAGTTTATTTTTTCAAAATAGTTCTCACAGGAAACAGCAACTCTTGCCCTCATCTATATCTTTGGGAAGTAATGCAAGTTTGTAAGTTAATGTAACAACTCTACCAGTGGAGGGTAAAAAATGAAAAATTTGGTTAAGTTTAATACATATAAAGAAACACTTTCCACTTAATTGAAACATTAAATCTTAATTGTTTATTAATATTACATAGAACACATTAATTTTATTTCATAGATTCATAGAATGCCTTAGGTTGGAAGAGATCTTAAAGATCATTTACTCCAACCTCCCTGCCATGGGCAGGGACACCTCTCAACTAGACTAGGTTGCTTAAGGCCTCCTCCAACCTGGCCTTGAACCAGGGGGGGCATCCACAACATATCTGGGCAATCTAGAAGGTAGAGAAAATCAGGAGTGAAGTTGAGGCCAGGGAGAAGGGAGGGTGTGAGGAACTAGCCCTCAGGACCTTTTCTTGGAAGTGGCGTAACACCATTGTAAGCCCTCAAACAAACCAAAATGACTACCTGACCCCATAGAAATAATGGCCTGGATATGGAGACGATGGAGATAAAGATGGAAGAGCAGAGGAGGCAGAGGTCCACTCCAGTTGCTCAGTTGTAATATGTCTCAACCACACTTACTCATTGTTAAAAAATGATTGTTTAAACAAAGCAGACCTATAAAAGGAAGAGCTGTGATGGTGGGCTTTGGGAGCTTCTCTGACACCGACACTCCCCCATTTGGTCAGCCCAACACTGGTGAATGACCAGTGATTTGCTCTTATCTACCTCAACTTTTCATCTATTCTTTCTCTCTCCCTCTCTTTTCCTTCCTAAGTAACGCAATTTTAACTATGATTTTTTCCAGGTCATGCAGCTTGAACATATGCATATCGCGACTTTTACAACTGAAGTATCAGCCTTTATGATCGTGCAGCCTGAGCATACATAATAATCAAAGTATCAACTTTTATGAGTTATTCCTTCCATAGTTCTAATTAAATCTTATGTTCAAGTACAGACCTTGAATGTCATTTCATCATAATGAGCATTTCCTCAGACTGTAATATTTTAATCACTGTCCCCAGAAAGGCCAGGTCTGAGACTAAGATTGGATCCAGCTGCAACAAGGCTCCCCTCTGAGAGGGAGTTTAGAAAGCAAGGAGGTCCAATCTGAAGCTCCCTGGGTTGCCCAGTCTGGGTCATTACTGGGGGAGGGGGGGAAAAGGTGTTTTAAGATTCAGTCTTTATTATCCTACTCTGATTTTTTATTGGCAATATATTAATTTTCTTCACTCAAGTCTGTTTTGCCTGTGATGGTAACTGTTCAGTGATCTCCTTGTCCTTATCTCAATCCACAAGCCTTTCATCATATTTTCTCTCTGTCTAGTTGAGTACGGGGAGTGATAAAGCAGCTTGATGGGCACCTGGTATCCAGTCATGGTCAACCCAACACACACACCTTCCTTCTGTTCAGGGAATTTAATAAGAATTTTCAAAGCTGTATTTCAGACAAATTTGATTTGGTCAGCATTCAGGAGCCTCAATGCAAGAAAAGGCTAATGCAATGATAATAAACAAGAGCAGCAAATTCTGACAGTTTTTATGCTTGTTTACATTTTCCATCTACCAGCTACTCAACGGTGTTGCTAAGCAGTAATTTTTTCCGAGTCTGCTCATACTCTAATATAAAGCTTATTTTAAACAAGTGTTTTCTCTGTTCAGAGCACAATCAAACAGTTTAATTCTGTCAGAAACAGCATGTTTCTCAGTGTCTGCTCCTAGGACTGATAATACTCAATGTTTATAGTTATGGCTAGAGAATGGAATGCAGAACCAACACCACTGCTCGGTTCTGAAAAACATCTTATGCTTTGGAAAGAGAAAGGGGGGAATGGGGTCACACCTGCAACCCTCCTTTAGGGAGGAACGGACAAGACAGGTGACCAAAAGTTAAAGCTGTCCAGCACTGTGACGAACAACAAAAATTACTTTTAAAATACATTAACAGTAAAAGGACAATCAGAGATAACATTGTTCTGTTACTTGAGTAGGCTGGTCGCCTCACAAATAAGGACTCAGACAAAGCAGAGACATTTAATGCCGCCTTTGCCTCTGTCTTTAACACTGATGATGGGCCCTGGGACCCCTAAAGCCTTCTGTTACAAGACCATGACTGGGGGAATGACAAATTCCCTACTGCCCCGAACTTGTTTAAGACTTGCTGCTTCAACTGAATGCGCATAAATCTATGGGGCCTGATAGGATTCATTCCCAGGAACTGAAATCACTGACTGATGTTATTGTAGGACCTCTCTCCATTATTTTTCAATGGTCTTGGGAGTCTGGAGAGGTCCCAGTTGGCTGGAAACTAACAAATGTTGCCCAAATTTTCAAGAAGGGTAAGATGGAAGACCCTGGTAATTACAGGCCTGTCAGTCTCACTTCAGTGCCTGGAAAAATTATGAAGGTTATACTGGGACCAATTGAAAAACACTTGAGAGAAAACAATCATTTGTCATAGCCAGCACAGGTTCACAAGGGGAGAGTCATACATCTAGTTGAGTAAGTGAAGCTAGTCAATGTGGGGGTTTTAGGATTTTAGCAAAGCTTTTGATTCTCTCACAGTATCTTTCTGGACACAATGCTCAGCACAGAGCTAGACAAATCCATAATCATAGAATCATAATACTATGGTGGTATAATTTAAGGGGGCACCAGCTAATTTTATGATATTAATACAAGGACCTAGAGGCTTAGGACCATGAGGGATCTAGGGGGCAGAACAGAGAGCTGTTAGTATTTTCCCCCATGTTCTGCCATACCCAGTAAAAGCCAAGAGGGTGAGAAAGTCTATTCCTTCCTTCCTCACTTCACTCATCAGGTGGACATTTTGGAGAGAGGCTCATGCTGTCTTCATCTCGATACATGTTCTGTAGTATCTGACTCCATTGGTTGCTGGGAAGAGTCCTGGACTCTGTTCCTGAGTCAGCTCTGCCACAAAGAACTTTCAGACACTTATATAAGTGACCATTAAACTGGGGGTTATGTATACTCATGTATTTTTCATTGTTAGCCCGTGTGTTACTCTTCCTTCCCTGTTTTACTAAACCTGTTCTAGTTTTAACTTCTATTCAAAAAACTTTTCATTTGAAAAACATAAGAAATTAAAACAAAATTACTTTCATCATGCCTTACCTGCATGACATGTTGTCATATCTTGCCTTTCTTGACTATTCTTTAAAGTTACTAGTTGCAGTGCTGTCCTATGTCCCATTCTTCTGGTTGGGGCCAGGACAAAGGGAAATTTCTGTCTTGTACTTTTGCTTTTGGGTAAGTCTCTTGTAAGTAGCTGCACTTGCTGAAATTAACAGCAAGTTTCTCAGTCAATGTCTGCTTCTAGGACTGATAACACTCCATGTTTATAGTTACTACTAGAGACTGGCATGCAGAACCAAGGACACTGCTCAATTCTGAGGAACATTTTGCCCTCCAGAAGAAGACAAGGAGTAAAGAGGTCACACCTGCAACCATCCTTTAGGGAGGACAATATAAATGACCAAAATTGACCAGAGTATTCTATCCCATACATGTAATACTCAGTGTAAATTTGAGGGATCACGAGGGTCAAACCCCTTCCTGCTTCCCCTTCTTCATCTGTCCCTGTTTGCTTAACCATCCTGGGAGAATTCTGTCTGATTGTCTGCCTGTGGTCCTGATCTGTGCCAGCCTGAATCTGTGTGTTCCTGCCTCCAGTTCCCTACTACTGCTGACCCCAGGAATCCAGCCTGGACTTTCACAGGACTGTCCTGCAGCCTTGGTGGTGACGTAAGAATTATTGGGGGAAAGGGGGGAGGAACGTGGCATCAATTTTCCTGTATATTTGTATGTATTTAGTAATTTTTCCTATTTATCATTACTGTTTCATTAAAGTTGTGTAGTTTAGTTTCCAACCCATCAGCCTCTCTCCCTTATTCTCCCTCCTTTCTTTATCAGGGAGGAGAAGGGGATTAATAGAGATCATCTCTTATTTGGTTTACTTGCTGGGCCAGTGTTAAACCGTAACAGATTCACTGGCGCCCAACGTGGGGCCCAAGCTAATTGGCTCGAGTCCAGTTCAAATTTTGACTCCTTTGCCTGAATAGTTTGAATTTCAACTTCAGTGGGAGGATACCAAGATGGCTCCACTGAGCGGGAATCAAACTATTTTCTTTGGAAATTTCACAGGGTGGGAAATTAAACTGATCATGCCGTGCCTTTGGTATTCAAGGTATGTGGTAAGCGTCTTTTTAGCAGGGATTAGTGTTAATATGTGTTTTATGTTGGGTAAGAGCTGCTTGAGAAAAGTAGTTGCGATATGGTCTGCAATGCTAATATAAAGTGCAGTACATGGTGCACTGGTGTTTCATACAGGGATAAAACCTTTGTTGGTAATTACATTTTCAGCTTTATTTTGAGAAATTATACCACTCTTGGGATGAGATCACCAGATTCTAGTCAAAATGGAAATATGCTTATTATAATTCTGATTCTCCTGCTTGTTGTGGTCAATGTTACTCAGATGTGTGTATGTATTCTCACATATTATGTAGGTGAGGAGTAAGACAACCACAATCAGGGGAATGAGCACACCTCGTAAATAGAGCACCCCCACTCCTGCCGCTGCAGCCCCTTCTCGAACCTCTCACACAAGGGCACAACTCAGATACAGCTGGCGAGAATTGTGAGCCTATCTGTTACAGCTGCAGTTGCTGCTCCACCCCCCCAGACACTGCTGCTGTTCAGAAAGCGAGCCCTGCTGCTACAGCTGCTGCAGAAACCACAGTTTTTCCCCCTCAGCCCGCACAGCTACTTGTTGACCCTGTGACTAGGAGAAAAGAAAAACAATGAAAATCAGAAATGAGCCTTAACCCTTCAAAGTCTGAACAAGATGACCAGGTGATAGAGGAAATAGAGGATACTGCCTCTCCTCGTAGAGCAGCTAGAGCAGAGTCAGCTGAGGAGGACTCAGACTCAGAATCTGCTCAGTCCTCTTCCATGAGGGACTTGCATACTCTGAGAAAAGACTTCAGCCGTTTTGCAGGTGAACCACTTCTCACTTGGTTACTCCAATGCTGCAATGACGGGGCTGCTACCATAACATTAACTCAGAGAGAAGCCAGGCAGTTGGGATCCTTGGCAAAAGATGCAGGTATTGATTGGGCATTTGGGGAAAAGGCTGGAACCACCATCCTATGGAGACGACTCTTGTCAGCTGTAAGGGAGAGAGATCCCTTTAAAGAGGAAATAGACTGCCCACAGGTCAAAGCACCCACACTTAAAAAAGCTATCAGGTATCTGGAAGAATTGGCTGTACGAGACGTGATCTATACTGATGAAAACATTGAAGATCCTTATCAGAGGCCATGCCCTAAGCCTATAATGAAAAGGTTTGTGCATGCTGTACCACCACCTTTTAACCATACACTATCAGTAATGCTGTAGGTTCCCAGAGATCTGGATGGAATTGTAGGCGATGTCATTAAACCAGCATGAGAATATGAAGATGCTGTCACAGCTCCTTGTCGAGCCTGGGTCTCATCTGTAAAGGGAACAGCTGAGAAACTGTGTTTACCCTTTTTTCCTCAACAAGGAGGAGGAGGCCGCATTGCAACCCTTAAGAGGAAACGCTCTCCTAGGAGACTGAAGCAAAACAGAATTTAATAAGAGAAATTCTATGGGCACTCCTGTTTGAGTGTGGAGAGGACATGAAAAAGTGGAATCAGAAACATATTGCTGTCTTAGAGTAGCAAGTATGTAAGTTGCTGAGTAAGGAAATGCAAAATGAGGTCCTTCTAAAAAGATGGTTGCTCAAGTCACCAGTATGGAGTTACCCAATTCAAATATGCTGGTGACTCAAGATCCCTGTACATCAGGTATGAGTACTGGGGATGCAAACCCCAAAATGCACGTACTGACAATGTTGTATGTGCTCAAGCTTAGAGGTGCCCTGCCTCCAGCCAGGTGGAGGAGAGGGACAACCGAATTTATTGGATTTTGTGGATTCGATGGCCTGGCACATTAGAGCCACAAAAGTATAAAGCCTTGGTGGACACCGGTGCACAGTGCACCCTAATGCCATCGAATCAGAAAGGCACAGACTCCGTCACTATTTCTGGAGTGACGGGGGGATCTAAAGAACTGACTATTGTGAAGGCTGATGTGAGCCTCACTGGAATAAAGTGGTCTAAACACCCAATAGTGACTGATCCAGATGTTCCGTGCATCCTTGGCATAGACTACCTCAAGGGAGGTGACTTCAAGGACCCTGAAAGGTACCGGTGGTCCTTTGGTATTGCAGCTATAAAGACTGAGAATGCAGAATGGCTGCATGCTTTGTTTGGCCTTTCAGATAACTCCTTTGGAGAGGGGTTGATGAAAACTAAAAACTATCGTGCCCTAAATGAGGTTACACATTCACTAAGTGCTGCTGTGCAGGACATGCTAGAACTTCAGTATGATCTGGAGTAAAAGCCAGACAGGTGGTATGCTACTATTGACAGTGCTAATGCATTTTTTGCTATTCCTGTAGCACCAGAATGCAGGGCACAGTTTGCTTTCACCTGGAGAGGTGTCCAGTACACTTGGAATCGACTGCCCCAGGGGTGGAAACACAGCCCTACCATCTGCCATAGACTGATCCATGATATCTTGGAAAAGGGTGGAGCTCCAGAACATCTACAGTACATCGATGACATCCCTGTGTGGGTTGGCACAGCAAAAGAAGTCTTCAAGAAAGGTAAGAAGATAATCTAAATCCTTCTAGAGGCTGCTTTTGCTATTAAAAGAATCAAGGTCAAGAGACCTGTGCAAGAGATACATTTTCTGGGGGTTAAGTGGCAAGATGTATGTCACCACATCCCCATGGACATGATTAACAAAATAACAGCTATGGACCCACCAACTACCAAAAAGGAAACTCAGTCCTTCTTAGGAAATGTTGGTTTCTAGAGGATGGATATTCCTGCTTACAATCAGATTGTGAAACCTCTCTATGAGGTTACCAGAAAGAAGAAAGATATTAAATGGGGCTCAGAACAACAAGCTGCTTTTGAAAGTATTAAACAGGAGATTGTCTGCTTCTAGGACTGATAACACTCCATGTTTATAGTTACAGGTAGAGACTGGTATGCAGAACTAAGGACACTGCTCAGTTCCAAGGAACATTTTGCCCTCCAGAAAGAGACAATGAGTAAAGAGGTCCCACCTGCAGCCCTCCCTGAGGAAGGAACAGACAAGATAGATGGCCAAAATTGACCAGAGTATTCTATCCCATACATGTCATAGTATAAATTTGAGGGATCACGAGGGTCAAACCCCTTCCTGCTTCCCCTTCTTCGCCTGTCCCTGTTTGCTTCAGCATCCAGTGAGGATTCTGTCCATTTGTTGGCCTGTGGTCTTGATCCATGACAGCCTGAATCTATGTGTTCCTGCCTCCAGTTCCCTACTGCTGCTGACTCTTGGAGTCCAGCCTGAACTTTCCCAGGGCTGCCCTGCAGCCTTGGTGGTGACGTGAGAATTATTGGGGGAAAGGGGGGAGGAACATGGTATCAATTTTCCTGTATATTTGTATATATTTAGTAATTTTTCCTATTTATCATTACTGTTTCATTAAAGTTGTGTAGTCTAGATTCCAACCCATAAGTTTCTCTCCCTTATTTTCCCTCCTTTCTTTATCAGGGAGGAGAGGGAGATTAACAGAGAGCATCTCTTATTTGGTTTACTTGCTGGGCCAGTGTTAAACCGTGACAAACTTTTCAGACACTGGGACCCACCCAGATAACCCAACAACAATAGAATGTTTTTTTTTTCCTCCAGCTCTTTATCATATCACTTTTGGCAAAAGGAGCCTACTGGAGCTACAAGACTGGTAAGTTTTTATTCTCAGTCATTAAAGGACTCAGAAAAACAATATTCCTAGAAAAGGGTTTACTCACAGTAAGCACAGTTCTTAAGGAGATAAGCAAAATAATTAAAAAACAAAGGGTAATCCTCTGAGGGCCTTTCAAGGTAATTAACCATGTACTGTCTGGAAAGCCACCTCCTGTGGGAATATCTCAAAAGGGAGCATTTTGAAAATGGTACAGTCAAATTGAATACTTTTCTGAACTTTTCCAAATTGAAGAAGGTCCAGATAAACAATTAAAAATTCAGGAACCAATTGGATCCATGAATGAAAAAGATTTAATAATGAAATGTCCTAGTCCTCTTAAAGAGGATACAAAATACAAAAATGATATGAAAGAAGCCTGGTTCACAGATGCTTCTTCCCAGAGGGAAGGAAAGGTGTGGTTCTTTAAATGTGATGCAATTAAACCTTCCACAGGTGAACAAATATTACATCAAGATAAAGGCAATGTCCAAGTAGGAGAATTGGACACAGTCTTAAATGTTTTTATAAAGGAAATAGCTGCTAGGGGAGCTGTATTTATCTAGACAGACTTCTTTGCAGTCTTTAAGGGCTATGTGGAATGGATAACATTTTTGGAAAATAATAACTGGGAAATTAATAGCGTGCCTGTATGGCACAAAGAGTGGCAGCAGATACTACAAAAATCTCCAAACAAAATCCTAACTTTCATGTTGGATGGGTACCTTCTCACCAATCTAATTTAAAAGATGAAACAAGAAAATGGAACAACTATGTTGATGAATTGGCTAAAATTAATGTAATTGAAATCAGAGATGCTATCAATGAAGGTGAAGTACAAGAATGGGGAAAATTGCTAGAATGGCTTCTTTGTAAGAGGTCATTCAGGTATTTTTTATTCGTATAAAGAAGCATAGTGGTTGGTCAGTATCACGCGAGAAATGCAAAACAAAAATATGCTCGTGTTGTTTGTGTAAAATCTGATTGGGAGGACATCCTCTCACTGCTGACAATTTACATCTCAGAGATGGGAAAATTTTATGGTCATCTTGGCAGATTTATTATTTTGGACCCTTCTGAAGGTCAGGAAATAAACAATATGTTATTTTGATTGTGAAAATTATCTCTGGTTTAATTTGTGCTGAAGCTTATGTGAAAGCATATGGGGTAAACAGAGTTTCTTTTCTGAAAAAGGCTTTTGGAGTTTTGCCTAAACCCACCAGCATTCAATCTGATAATGGGGCCCATTTTACATCCAAACTTATGCAATAATGGGCTAAAAGTGAAAATATTAATTGGACATTTCATATTCCCTATCACCCACAAGCAAATGGCATTGTGGAACGCACTAATGGCTTAGCACTAATGGTTAATTAAAAGACTCATTAGGCCACAAGATCCTAAATGGGATGAAAGACTAAATTATGCAGTTTGTCCAGTTAAAAACAGATGGGGAGTGAATGGTTGTCCCAGAATGAATACTTTCTTTCCCTTATCACCCATTCAAGATAATAATTAATAATAATATAATAATTAATAATTAAACTTATTTTGCAAAATACATTAAACTCAAATACATGGGGGGCAACTGATATGAATGATAATTAGCATAAAATCAGTACAAATTGGATAATCTGCGTGGAATAAAAACTAGGTTGTCTTTTCCCTGTGTTTACTGTAAACCAATGTTTTCATTCTGTCATTTGTGCAATTAGTTTTTGTATATTATGATGGAATGGGACTGGATTAATGTGACTGCAGGTCTCGGCAATCTTAGGAGATCAAAAACACACCCCGGTGTACAGTCTCAGAATTGGCTACTCTGATACTGACGCTGGAAAAGATTACTTACTGACGGCTGGAAGGCTGGCTACCTTTTAGCCTAAGCAAAGTAACTTAGAGCATCATGATTCTGTTTATGATTGCTCCTAGATTGCTGTTACCTGTAATATATTTTATTGATGGTGTTAAAATCCATTTTATCTGTTGTAATTGGTATGTCAAAAAAATTGATTTATGTTTTATCTGTGATTATTTTATCTTATTTTATTATTATTATTAATTTCCGTGTATAATCAACATGTGCTTCTCCTGAATTAATTGTTGGAACCCTGTAAATCTCTGCTTTTCCTTTCTTTCAGTACATGTTGTAAATGTCTCCATGTGAGAGAAATGCTTTGCAAAGCCTGTATTCTATTCACGTTAAGTATTTAATTTGTGTAATGTGTGTTGATGAATTTGTATTCCTAACCAGTAAAATTCAGGAAAAGAATTAAACTGAGGAGGAAGTGAATGTGGGGCTAAGCAAAGCAGTTGAGACATGTAATTTTTCCACTGAAACAGTGTGAACAATACAAGGCCCTAATGAGACTACCTTCTATCTCAAAGATAATTAAAAGAGTAGGTCCTGTTCTCCCTGGGAAGCGAGGGAGAGTAACATAACTGATTCAAAGACATAGGAACAGCCTGAAAAAGGTAACAGGAAACACCAATGGGTATTACAAACCTCTATAATTGGAAGAAGTTGCTGGCAAAACTTGGGGGCCAGCATACCAGTGGGTAACCTCGAGTGTGAAGGAGGTTACCTCTGGAATGAAACGACACAAAGATGGGATAAATGGGGAATGCTGTTTGAAATGGCATGGGTGTTTACAAATTGGACTAATGGAACCAATATATCAAAGGGGTGGCCTACTCCTGAGGGCCAGTATTGGATTTTTGGTCAGTTTGCATATGCATTCTTACAAAAAAAAATTGGTCAGGGTCTTGTGTTTTAGGAACAATTAGACCCAGTTTTTTCTTGCTACCTATAAGTAAGGGAGAACGGCTTGGGGTACAAGTATATGCAGAGGCTGAAGAACTAAGGAGGCGACTGATGTAAACACTTTAAAAATACAAAATATGTCTCTTGAATAATTTTTTTTTCTTCCTGCTCTTTTGCAACATGCTGTCAATCAACATATCTTTACCTCACCATATGCCTGACAGACACCTAAAAGATAAGAATGCTTATCAGGTCCCCTCCTGGTGCATGGTGGAGACAAAGACAATGAAAGTAGCAGGACACCAAAAAGACTGAAAGATAAGGATGACTCATCTCTGGGAAGTCTGTGTGTATCGGGGACTTATGCAAAAAAGAGACCCCTCTTCTTTTTGCTGTATAAAAAACCCCAGGAGAAAAGGAGAAGTGGCGGCTTTCTCTTCCCCCCCCCCCTTCTCTCGCTACTTCGGCTTCAGCTACGGGACAGCAACAGTGGAGGAACGGAGAAGCGGAGAACCCAAAAAGAAGCAGGAGCGACGGATCCTACGCACCCCCCCACTCCAGCCAGAGGCCAGGGCCAGCGGACAGTGATAAAACCCCATTGTTCTTTTATTTTCTTAACGACTCTCTCTCCAAGGTGACTAGTGCAAAAGCTCTCTTCTTGCAAACTTGTTTTTCCTTTTTAAAGGTGGCGTTATTGTCTCCTCCCCTACATAAATCCTTGTAAGTTGTTTAAATCATAAAGCTTATTTTTGTAAATTCATGCGTCATCTATGAGTAGTGGCTGAATTTTCCTCACAATCAAAATATAAAATAATAACTCGGATTGTAACAGCGATGAATCAAACATGAATTACAGACAGGCAACTGGGACAATGATGAATGGCCTCCTGAAAGAATAATTGCGTATTATGATCCGGCTACATGGGCTGAGGATGGTCTGTATGGATATCGAACTCCAATTTATATGCTCAATAGAATCATTAGGTTACAAGCTGTGGTAGAAATTGTTGTAAATTACACAGAGGATGCTTTATAGCTAATTGAGAAACAGAATACACAAATGAGAACCTTTTTATATCAGAATCATTTAGCTTTAGATTATTTGTTAGCACAGGAAAGAGGTGTGTGTGGGAAATTGAATCTAACTAATTGCTGCTTGGAAATAGATGATGAAGGAAAAGCTGTACAGGAACTGGTACAGGAAATGAAGAAAATTGCACACATTCCAGTCCAAGCCAGGAGAGGAATTAATTGGGAAGGAATTTGGAACAATTTCCCTGGAGGTGATTGGCTGGTAAAAATTGGGATTGTGGTGTTGGGGATTTTTGGGGGGTTGTTATTTGTACCATGTTTAATACCTTGTATGACACAATTTGCCTGATCAGCAGTCCAAAAAGTGCAAAATGAAACCCCTAAGTTGTTAGTGGTAAATACAGATGAGGAATATCAGGAAGAAGAAGATGATATCAATTTGTGTTCCTGTAAATGGTGTTTACATGGCAAGAGTGATCCATGTAAATGTGAACCTTGTAGGTATGGGAGCAACTGGTGTCATACTTATGCACCCTCAAGCTCTGAGGAAGAGAGTGATTAAAAGGAATACAAATTCATAAATGATTATAAAAAAAGAAAACGGGGGATTGTAATGTATGTTGATGAATTTGTATTCCTAACCAGTAAAATTCAGGAAAAGAATTAAACTGAGTAAGAAGTGAATGTGGGGCTAAGCAAAGCAGTTGAGACACGTAATTTTTCCACTGAAACAGTGTGAACAAAACAGGGCACTAAGGAGGCTAACTTCTGTCTCGAAGATAATTAAAAGTGTAGGTCCTGTTCTTAAAACAAGACACTGCCAAGGCTAACTAGGCACCAAAGGAATGTGAACATCTGCACAAGAACATAAAGATGTCATAACCAGCAGATGAGAGGAAAATTATGGCTAGGGTCTGATATTGTCTTGTAACAATATAGTGAAGCCAGCAAAATCAAGAAAGGTAAAAAGTTCAAGCTTGAGGAAGACCTCTTACTTCATCCAAAGACCCCCTGACGACCCCCATATATCTCCCTAAAAGAAGACTCCGCCCAGACTCTGCCCAGACTCTGCTGTCACGGTTTAACACTGGCCCGGCAATTAAACTGAGTAACAGACACTCTCTATTAATCTCTCCTCCCTGATAAAGAAAGGAGAGAGAATAAGGGAGAGAGACTTATGGGCTGGCACAGATCAGGACCACAGGCAGACGAACGGACGGAATCCTTCCAGGATGCCAGGTGAAGGAAGGGAAGCAGGAAAGGCAGGAAGGGCAGGCAGCCGGAAGCTGGAAGCGGGAAATCATGAAATCTGGCTTGGCCCTCGTGATTCCTCAAATTTATACTGAGTATGACGTATATGGGATGGAATACTCTGGTCAATTCTGGCATCTATCTTGTCCGTTCCTCCCCAAAGGAAGGCCGCAGGTGGGACCTCTTTATTCCTTCTGGACGGTAAAATGTTCCTCAGAGCCGAGCAGTGTCCTTGGCTCTGCATACCAGTCTCTAACAGTAACTACAAACATGGAGTGTTATCAGTCCTAGAAACACACACTGTCTGAGAAACTTGCTGTTAATTTCAGCAAGTGCAACTACTTACAAGAGACTTAGCTAAAAGCAAAAGTACAAGACAGAAAATCACCTTTATCCTGGCCCAAACCAGGACACTCTGCCTATCATGAATATTATAATGACACGATGTAATCCTATGAATATGTATGTAAACCCACCTCCTTTTGAATATGCATAGAATTGTAATCAATAAAAGGTAATTCCAGAGCTTAAAGTGTGTGCGTGTGAGTGGAGACTCCCCATGCACCCAGCGCTGTTTTGCTTATTGCAATTTTATTAATTAAATTAAAACATTAATGGAATATTGAGTCTCGGTCAATTATTACAAGGTCTAAAATATGTTCATGTCTCCTTTGACACCTTTATCAGCCTGTATCTTTGCGTCTGCTCATACTGGGCAAAAGTCTCGTGATATTAAGAGATTTCTTCTATCTGCATTTGCAGTGCTTGGTGTTCTAGCACAAGTAAAAACAGATAATGGGCTAGAGCGCATGGCATTTTAAAAGCCATGTTAGCGAAACAATAAAGGGGATACCTGGGATACACCCCCCCATGAACACTTACAAAAAATGCCTTAAACTTCCTAAACCTCACAGAAATGTGACCCCAATAGAAAAACACTTTGGAAAGTATACAGCAGGCGAAAGCTTAAGTTAAAATTCAGGACTTTATGGGAAGGGCCATTTTCGTTAATAACCTGGAAGCTAGGGTAGGCTTGTGTTTCCACAGTTTCTGGACTTCGCTGGTTCCTAACAAGATATGTGAGGCCAGCCTTGAAGGAAAAGGACTAAGTCCCTTTGACTGTCTGTGCAGCTGTTGATTTTTTTGCTTCTTGCTTATGGACATGGTTGTGATGGCTTGTGTTGTGTGAGCCTAAAAATTTGAAGTTGAAAAGGTATGGAAACTTTTTGCAGAATTGTTAAGGGAAATTATTATGTTGGGAAGTTTCATTCTGTTGATTTTTTAATTACCTTTAGTTTGTATTAACTTGTGCAATTGCTAAATTTGCTAAAACAAGAAAGGGGGAAATGTGGGAAGTGGCAAAGTTCATGTGGGTGATAAGGAATGTGCCAATGAAGCCACTTGTTTACCAGAGGGATGGTGGAAAACTATTGGAAAAGAGTGGAAAACACCAAAACCTTGGATCCTTGGGTTAGGGCCCAGGGAAAGGGCTTAAGAGTATAAATAGGACCCTCAGATGTTTAAAGTTTGTCTTGGCAAGGGAAACTTGTGAGTCCGTGAATAGTATGCCATACCGCCAGAGTCTTCTCTTCTCCAGGCTGAACAACCCCAGCTCCCTCAGCCTCTCCTCATATAGAGGTGCTCCAGCCCCTGTATCACCTTTGTGGCCCTCTTTTGGACTCATTCCAACAAATATGTCCTTCTTATGGTGGAGACATCAGAACTGGAAACAGTATTCAGGGTGGGGTCTCAAGAGCAGAGTAAAGGGGAAGAATCACCTCTCTTCATCTGCTACGCACGCTCCTCTTGATGTATCCTAGGATACAGTTGGCCTACTGGGCTGCATGAGTGCACTGCCAGCTCACGTTGAGAAGACAAGACAAGAGTCATGGGGGACCTTATCACTCTCTACAACTACCTGAAGGGAGGTTGTAGTCAGGAGGGGGTCAGGCATGTTTCCCAGGGAAGTAGTGACAGGATGAGAGGGCATGGCCTGAAGCTGCACCAGGGGAGGTTTAGGTTGGATAACAGGAAGCGCTTCCTCACTGAGATGTTGATTAGACATTGGAATGGGCTGCACAGGGAAGTGGTGGAGTTACCATCCCTGGAGGTGTTTAAGGAAAGGCTGGATGTGGCACTTAGTGCTGTGGTCTACCAATGTGGTGTTAGGTCATAGGCTGGATTTGATGATATTTGAGATCTTTTCCAGCCTAAATAATTCTGTGTAATTCTGTGTGCCCAGGTGGCCAAGAAGGCCAACAGCATTCTGGCCTGCATTAGGAATAGTGTGGCCAACAGGAGAAGGGAAGTGATCATGCCCCTGTATTTGGCACTGGTGAGGCTGCACCTCGAGTACTGTGTTCAGTTCTGGGCCCCTGATTCCAAGAAGGACATTGAGCTGCTGGAGTGTGTCCAGAGAAGAGCAATCAAGCTGGTGAAGGGTCTAGAGAACAAGTCCTATGAGGAGAGGCTGAGTGAACTGGGATTGTTTAGTTTGGAGAAGAGGAGGCTGAGAGGAGACCTTATGGCTCACTACAACTACCTGAAAGGAGGTTGTTGTGAGGTGGGGGTCAGTCTCTTCTCCCATGTAGCCAATAATAGGATGAGTAGTGACTGGAGCATGATGCAAATGGTATGGAATAAGGGGTGGAATATTCTGGTTTGGAATCAATTTTCTTTTACTAAATGTATGTTTCAGTTAAGTCTTTTCTAAGTTATTGCACTTGCTTAAATTTAGGGTATGCTACTCAGTGTCTGCTTCTAGGACTGATAACACTCAATGTTTATAGTTATGGCTAGGTAATGATATGCAGAACCAAGGCCACTGCTCAGTTCTTCTAAACATCTTATGCTCCAGAAAGAGAAAGGGAGGAAGGTGGTCACACCTGCAACCCTCCTTTGGAGAGGAGTGGACCAGACAGGTGACCAAAATAAACCAAATTAAGTATGCCATCCTATATGTGTCATACTTGGCATGAATTTGAGGGATCACAAGGGTCAAGCTGGCTTCAATCATGACCATAGTCCTGAGAGGACTCCATCTGCTTGCCTGCCTTTGATCCCAATCTGTTCCCTCCTGAATCCATGTTTTCCTGTATTCAGCTTCTGTCATCTGCTGATTCCAGTCTGGGAATTCTCCAGGGCCCACCCTGTAGCTTTGGAGAGGATGTGAATGTTATTGCAGGGGAGCAGAATAGTGGTTTTGAATATATTTGTATATATTACATTTTTTTTAATCATAACTTTTTCATTAAAGCTGTGTAGTTTAGTTTCTGACCCAGAAGTCTCCCACCCTTACTCTCTTTCCTTCCTGGGAAGGGAGAGGAGTTAATAGACAGCATCTGTCATTGCCTGCCAAGGGTTAAACTGTGACACAGCCTTACTATTTGCCATGGACTCATCCACAGAATCACATTATTGTCACAGTTGGAAAAGACCTCTTAGATGACTGTGTCCAACCATCAACATCCCCCCCCCCCTCCCCCAACTAACTGTCCTGGTTTGGACAATTTTAAGTTCCTTTCAGGTACTGGAAAGCAGCTATAAGGTCCCCTGAGAGTTTTCTCCAGGCTGAATAATCACAGCTCCCTCAGCCTCTCCTCATAGTAGAGGTTCTCCAGCCCCTGGATCATCTTTGTGGCCCTCTTCTGGACTCGTTCTAACAAATCTATGTCCTTCTAATGGTGGGGACACCAGAACTGGATGTGGTATTCAACGTGGGGTCTCACAACTGCAGAGTAAAGGGGGAAAATCACCTCTCTTGATCTGCTGGCCATATTGCACTTGATGCATCCTAGGATATGGTTGGCCTTCTGGGCTGCATCAGCTCAGTGCCAGCTCATGTTTAGCTTCTCATCAATCAACACCCCCAAATCCTTCTCTTCAGGGCTACTCTCAACCCACTCTGTACCCATCTTGTAATTGTGCCTGGGATTGGCCCATCCCATATGCAGGACCCTGTATTTGGACTTGATGAACCTCATGCAATTTGCATTGGCTCATTTCTCAAGCCTGTCAAGGTCCCTCTGGATGGCATCCCCACCCTTAAGTGAGTTGACTGCACCACACAGCTTGGTGTCATTGGCAAACTTGCTGAGGGTGCGCTCAGTGCCATTGTCCATGTCACTGACAAAGGTTAAACAGCACTGAACCCAGAACAGACCCTTGAGGAACTCCATTTGTCACTTGTCTCCACCTGGACATTGAGCCATTGATCACTCTCTTTGTATGCAACCTTCTAGCTAGTTCCTTATCCACTGAGTGGTCATTCCATCAAATCAGTGTCTCTCCATCTTAGAGAGAAGGGTTTCATGTGGAACAGTGTCAAATGCCTTGCACAAGTCCAGGTAGATAATGTCAGTTGCTCTTCCCATATCAACCAGAGATGAAACTCTGTCATAGAAGGCCACCAAATTTGTCAGGCATGATTTTCCCTTAGTGAAGTCATGTTGGCTGTCACCAACCACCTCGGTTGTTTTCATGTACCTTAGTTGTCCTGGTTTGGGCCAGGATAAAGGTGGTTTTCTGTTTCTGTACTTTTGCTTTTAGCTAAGTCCCTTGTAAGTAGTTGCATTTGCTGAAATTAACAGCAAGTTTCTCATGCAGTGTGTGTGCTTCTAGGACTGATAACACTTGATGTTTATAGTTACTGCCAGAGACTGGTATGCAGAGCCAAGGACACTGCTCAGCTCTGAGGAAAACATTTTACCGTCCAGGAGGACACAGAGGCCCCACCTGAGCCCTCCTTTGGGGAGGAACAGACAAGATAGATGCCAGAATTGACCAAACAGAGTATTCCATCCCATATACGTCACACTCAGTATAAATTTGAGGCATCACGAGGGCCGAGCCAGATCTTTTCCTGATTTCCTGCTTCCCTTCCTTCACCCGGCATCCTGGAAGGATCCTGTCCATTCGTCTGCCTGTGGTCCTGATCCGTGCCAGCCCATATCTGTGTGTTCCCGCCTCCGGTTCCCGACTGCTGCCGACTCCAGGAGTCCAGCCTGGACTTTCCCGGTGCTGCCCTACAGCCTCGGTGGTGACGTGAGAGTTATTTGGGGAAAAGGGGGACGAATGTGGTTTCTATTTTCCTGTATATTTGTATATATTTAGTAATTTTTCCTATTTATCACTACTGTTTCATTAAAGTTGTGTAGTTTAGTTTCCAACCCATAAGTCTCTCTCCCTTATTCTCTCTCCTTTCTCTATCAAGGAGAGAGAGAGATTAATAGAGAGCGTCTGTTATTCGGTTTAATTGCCGGGCCAGTGTTAAACCGTGACAGATTTATTGGCGCCCAACGTGGGGCTTGAGCTAATTGGCTCGAGTCCAGTTTAAAATTTGACTAAATTGCCTGAACAGTTTGAATTCCAACTACAGTGAAAGAATGGCTTTCCTGAGCTGGAATCAGACCTTGTTCTTTGGAAATTTCACAGGGTTGGAGATTAAACCAATCGTGCCATATCTTTGGTATTTAGGGTATGTGATGTGTATTTTCGCAGCTGGAGTTGCTGCTGCTATGTGGGTTTTCTTTCGTAAGAGTTGCTTAAGAACCATCATTGCAATATTGTCCTCAATACTGATGTATATCATGGTGCATGGTGCAGTAGTGTTCCATACAGAGATAAAAAACTTGGTTGGTAATTATACTCCCAGTTTTAATTTGGGAAATTATACCATTCCATCGTATTTTGGGCTGACTCCACCAGATTTTGGTGGCAGTAGCATTTCATTTCTCAATCTTCTGGTGGGTGTTGTTAATTTCTCTCATATATTGGTGAGGAGTAACACAAAACCCCCAGTATTGAGATTGAGTATGCCTTTTCGGAGGCCGAGAGTTGCTGTTCGGAGAGTGAGAGCTGCTCCTCGTACAGAGAGCACCCCCACTCCTGCCTCCCCAGCCGCTTCTCGCCCCCCCTCACGCAAGGGCACAACTCAGATAAGGCCGGCCAGCATCGCCAGTGTTTCTGCTTCAGCTCCAGTTGCTGTGTCTACTCCCACAGACACTGCTGCTGCTCAGAAAACAAGCCCTGCTGCTGCCACTGCTGCAGATGCCTCAGCCTCTCCCCCTCAGCCCACACAGTTACTTGTTAACCCTGTAACTAGGAGAAAAGGAAAACAATGGAAATCAGAAGCGAGCCTTAACCCTTCCAAGTCTGAAC
Organism: Calypte anna; assembly: GCF_003957555.1. Classification (NCBI taxonomy): domain Eukaryota; kingdom Metazoa; phylum Chordata; class Aves; order Apodiformes; family Trochilidae; genus Calypte; species Calypte anna. The sequence continues at coordinate 20,225,261 of NC_044276.1, forward strand.
AAGATGACCAGGTGATAGAGGAAATAGAGGATAATGGCTCTCCTCCCAGACCAGGTAGAGCAGCTAGAGCAGAATCAGATGAGGACTCAGACTCAGAATCTGCTCAGCTCTATTCCATGAGAGACTTGCGTACTCTGAGAAAAGATTTCAGCCGTTTTCCAGGTGAACCACTTCTCTCTTGGTTACTCCGATGCTGGAATGAGGGGGCTGCTACCATAACATTAACTCAGAAGGAAGCCAGGCAGTTGGGATCCCTGGCCAAAGATGCAGGTATTGATCGGGCATTTGGGGAAAAGGCTGGAACTACCAGCCTGTGGAAACGACTCTTGTCAGCTGTAAAGGAGAGATATCCCTATAAAGAGGAGATAGACTGCCCACAGATCAAAGCACGCAGACTTGGAAAAGCTATCAGGTATCTCGAAGAATTGGCTGTACGAGATCTGATCTATAATAATGATGACATTGAAGATCCCTATCACGTACCATGCCCTAAACCTATGATGCAAAGGTTTGTGCATGCTGCACCACCACCTTTTAATCATACACTATCAGTAATGCTATGGGTTCCTGCAGAGATAGATACAACTGTGGGTGATGTGATTAAAACTGTACGAGAGTGTGAAGATGCTGTCATAGCCCCTTGTCGGGCCTGGGTCTCAGCTATCAAGAGAGCATCTGAGGAATGGCATTCACCCCTTTCTCCTCAGACAGACGGAGGACGCCCCATTGCAGCCATTAAGAGGAGATGCCCTCCTATGAGACAGAATCGAGAGAAACAGAGATCAGTAAGAGGGACCCTATGGGTAATCCTGTGTGAATGTGGGGAGGACATGAAAAAGTGGGACAAAAAACCTACTGCTGCCCTACAGGACCGAGTGATTGAGTTGATACGTAAGCCGAAGGCAAAAGGAGGTCCTTCTGAAAAGATGGCTGCTCAAGTGTCCAGTGTGGAGTTACCCAACCCAAAAATGCTGGTGACTCAAGATCCATGCACATCAGGTGTGAGTACTGGGGATGCAAGCTCCAGTAATGCACATACTGACAATGCTGTATGTGCTCAAGCTTAGAGGTGCCCTGCCTCCAGCCAGGTGGAGGAGAGGGACAACCGAATCTATTGGATTGTGTGGATTCGATGGCCTGGCACATTAGAGCCACAAAAGTATAAAGCCTTGGTGGACACTGGTGCACAGTGCACCCTAATGCCATCGAATCAGAAAGGCACAGACTCCGTCACTATTTCTGGAGTGACGGGGGGATCTAAAGAACTGACTATTGTGAAGGCTGATGTGAGCCTCACTGGAATAAAGTGGCATAAACACCCAATAGTGACTGGTCCAGATGCTCCATGCATCCTTGGCATAGACTACCTCAAGGGAGGTGATTTCGAGGACCCAAAAGGGTACCGCTGGTCCTTTGGTACTGCAGCTATTAAGACTGAGAATGCAGAATGGCTGCATGCTTTGTTTGGCCTTTCAGATAAATCCTTTGTAGTGGGGTTGCTGAGGACTACAAACCAGCGTCTGCCAACTGCTACTTCAGTAGTGCATCGTAGACAATATCGTGTCAACAGAGATGCTGTGGTCCCCATTCACAAGCTGATCCGGCAACTAGAGAGCCAAGGAGTGATCAGCAAGACTCACTCACCCTTCAACAGTCCTGTATGGCCAGTGAAAAAGCCTAATGGAGAGTGGAGGCTGACAGTGGACTATCGTGCCCTGAATGAGGTTACACCACCACTGAGTGCTGCTGTGCTGGACATATTAGAACTTCAGTATGAGCTGGAGTCAAAGGCAGCCAGGTGGTATGCTACTATTGACATTGCTAATGCATTTTTTGCTATTCCTATAGCACCAGAATGCAGGGCACAGTTTGCCTTCACCTGGAGAGGTGTCCAGTACACTTGGAATCGACTGCCCCAGGGGTGGAAACACAGTCCTACCATCTGCCATGGACTGATCCATGATACCTTGGAAAAGGGTGGAGCTCCAGAACATCTACAGTACATCGATGACATCATTGTGTGGGGTGACACAGCAAAGGAAGTCTACGAGAAAGGTAAGAAGATAATTGAAATCCTCCTAGAGGTTGGTTTTGCTATTAAAAGGAGCAAGGTCAAGGGACCTGCACAAGAGATACAGTTTCTGGGAGTTAAGTGGCAAGATGGACGTCGCCACATCCCAATGGACGTGATTAACAAAATAACTGCTATGGCCCCACCAACTACCAAAAAGGAAACTCAGTCCTTCTTAGGAACTGTTGGTTTCTGGAGAATGCATATTCCTTTATATAATCAGGTTGTGAAACCTCTCTATGAGGTTACTCGGAAGAAGAAAGACTTTAAATGGGGCTCAGAACAACAAGCTGCTTTTGAGAATATTAAACAGGAGATTGTGCAGGCAATGGCCCTTGGACCAATTCGAACAGGGCCAGACATCAAAAATATTCTTTACACCGGAGATGGAGTTGATGGTCCTTCATGGAGCCTCTGGCAGAAAGCTCCAGGAGAGACTCGAGGCCGACCTCTAGGATTTTGGGGTCGAAACTACAAAGGCTCCGAAGCCAACTACACAGCTGCCGAAAAAGAGATATTGGCCGCATACGAAGGAGTTAGAGCTGCTTCGGAAGTGATTGGTACTGAAGCACAGCTCCTCCTAGTGCCACGATTACCTGTACTAGGTTTTATGTACACAGGTAGAGAATCTTCCCATCATGCTACCGATGCTACCTGGAGTAAATGGATTGCTTTACTCTCACAGAGAGCTAGGATAGGAAGACTTAATCGTCCAGGAATTGTAGAAGCAATAACACATTGGCCAGAGGGCAAACACTTTGGAATGCCACCAGGAAAAGTGGTAAAACGGGCTGAAGAAGCCCCACCATACGACCAGCTACCAGAGAATGAAAAACAATATGCTCTTTTCACTGATGGATCCTGTCGTCTGGTAGGAGGCCATCGAAGGTGGAAAGCTGCTGTATGGAATCCTACATGACTAGTTGCAAAAACAGATGAAGGAGATGGTGAATCAAGTCAATTAGCAGAGGTAAAAGCTATCCAATTGGCTTTGGACATTGCTGAACAAGAAAAGTGGCCGAGACTTTATCTCTATACTGACTCATGGATGGTAGCAAATGCCTTATGGGGTTGGTTAAAGCAGTGGAAGCAAAACAACTGGCAACGTAGAGATAAACCTATCTGGGCTGCTGAACTCTGGAAAGACATTGCTACTAGGTTAGAGAAACTTGATGTAAAAGTGCGTCACGTAGATGCCCACGTACCTTCATATCGAGCTACCGAGGAACATCGAAACAACCAACGAGCAGATGAGGCTGCTCAAGTGTTCCAAATAGATCTGGACTGGGACCATAAAGGTGAACTGTTTTTGGCCAAATGGGCCCACAATGCTTCAGGTCATCAAGGCAGGGATCGAACATATCGATGGGCTTGTGACCGAGGGGTGGATTTATCTTTGGACTCTATTGCGCAGGTTATCCACGATTGTGACATATGTGCTGCAATTAAGCAAGCTAAAAGGTTGAAACCTCTATGGTATGAAGGGAGATGGTCAAAATATAGGTATGGGGAGGCCTGGCAAGTCGACTACATCACACTGCCTCAAACTCGCCAGGGTAAGCGCTATGTGCTTACAATGGTGGAGGAAAGTACAGGATGGCTGGAAACATATCCTGTGCCTCATGCCACAGCCCGGAACACTATCCTGGGCCTAGAGAAACAAGTGTTGTGGAGACATGGGACACCAGAAAGAATTGAGTCAGATAATGGAACTCATTTCAAAAATAGTCTCATAAATAACTGGGCCAAAGAACATGGTATTGAGTGGATATACCATATTCCCTATCATGCACCAGCCTCAGGTAAAATTGAAAGGTACAATGGTCTGTAAAAAACTACCTTAAAAGCAATGGGTGGTGGAACTTTCAAAAATTGGGACAAGCACTTGGCAAAAGCTACCTGGTTAGTTAATACCAGGGGTTCCATCAATCGAGCTGGTCCTGCTCAGTCAGATCTTCTACACACAGTAGATGGGGACAAAGTGCCTGTGGTGCATGAGAAGAATCTGCTGGGGAAAACAGTTTGGATTTATCCTGCCTCGGGCAAAGGCAAACCCATTCGTGGGGTTGCTTTCGCTCAAGGGCCTGGACACACTTGGTGGGTGATGATGAAAGATGGAGAAGTACAATGTGTACCACAAGGGAATCTAACACTAGGTGAGAATTCCTAATTTCTGCTTGTCTAGCTTAATCAGTAATGCATGGACTCTTTGGGAGTCATGAACTTGTATCCCATCATAACTACTGTTATGTGAACTGTTGCATAAACTAACAGTGTTCTATGAGTGTTTTTCAGGATGATTTTGTGGTGATGAAACCAGAACTAGGTTCATCGGCTGGCATCCAGTAACTTCCTTGAAATTACCATCTGCAACCTGCAACTTGTGGACCATGGACATGAACTATGAAGACTGGTCCTTCTTTTGAGAATCTGCTACAATAGATGAACATCTGCAATTGTAGACTGAATTACTTAGTGATTTTTAGCACAGAGAGATAATAATAATTTTTGTATAATATGTTTAAGGATAAGAGTTAGTAATGATTGGAGCATGACGCAAATGGTATGGAATAAGGGGTGGAATGTCCTGGTTTGGGCCAGGATAAAGGTGATTTTCTGTCTTGTACTTTTGCTTTTAGCTAAGTCTCTTGTAAGTAGTTGCACTTGCTGAAATTAACAGCAAGTTTCTCATGCAGTGTGTGTGCTTCTAGGACTGATAACACTTGATGTTTATAGTTACTGCCAGAGACTGGTATGCAGAGCCAAGGACACTGCTCAGCTCTGAGGAAAACATTTTACCGTCCAGGAGGACACAGAGGCCCCACCTGAGCCCTCCTTTGGGGAGGAACAGACAAGATAGATGCCAGAATTGACCAAAGTATTCCATCCCATATACGTCACACTCAGTATAAATTTGAGGCATCACGAGGGCCGAGCCAGATCTTTTCCTGATTTCCTGCTTCCCTTCCTTCACCCGGCATCCTGGAAGGATCCTGTCCATTCGTCTGCCTGTGGTCCTGATCCGTGCCAGCCCATATCTGTGTGTTCCCGCCTCCGGTTCCCGACTGCTGCCGACTCCAGGAGTCCAGCCTGGACTTTCCCGGTGCTGCCCTACAGCCTCGGTGGTGACGTGAGAGTTATTTGGGGAAAAGGGGGAGGAATGTGGTTTCTATTTTCCTGTATATTTGTATATATTTAGTAATTTTTCCTATTTATCACTACTGTTTCATTAAAGTTGTGTAGTTTAGTTTCCAACCCATAAGTCTCTCTCCCTTATTCTCTCTCCTTTCTCTATCAAGGAGAGAGAGAGATTAATAGAGAGCGTCTGTTATTCGGTTTAATTGCCGGGCCAATGTTAAACCGTGACATTAGTACAGATACCAGGATGATCTGCTCCATGATTTTACCTGGCACAGAGGTGAGACTGACTGGTCTGTAGGTCCCTGGGTTTTCTTTGCTCCCCTTTTTATAAATGGGGGCTATGTTTCCCCTTTTCTGATCCATGGGAACTTTGCCAGACTGCCACGACTTCTCAAATACAAGAGCTAGTGGCCAAGCATCCTCAGCCAACAGTTCCTTCAGGACCCGGTGATGTATCTCATCAGGTCCCATGGACTTGTTCTCTAGGTGTTCCCGGACCTGATCTGCATCTACTCTGGGTGGTTCTTTACTCTTCCAAACGTAGGCATTGCCCTCTGTGACTTGGGTGGTGTGGCTCAAGTGGTTACCAGTGAAGACTGAAGCAAAGAAGTCATTGAGTACTTCAGCCTTCTTCATATCCTCAGCAACCAGGTCACTTGCATACCTCCAGAGGATCCCTCCACATTCTTTCTTGTTTTGCTTTTTTTCTGACATACCTGTCAGTCCTTTCCTGCTATCTTTATTGTCCATGGCCAGATTTGATTCCATCAGGGCTTTAGCTTTCCTAATCTGGTTTCTGGTTGCATGAACAGTTTTCTTGTAATCATCCCATATTCCCTGTCCTTGCTTCCACCCCTTGTGGATTCCCCTTTTGTGTTTGATTTTGGCCAGGAGTTCCTTGTTTATCCATATAGGCCTTCTGGCCTCTTTGCCTGGTTTCTTCTTTTTAGGGATGCAGTGGCTTTGGTCTTGGAGATGATCCTGGAAAGTCAACCAGTTTTTCTGGCCTCACAATCCCTCCAGGGTCTTGTCATAGAATGATTTGGGTTTGAAGGGACCTCTAAAGGTTGTTTAGTCCAACCCCCTCTGAAGTAAGCAGGGACAGCCTCAACTAGACCAGGTTGCTCAGAGTCTCATCAAGCCTCACCTTGAATACCTCCAGGGATGAGGCCTCAACTACCTTCCTGGGCAATCTGCTCCATTTTTCCGCTACCCTCATGGTAAAGAACTTTTTCCTAGCATCCAGTCTAAATCTACTCTTTAATTTAAAACCATTGCCCCTTGTCCTATCACCACAGGCCCTTGCAGACAGTCCCTCTCCAGCCTTCCTGTAGGTCCCCTTCCGATACTGGAAGGTCACTATTAGGTCTCCTTGGAGCCTTTTTTGTTCTCCAGGCTGAACAACCCCAGCTCCCTCAGCCTGTCTTCATAGGAGAAGTGTTCCAGCCCACTGATCATTTTTGTGGCCCTCCTCTGGACCTGCTCCATAAGGTCCATGTCCTTCCTGTATACATGGTACCCTGCTGAGGAGGTTCCTAAAGAGGCCAAAGTTGGCTCTTCTGAAGTCAAGGGTTTCAAGTTTGCTGAGTGTCCCCCTCTTCCCTTCCCTGAGGATCTTAAAACTCCACCATCTCATGGTCACTGCAGCCAAGACTGCCCATGAGCTTAACATTCACCACCAGCCCTTCCCTGTTGGTGAGAACAAGGTCTAGCATGGCACCTCTCCTCGTTGGCTCCTCTATTGCTTGGAGAAGTTATTGTCAATGCATTCCAGGAATCTCCTTGATTGCTTATGCCCTGCTGTATTGTCTCTTCAACAGATGTTGGGGTGGTTAAAGTCCCCCATGAGGACCAGGGATTGTGAACAAGCAGCAACTTCTATCTGTCTATGAAGGGCCTTGTCCACTTGGTCCTCCTGGTAAGGTGGTCTGTAGCAGACCCCCACTGTATTGTTTTCTTCTCTTCCTTTCACCCTGGCCCATACACACCTGATCTTTCCTTTATCACTTGCCAGGTAGAGCTCGATGCATTCTACCTGTTCATTGACATAGAGGGCAACACTCCCTCCTCATCTCCCCTGCCTGTCCTTCCTGAAGAGCTTATACCCTTCTAATCCAACACACCAATCATAGGAGTCATTCCACCATGTCTCTGTGATGCCAATCAGATTGTAGTGCTGCAGGCACACAAGCATCTCCATCTCCTCTTGTTTATTGCCCATTGCTGTGGGTGTTCACATAAAGGCATTTGAGCTTGGCCCCTCGCTACAAGAAGGACATTGAGGTGCTGGAACATGTCCAGAGGAGAGTTACCAAGCTGCTGAGGGGCCTAGAGAACAAGTCATATGAGGAGCAGCTGAGGGAACTGGGAATGTGAAGAGAAGGCTGAGGGGAGACCTCATTGTCCTCTACAACTACCTGAAAGGAGGTTGTATGGAGGTGGGTGTTGGCCTCTTCTCCCAAGTGAATATTGACAGGACCAGAGAAAATGGTTTGAAGTTGGGGCAGGGGAGGTTTAGATTAGATATTAGGAAGAATTTATATACTGAAAGAGTGGTCAGGCATTGAAACAGCCTGTCTAGGGAGGTGGTTGAGTCACCATCCCTGGAGGTATTTAAGAAATGTGTAGATCTGACACTTCAGGGCATGCTCTAGTTGCTGAGATTGTAGGGGTTTTTTTTTTCTTGTTGCATGTGTTTGTGGTTGGATTCAGTGATCTCAGAGGTCCTTTCAATATACAACGATTCTGTGATTCTGGACCCCTCAATGAAGTACAGTTGCACTTCACCTGGGCTAATAGTTTCACCCCCAGCATTGCTATGCTATTCCCAAGATCATCTTCAGTTGATTTGGTTTTATCCCCTTCTCCCTTCATATCTAGTTTAAAGCTCTCTCAATGAGCCCCGGCAGCTCTTGACCCAAGATCCTTTTTCCCTTTACAGTTATCTGAACCCCATCTGATTTCAGCAGGCCAGGTGCTGTGTAGACCTCCCCATGGTTGAAAAACCCAGAATTGGATTGTTGGAACCACCCTTAAAGCCAAGTATTTATCTGGTGTGTTTTTCTGAGACCCTCAGTACTTTTCCTTGCAGTTGAAGAGACTAAGGCAAATACAACCTGCTCACCTGATATTTGTAGCATCCACCCCAGTGCCCTGAAGTCCCTTTTGATTGCTTCTGGCCACAATATGCACCACAATCAAACAAGCCAGATGGTCAAAATGTTTGTGGCATGGAGAGGTCTGGCAGACTGATTACATCACACTCCTTCAAAGTCACCAGGGTAAGTACTACATGCTTACAATGGTGGAATCAAGCACCAGATGTCTGGAAATATATCCTGTGCCTCATGCCACTGCCTGTAATAGTATTCTGGGCCTTAAAAGGCAAACATTGTGGAAGCATGGTACCCCAGAGAGGATCAAGTGAGCCAATGGAAGTCATGTCTGACTAATCTGATAGCCTTCTACAGTGGCATGTGTAGCGGGGAGAGCCTTTCTTGCTCCTGAGGCTCAACGAGCTGCTGGCCTCTCCATTGCCTCACACAAGAATTCTCGGCCTCTGAAAAACATTCTCATGAATCTATCGTACTCCTTACCAATATATGAGAAAAATTTAACAACAACCATTAGAAGATTAAAAAATGAAATGATATTGCTACTAAAATCTGGTAAAGGCACCCTGAAACAAAAGGAAGTGGTACAATCTCTCAAACCAAAACTGCAAGTATAATTACCAACTAAGTTTTTAATCTCTGTATGAAACACCAGTGTACCATGCACCACAATATACATCAATATTGAGAACTGTATTGCAATGATGGTCCTTAAGCAGCTTTATCTTAAGCATTTTTACCTTAAGCAGCTTCTAACAATTGGGCTGCTGTAGCACCTTTTTGGGGGTAGTCTTAATGCACGTTTAGTTTTTTAATTAGCATTGTCATACGCTGACATATAAAAAAATAAAAATTTTTTTTTTTTCATCTCTTCTGACAAATCAAGATGTGACATTACCACTGAATACGTGATCCACAAATTTTGAATATGGCTCTGCTCCCTCTGTTTAATATTTGTAAAGGAAAGGGGTTGCTTGTACAGGATCATGAACAGTTTTCAAAGCTTTATATGGCAATTCTTGTGAAAGTTTTAACACTTCAGTTTGAAACCGTGACTGCAAATCTGCACGTACAAAAGGACAAGCACCCAGTAACATTTGTGCTTGCACTCCGTGTAATGCATCAGCGTTCTGTCTAGGAATCACAGCTGCATTTTCACATGGAATTTACCATTTATGATGAAATTGCAATTGTTGAGAAGGAGTTAACAGAGTATCAATGAGCATTTTTCTGTCAATCTAATGCAACCCATTGACCTCCTCCTCCTGGTCCCACAATCACTGGAAAACCATTGGACTCATATTGGGAACCATTTCTCCTTCAACTATAGCATTTTGAATAATTCCCTTCCATCTAGTTACTGGATACACACTACCACCCCCCCAACTACCCTCCCCTCCCCATGTCGGATCTGGATGAGGTGGAGCAGCGGGTGTTAAAGGGTTAAGGGAAATAGGAGCAGGAATAGGGAACGGATCAGGGGGTAAAAATGGGTTAGTGCCCCATTGTTCGGGATGTTCCCTGGAGAAAAAATTAGGGTTTTTTCAGGGGTATACTCATCCTTGGTCTCCAGTTCTTTCAGTTTCTTCAGCAGTTCCCTTAGTTGCTTGTCTCCCAGTCCCAGTTCTTTCCTTGGTTGTTGCTCTATAGCAGGCACTGATGGTGTTGACAGGTGAAGCAGAGGATTAATTGATAGCAACTGTGGTCAAGAAGATAAATCAAGCTTCGGAGGTGGAAAGGTGGCAGAGCAGTCGGGAGCCGTGGCAGGCGGGTGCGAGGGAGGGAGTCTGCATTCCAAGATTCCTCGCCTGTGTTCTCTGGCTTCTCTCCCTCTGGGTCCTCCGACGATGATTCTGGTGGTGTTTTCGGTCGCTTTTGGTTTTGCTTCTCGGTCCCATTTTTACTTTTCATCCGACCCCCAGGGTCAAATGGCACAGCTGGCTGAGCTTGAATCAGTACAGTCCCTTCAGGTGCTGGTAAGGGTATTTTAGGTGTCTCAAATGACTGTTTAGAGGTCAAGTCCATATTTTGAGCATTCATCGGTACTGGTAGATCAGGCGTTATGACAACAAATGCTGAGGCTGCTGCTGACCTCTCACTTTTCATTTCTTTTAAGATTTCTCTAATCAGTCTCCACAACATAGCTAATTTTCCAGCCTCCTTAGATCCTTTGCTAATTTTATCCCATAGGGCAATACCTATGGCTTCCCAAGTAGGTAACTCAAAAAACAGTACCCATCGAGGGGATCAAGTCTCTATCCCGTGCCCATTTCCGTAATTCACGTAAGGTCCTGCCTTCGTGTGATAAATCTCTCTTAGAGAGAATATATTGGAGGAGCTTAACTACTGCCTCTTCTTCTTTAGAGAGTGTAGACCCCATCTCCTCCCCAGCCGCTCACCTGATCAGGGCAAGATTCTTCAATTCCGAGATCATTTGTTCCATAGCCGGGCACTAGCTACATAGACTGCCGGGGCAGCAATCTCCTTTCGACTGGCTTCTCCGCTCCTCTCTCATTCCAGCTGTCTTCATCGCTCCTGGAAGCAACAGCATGAGAGTCCCTGGTCCGGTCCACCCTGGGTCCCTGTTCCGGGCCACCCTGGGTCCCTGTTCGGGCGCCATTTGTGGGAAAACAGTCTGCGGAGGCTTAAGGATTCCGTGTACAGATCAATATGATTGTATGAAATCGTTTATTAACAACTTGCACTCACTTATATAGAGAAGCCTTGTTTACACCATCATATCATGCAGGTGGCTTTGTATTCCAATTACACATTCCATTCTCATGGAACCATTCTTCTCACATAATTATTTTCCTCTTCTGTTGCCAATTATCTCTTTCCCATTAGCTCATTTTTAGAAAACCTCTAACAAGGCCTCAGTAACCATTAACCCAATGTGGCCTGAAGTAAGTCAGGATTGCTCACAACCTGTATATTTCTGAACTGTTTCCCCAACAGCCCTCTGATCATTTTAGTGGCTCTCCTTTGGAGACGTTCCAGGAGCTCTATGTCCCTATGTTGGGGACTCCAGAACTGGAGAGAGTACTCCAGGTGGGGTCTCACAAGAGCAGAGTAGAGTGGGGGAATCACGTCCCTCGACCGACTCTCTATGCTTCTTTTGATGCAGCCCAGGACATGGTTGGCTTTCTGGGCTGCAAGCGCCACATTGACGGCTCATGTTAAGCTTCTGGTCCACCACCACCCCCAAGTCCTTCTCCACAGGGCTGTCCGAAATCCTTTCTCCTCCCAACTTGTATTGGTGCATGGGGTTGCCTCAACCCAGGTGCAGAACCTTGCACTTGGCCTTGTTGAACTTCATGCAGTTTGCACGAGTCCACGTCTCAAGCCTGCCAAGATCCCTCTGGATGGCATCCCTTCCCTCCAGCGTGTTGACTTTACCACACAGTTGGTGTCTTCAGCAACTTGCTGAGGGTGCATTTGATTCCACTGTCCATGTCACTGACAAAGATGTTAAATAGCACTGGTCCGAGTACTGACCCTCGAGGAACACCACTCATCACACATCTCCATTTGGACACTGAGCCATTATCACAACTCTTTGAGTGTGATCATCCAGCCAGTCCCTTACCCAATGAGTGGTCCATCCATCAAATCTGTATCGTTCCAGTTTAGAGATCAGAACGTTGTGAGGGACGGTGTCAAATGCTTTGCACGGGTCCAGGTAGATAATGCCTGTTACTCTGCCTTTGTCCACCAAGGCTGTGACACCATCATAAAAGGCCACCAAATTAGGCAGAACTTGCCCTTAGTGAAGCCATGTTGGCTGTCACCAATCACCCCTTTGTTATCTGCTTGCCTTAGCAGAGCCTTTAGGAGGATCTGCTCCATGATCTTGCCAGGCACAGAGGTGAGAGTGACTGGCCTGTAGTTCCCTTGTTCTTCCTGTTTTCCTTTTTGAAAATGAGGGGGTTGTTTCCCCTTTTCGAGTCGTTGGGATCTTTACCAAACTGCCATGACTTTTCAAATATGATGGACAGTGGCTTTGCAACTTCATCCGCCAGTTCTTTCAGGAGCTGTGGGTGAATCCCATCAGGCCCCATGGACTTGTGCACTTTCAGGTTTTTTAGGTGGTCTTGAACCTGCTCTTCTCCTACAGTGGACAAATCTTCCTTCTCACAGTCCCTGCCTTTAGCTTCTGCAACTTGGGAGGATGAGACCAGAGTCCTTGCCTGTGGGAAAACAGTCTGCGGAGGCTTAAGGATTCCATGTGCACATCAATATGATTGTATGAAATCGTTTATTAACAACTTGCACTCACTTTATATAGAGAAGTCTTGTTTACACCATCTTATCATGCAGGTGGCTTTGTATTCCAATTACACATACCATTCTCACGGAAAGATTCTTCTCACATAATTATTTTCCTCTTCTGTTGCCAATTAAGTTATCTCTTTCCCAGTAGCTCATTCTCAGAAAGCCTCTAACTAGGCCTCAATAACCATTAACCCAATGTGGCCTAAATTGAAGTAAGTCAGGATTGCTCACAACCTGTATATTTCTGAACTGTTTCCCCAACACTTGCCGATGAAGATTGAGGCTAATTAGTCACTGAGTACCTCGGCTTTCTCCACATCTTGGATGACCAGATCTCCCGTTTCCTTCTGGAGTAGTCCCACATTTTCCCTAGTGTTCCTCTTATCATTGACATACCTATAGAAATTTTTCCTGTTGTCCTTAACCTCCTTTGCCAGATGCAATTCTCTCTGTGCTTTTGCTTTCCTAATCTGATTTCTTGCTTCTCTGACTACTTCTCTGTACTTCTTCCCAGGTATCTGTCCTTCCATTCTCTGTAAACTTAGTTTTTACCCCTAAGTGTGTCCAGGAGTTCCTTGCTCATCCATGCTGGCCTCCTGGCACTCCTGGCCTTCCTCTTAATTGGTACACATTGGTCCTGGGCATGCAGGAGGTGATCCTTGAAAATGGACCAGCTTTCCTGGGCTCCTTTCCCATCCAGGACTTTATCCCATTCTACCCTACTAAGGAGGTATTTGAAGAGACTAAAGTCTGCCCTTTTAAAATCAGGTGCCTTCAGCTTACTTCACACTTTCCTCGCTGCCCTGAGGATCTTGAATTCTACAGTGTCATGGTCACTGCAGCCTAGTCTCCCATTGATTTTTACATTGCTTACCAGCCCGTCTCTGTTGGTGAGAACAAGGTCTAGCAAAGCTCCTTTTCTGGTTGGTTCCTTTACAGTTTGGAGGAGGAAGTTGTCATCAATGCACTCCAGGAACTTCCTGGAATGCTGGTGCTTTGCTGTGTTGTCCCTCCAGCAGATGTTTGGGTGATTGAAGTCCCCCATGAGGACCATGGCTTGCGAGTGTGAAGCAGCTCCTCTCTGTCTAAAGAGGGCCTCATCCACTTGGTCATCCTGGCTGGGTAGCCTGTAGTAGACCCCTACTATGATATCACTTGCCCCTGACTTCCCTTTAATCCTGACCCATAGGGTCTCTGTCAGCTCCTCATCCATCCCCAGGCAGAGCTCCATGGACTCCAGCTGGTCATTGATGTAGAGAGCAACACCTCCTCCTCTTTTGCCTTTCCTGTCCTTTCTAAACAGTTTATACCCAGCCATCCCACTGCTCCAGTCATAGGAGCCGTCCCACCACATATCGGTGATACCAATAACATCATAGCCCTAAAGGCAGGCAGACGTGTAACTCATCTTGTTTATTCCCCATGCTTTGTGCATTGGCATAGAGGCATTTGAGATGTGCCCCCTTCAAAGCAGCCTTACTGGCAGGGCTTATATCTATCTGTACACATGCCTTTCTGTTGGTCTGTGATTCTCTTCCAGGTCCAGGGCATCTATTAGTGGCTCTGTCCTTAGTGGGGTAAAAACTTTTCTTGAGCTGAGCTATTGGCTTCACCCCTGGCATCACCATGCCATCCAAGGTTCATGTCTAGTGGTCACAGTTTTATCCCCCTCACCTTCAAACCTGGTTTAAAGTCCTGTTGATGAGCCCTGCCAACTCCCAGCCAAAAATCCTTTTCCCTTTCCTGGATAATTCTGCACCATCCTGTGCCAGCAGGTCTGCTGCCATGTAAACACCTCTGTGATCAAAAAACCCAAAATTCAACCTATGGCACCAGCCTCTAAGCAACCTGTTGATCAGGTGTGCTTTCCCATTTCTTTCAGCATTCCCTGCCAGTAAAGGAATTGATGAAAACACCACCTGTGCTCCTGAACCCTCTACCATTCAGCCCAGTGCCCTCAAGTCCCTTTTTAATGTCTTGGGACTTCTCTTGGTAACCTCGTCACTGTCCACCTGCATGACCAGTAATGGGTAGTAATCAGAGGGGTTTTGTCTTTGTCTTCAACATGTGCTCTGCAGGATCCGTCTCCACTGGTTGCTGGGAAGAGCCCTGGACCCTACTTCCAAGTCGGCTCTGCCATAAAGGACTTTTGGACACTTATATCGCCAACCACTGAAATAGTGTTTTTTACAGGCGACTAAGGAGGATATCCTGTTGGGTGTCTGTTATAGACCACCCAACAAGGATGAGGAGGCAGACTAAGCACTCTACGAGCGGTTGGCAGAGGTCTCTCAATCGCCAGCCCTTGTTCTGGTGGGGGACTTCAACCTACCAGATGTCTGCTCGAAGTATAATGTAGCAGAGAGGAGACAGGCTAGGAGGTTCTTCGAGCGTATGGAAGATAACTTCCTGACACAGCTGGTAAGTGAGCCTACCAGAGGAGGTGCCTCGCTGGATCTCCTGTTCACAAACAGGGAAGAGCTGGTGGGAGATGGGCTGTCTTGGGCTTAGAGACCATGATCCTTAGTGAAGTAAGGAGGGGGGTTAGCAAAACCTCCACCATGGGCTTCTGGAGGGCAGATCGGCATACTTCGGCCTGTTCAGGACGCTGGTTGAGAGAGTGCCTTGGGAGACAGTTCTAATGGACAAAGGGGTCCAGGAAGGCTGGACACTCATCAAGAAGGAAATCTTAAAAGCAGAGAAGTGGGCTGTCCCCATGAGCCGTAAGACAAAATGGCAGGGAAGATGATGACCGACCTGGCAGAACAGGGACCTTTTGCTGAGACTTAGGAAAAAAAGGAGAGTTTACCTCCTTTGGCAGAAGGGGCAGGCATATTGGGATGAGTACAGGGATCTCGTTAGATTTTTAGCAGAGAAAAAATTAGGAAGGCAAAAGCCCAGCTGTACCTCAATCTGGCCACTGTCATAAGGGACAACAAAACCAGTTCTTATAAATAGATTAAAAACAAAAAGAGAGCCAGGAAGAATCTTCATCCTTTATTGGATGTGGGGAGAAACATTACAACCAAGGATGAGGAAAAGGCTGAGATACTTAATGCCTTCTTTGTCTCAGTCTTTGTTAGTCAGACCAGCCACCCCCAGGGTATCCTGAGCTAGAAGACAAGGACAGAGACCAGCACAACCCCCCCATAATCCATAAGGAAGAAGTTGAAGACCTGCTATGGCACCTAGGCACTCAAAAGTCTATAGGGCCTTATGGGATGGCAGAGGAGCTCACCAAGCTTCTCTCCATAATTTATCAACAGTCTTGGTTAACAGGGGAGGTCCCAGATGTCTGGAGGCTTGCCAGCGTGACACGCATCTACAAGAGGATCCAGGAAACTATAAGCCTGTCATCCCGACCTCAGTGCCCAGAAAAATTACGGAGAGGTTCATCTTGAGTGCGCTCACATGGCAAGTGCAGGATAGCCAGGGGATAAGGCCCAGCCAGCATGGGTTCAGGAAAGGCAGGTCCTGCCTGATCAACCTGGTCTCATTCTATGGCCACACGACCCGTCTTGTGGATGAGGGAAAGGCTGTGGACTTTGTCTACCTGGACTTTAGTAAAGCCTTTGAATATCGTCTCCCACAACATTCTCCTAGAGAAGCGGGCAGCTCATGGCATAGACATGTATACTCTTTGTTGGGTTAAAGCTGGCTTCATGGCAGGGCCCAGAGAGTTGTAGTCAACAAAGTTAAATCCAGATGGTGACCAGTCACCAGTGGTGTTCCCCAGGGCTCAGTTTTGGGGCCGGTCTTGTTCATTATCAATGATCTAGATGAGGGGATTGAGTGCTTCCTTAGTAAGTTTGCAGATGGTCATGGTCAATCAAAACACCAAGGTCTTTTCTGCCAGGCAGCTTTCCATCCACTCTTATCCAAGCCTGTAGCGTTGCCTGGCGTTGTTGTGACCAAAATGCAGGACCCGACCCTTGGCCTCATTGAATTTCATACAGTTGGTCTCAGCCCAATGATCCAGTCTGTCCAGGTCCTCCTGTAAAGCCTTTCTACCATCTAGCAGATCAGCACTCCCTCCCAACTTGGTTTCATCTGCAAACTTACTGAGGGTGAACTCTATCCCCTCATCAAGATCATTAATAAAGATGTTAAACAGGAGTGGCCCCAGCACTGAGCCCTGGGAGCCACTACTCGTGACTGGCCCCCAACTGGATTTAACTCCATTCACCACAAGTCTTTGGGCCCGGCCATCCAGACAGTGTTTAACCCAGCAAAGTATATGTCCATCCAAGCCATGGGCAGACAGCTTTTCCACGAGGATGTTATAGGGGACAGTGTCAAAGGCTTTACTGAAGTCCAGGTAAACAACACCAACAGCCTTTCCCTCATCTGCTAAGGCATGATGATATAGATATTGATAAATATGTTTTATTTAATGGGGGGGGATGTTGACTGTTGGATGTGGTGAACTTTGAGGTCTGTTCCAACCGTGACAGTTCTGATATATTCGTATATTTTTCATTATTCCATGTATTACTCTCCCTTCCCTGTTCTAGTTTTAACTTCCAACCTTGAAGTCTCTCTTTCTTATTCCCCCTTGATCTTCCCCTGAGAGGGTTGAGGGGCATAACAGAGAGCAATTCTGTTATCTGGGTTTTGGTTTGCCCTGATAGCTAAATGGAGACATAGGTGAGCAACTGGCTGACAGGTCAGGCTCAAAGAGTTATAGTAAATGGGTCTACATCAGGCTGGTGACCAGTCACCAGTGGGATTTCCCAAGGCTGAATTTTAGAGCCAGCGCTCTCAAATGAGATGGATGCAGCAATGAAATGTGCATTAAATAAGTTTGCCAATGATACTAAACTAAAAGAAGCTGTGGACTCCCTTAAAGTTACAGAGGCCTTACACAGAGACAGACAAGAGAGCTGGTGTCACGGTCTGTAACTATTAATATTTTATATTTTGTTTGTGAGGAAATATTAGCCACTGCGCATATACGTCCTACAAATTGCAAAAGCTTTATGGTTTGAACAAATTACAACAGTTTATTTCAGGAATCCCTTAAGTTCAGCCAAGTTAGGCCACCAGTATGGAATCTGTTCCACCTTATTCAAGTCCTGATATGGGTGCCATTTGTGGCGTATCAATACACAGACTCAGTCACTCTTCAAAATCGAGACAAAAGTTTATTGAACTGAGGCTCCTATTTATACTCTAGGTCCTCCCCAGCATCCAGCAAAGGGATTATGTATTCTGTCAACTCTTGGTTTTCCCTGGGTTTTCTATTGTGGGAAAGTGCTGTAAACAATGCATGTAGCTAGCAAGCCCACGGTCTCTGTTCATTGTATCTTGCTTTTAACGCATAATCCACCTTATCATGATGCCATGTTTACTCTGCACTATAAAAGAGCACTGCTGATGAATAAAGTCAGACATATTACCTCCAATTATATGTCTCGCCTGACCTCAACTTTTTTCTCCTTTTTATTTTTTCTCACCGCGTTCGCAAGATCTTTCCTGGCTCAAAAGTCAATAAATTTAACGGGGTGGGGGGTGGGGGGGGAAACTTTAATACACATTTATAGGAAGGGCCATTCCCTTTAATAACCTGGGGGCGAGGATATGCTTGTGTTTTCACAGACTCTGGACCTCACTGGATTCCAGCAGTATGGGTGAGACCAGCATTGCCTCCTGTCTCATCATTATCATCACCCTCACAACAGAAAGGCTAACATTCTTCTCACTGTCCCTGCAGCCCAAGGAGAAAAGAAAGGCCAGGATTTTTTGTGCCTGTCAGTGGCCACACCAGTAAACCCTTTCAGTACATGTCTGGTGGGCCTTCAGATAGACGACTGGTTTGTGCTCCAGCCCTAGTCCCCTTTTAAGCATGGTAAACCTATTAAAATCTCTTAAACCCCATCTGCCTTTTATCACAATGGAGCCCCAGGAAATTGATTTTAGGTTCAGTTAAAATGGATTATTGTTTGTTTTTTAATTATACAGGAAAAAATCAATTCTTAGTTCAGAATGTTGAATCATGATTGCTTGTATATAGAAATGATGGCAGAAAATAAGGCAGTTGGTTCAGCGACCAGCAGAGGCAGTGAGAAAGAGAAAAATGAGGTAAGCCCAGGGGCTAACTATGAGATCGAGTGGTAAAGGGAGGTTCCTGAGATCAGGACACTCTGTGCAGCTGCCCAGAACCGTGGGAAGAGAGCTGAAAGCTTGCTTGCTCAACCAAACATGCACGGCGGGGGGCGTGTTCTGGCAAGCTGTGGGGGGATTTAAATGCCCCTGAGGAGCCTGGTGAACAAGGGTGGGCAAACAGGGAGGTTTCAGAGCAGTTTGCGCAGACAGGAAGAGCGGCAGGGAGCCAGGGAGATGTAAGTTACTCCAGGAATGATGGTGGCTACTTGGAGGAAGAAGACTGTACTCCCAGCAACCACCAAAATGGATATTGGTACCCAGGCCACAGGCTGTGAGGAATGCCACAGCCTTGCACTGGCAGCAGGTGGCATCTCTGACTATGGCTGTGTACAGTGTGAGCAGGTTGATGACCTGCTCAGCATGGTGGCACAGCTCCAAGACAAGGTGATGGAGCTCAGGGAAGAGAGAGTGAAGGGGAAATTGATTATCTTCTTCAAATGATCTCCCCTAAATTAGACCAGGTAATGACTCTCAGGGGAACAGAGGATCCCATATCCTCTCATATGCAAGCCCCCCAGCCCTCCCACAGTAACCCACAGGTCAATAGGAACAGGTCAGTGCTTGCCGAAAAAGAAAACAGAGCAAGCATGTTCCTCTAAGAAGTGCACCACCTGCAGTGCCCTTGCAGAACAGGTATGGGGCTCTACAGGAGGATCTGGTTGCGAGCAAGGTCAAAGGCTCACAAAGGCCAGAAACACCACCAAGGATGACTTGCCTTAGGACAGCAATCAAAACTGACCCTGAAGAGAAAACTCAATTGGTCATTGTAGTAGGCGGCTCCCTGCTGAGGGGAGTGTACGGCCCCATATGCAGACCAAACCTGCTTCACAGGGAGGTCTGCTGTCTCCTTGCTGCCTGGGTTAAGGATGTTGTAGGTAAGCTTTCCAACCTTGTGAGTCCTTCAGGTTATTACCCACTTCTGGTCTTTCAGGTGGGTACTGATGATGTAATAATGAGAAGCACTCATTCAATTAAGAGAGACTTCAGGGCCTTGGGGCAACTGGCAAAGGGATGAGGAGCACAAGTTTTGTTCTCCTCCATCCCTATAATGACAGTGATGGATGAGGGAACTAGCAGGAAGATCCAGCAGGTTAATTAATGGCTTAGGGACTGGTGTCAACAGCAGGGTTTTGGGTTCTTTGACCATGGGGCAAATTCCATGGTACCTAGTGTCCTCAAATCAGATGGGCTTCATCTATCTAGCAGGGGCAAAAGGAATATAGCCCGTAAGTTGGCGGGGCTGATCAGGAGGGCTTTAAACTAGGTTTGAAGGGGGAGGGGATTGAAATCAGGCTCTCCAGAGATGAGCCTAAGGGTGGAAAGCTCAAGTTAAGAGTGAAATCAGCAGCGCAGCTGAAGTGCATGTACGCCAATGCACGTAGTATGGGAAACAAACAAGAGGAGATGGAAGCCATTGTGCATCAGGAAAGCTGTGATGTAGTCGCCATCACAGAAACGTGGTGAGATGACTCGTATGACTGGAGTGCTACCATGGATGGCTACAAGCTCTTCAGAAGGGACAGACAAGGTAGGAGAGGGGGAGGGGTGGCTGTATATATTAGAGAGTCTCTTGACTCTGTAGAACTCGAGGTCAGTAACAATAAGGTTGAGTGCCTGTGGATCAAAATCAGGGGGAAGGCCAACAAGGCTGATATCCTGGTGGGAGTCCATTATAGACCACCCAACCAGAATGATGTGTGTGATGAATTATGCTACAAGCAGCTGGCAGATGTCTCAAAATCGCCAGCCTTTGTTCTCGTGGGTGACTTTAACCTGCCAGGTCTCTACTGGGAACTCCATACAGTAGAGAAGAGGCAGTCTAGGAGATTCTTAGAGTGTATAGAGGATAATTTCCTGCTCCAGCTGGTAAATGAGCCTACCAGGGATGGGGCCCTGCTAGACTTTCTGTTCACAAACAGAGAGGGGCTGGTGGGAGATGTAGTGGTCAGAGTGTCTGAGGCCATGAAATAATAAAGTTTTCAATACTCAGGGGTGCACGGAGGGTCATCAATAAAACCTCTACGCTGGACTTCTGAGGGCAGATTTTCTCCTTTTCATAAGACTGATTCAGTGTACCCTGGGAAACAGCCCTTGAAAAAAAAGGGGTCCGGGAGGGATGGGCATACTTCAAAAAGCAAGTCTTGAATGCAATTTTGATAATACAGGGATTTTTTTGTTATTGCTGATAAGTGCTTGCACAGAGTCAAGGCCTTTTCTGCTCCTCATACTACCCTTCCAGTGAGTAAACTGGGAGTGCACAAGAAGTTGGGAAGGGACACAGCCAGGACAGCTGACCTCAACTGACCAAAGGGCTATTCCATACCATATGACATCATGGTCAACAATAAAATTATGGGGGAGTTAAGTGGGTGGGTCACTGCTCAGAGACTGGCTGGACATTGGTCAGTTGGTGGTGAGCAATTGTTTTCATTTGTATCACTTATCTTGGGTTTTATTTCCCTTTGTTATTTTCCTTTTCATTATTTTTATTTTATTTCAGTTATTTAACTGTTCTTATCTCAACCCACAAGTTTTCTCACTTTTACCTTTCCAATTCTTTCCCCACCCTGCTGGGGGGAAGCGAGTGAGTGGCTGTATGGTGCTTAGTTGCCAGCTGGGGTTAAACCATGACAGTCCTTTTTGACACCCAACGTGGGGATCAAAGGATTTGAGATAGAAGATTGACAAGAGCAGCATATTAGAAGGGATTTATATCTGTTAACAGCTGTGGGTCACAATATTGATTCATCTGTTCTCAATATTAGTTTATCTGACCTGTGACATGCTCTTTTTTTTGCTGTACATGTTAAAGATTTGTGTTGGCTTTTGCAGTTTTCTGTGCTCTGTAACAATTAGTGATATTTTGCCTGGGAGATTTGTTTTTAGAACACTGGCCTTGAGCTTAATCTGATATTTGGGCTCTGTACTGAAGCAATAACCATATTTTGTGTACCATCTCATGGAGACCATTAACAATTCTACTTCTTCCTCTGAAAGGCTGCTTTGTTGTTTTTTTTTTTGAAGGAAATAGAGAATGGCACTTTCACTGCCTTCTTTTGTGATATTTTCTCCCTCATTACAATAACTTCTCAGTATCTTGAACATCTAATGTTAAAATACTTCTCTTGGTATTTCTGAGGAATATGAGCCAGGACCTGCAACAGTATAGTCATGTGTGGAACAACATATGGGAGAAAAAGTGCAGAGAACTATATTTATCTAGAGAACTTCTCACCTCCAGTGTTCTGGAACTTCACTCCCAAACAACTACAGAACTGTCTGTGTTGGAGGCTGAGGTAATCCTAACTGGGAATGAGTGGCAAAAGCATTATACTGTGACTAGTCCAGAGGCTCCATGTATCCTTGGCATAGACTACTTCCGGAGAGGGTACTTCAAGGACCCAGAAGGGTACTGGAAGGATTTTGGTATAGCTACCTTGAGTACAGAGAAAATTAAACAGCTGTCTAGCTTTCCTAGTCTCTTGGAGGACCAGTCTGTGAGGGGGTTGCTGTGGGGTTAAAGAACAGCAGGTGCCAATGGCTTGAATGCACAGGAGCAGGCTGTCCTTGTGCACCGAAAGGTCTGGTTTAAATTTACTAGGGAGTAAGAGAAGTACAACAGACACCAACTATCAAATAAGAAATGACCTAGGAAAAGTTAAACAAAACTACTTGAAGCTTCAATTTTTTGTTTGCTTGTTAGTATTTTAATAGCTTCACATATTTGGTCAAGCATGTAAACCTAAGTTCAATTTAAATCAGCCTTAACCCTTCAAGGTCTGAATGAGTTTTTTCCTAATTTAGGAACTTGGTTGTAAAAGATCATTGTGTTGGGAGGTTTTGTATTCTTAATTTTTGTCTTTTAGTTTGTATCCCAAGTATAATTAGACTTATGCAAATTCTTATCGCCCAAGCCCTCAAGGAGGTGATGATGACAAGCTTGCAAAACAAAGAAGGGGGAGATGTGGGAATTGGTGAAGATGTTACGAGAATGGCAACTCTGTGAAGACCTTGGAGCAAAAGCAACAATCCTTTAATTCCAAACAAGCCATGGGAGTGGAGCTGAGCTATGCTTGAAAAGGAGAGCAGATGTGCTTTGTGCTGATAAGAACAATAACTTGGCAAGCACAGAAGGATCTGAAAAATTACAAGAAGGCTGGGGAAGAATCATAGAATTGGCTGAGAACTCTTGAATACAAGAGAACATTCAGGAGGGAGGCTCTGGAGGGAGGCTTGGCTATAAAATGCAGCTTGTGAGTTAATAAACTTTGATTCAGATTATCTCAGTGAATCTGGGTCTGTGCCTTAATACACTATAATATAGTTTAGTTTTAGGTAGGCCTTTTTTTAGGTAGTCATGCAAGGAGAGCAGGGAGCTGGAGTCTGTGACCCTTATGGGTCCCTTCAAACTCAAAACGTTCTATGATTCTTTCTGTATAACCCAGATGCAGAAGACCAGATGCAGAAGATGCATTGTGCTAGGTATTTAAATTAAACACCTTGGAGAATTGCCTATCATTTATCTGAAAACATAACAGATGTTTTGCATGCTACATAGTTTAAAATTACCTGACCTTCAAGCCCTTTAAGTAAAATGAAAATAATAGAGTTCATTAGAAGAGAGATAAGAAGAGATTCGAAGAGATAAGGCATAGATCAAGAGAGCTGAACCAAAATGTTGATAAACAGTAGGCCCTTAAAAGAAAAGAAGATAAAAGCCAAAATCAGATACAGTAAAAGCAGACAAGTGATGAAAGAGATGAGCCTAAAAGCCAGAATGATAACCTAGGAGAATGAACTCCAAGAGAAACAAGTTTAACATCTAAGACATCTAGATAAGAACCTATTCAATAATCAGTGAGAGAGGATGGACAAAAAATGTCATCCAGATATAATGTAAGCTTTGTCTTTTTTAAGCTAAAAAGCTCAACAAAGGTTCATAGTTGTTAGTTCCCAGTTCTGTAAACTCTCATATATGAAGGATAAACAAATCAATTCCTTTGGAACATATTTAACACACTGCTTCAATCTTGTGGCTTTAATCTGTCATAAATACCTTGAGTATTTAATGACTGTATAGTGAAACTTAGAACTTTCCACAAGCACCACCAGATCTAAGTGGGAGTGAGAAAGGAAATCAGAAAAAAAGCATACCTTGCGTTGTTCTATTACATCTACCCACTGTTGTCTGTGGTCTGGGTCCTGAGCTCGGAGGTACCAAACACTATCGTTTACACTAATATCAAATCTACATTCGTCAAAGTCATGAGGCTGTGAAAGAAAAAAGTAAGAATAGTTAAAATTAGCAACATGATCAACAATATTTCACACTCTAAAATACTGTAATTAGAAAAACTGATCAATATTGCCTTGAATCCATCCTAGATTCTAAACTCCGTTTTATTTAGCTGTCTCAAATAATGAACTAACACAAACACTTCCATAATGAAAAATGCCAGTCTTCTGAAACAGAAAAGCCTGTTTAGTACATTCTTATTCAACAAAATAGTCAGTAAAAAGTTGCATACATTGACAAAAACTTCATGCTTCTAAAGGAATTCTTTAGTAAAATAACTAGTGGGCAAAGACAGAAAAATACACCTTTTTAAATATTTTCTAAGCAGGAAAGAGAAATTAAGGTTATTGCTATTGATCTTGATTTTAGATGAAGGAATACATACATTATAGCAAAAGACACCCGGACAGGACCATAAAAACAGACTTCAGCAAAACAACAAGGTAGGCAAGCAACTAAAGGAAGATGTGGCACCCTCTGCCTCAACTACCTTCACTAAGACAGGATTGTCAGATAATTGGGAGTAACATGTAATCCCTTCCTGTTTCACCACTCAAATGCATCTAACTTTTGGTTCACATGCCTCAAATAATAAAAAGCTTCTACTAGCATTACAGCGAAGCTGGTAAGGAAAGTAGAAGGAAATAAAAAAAACAATCTAATCTGCCCTGGGCCCTAACACTATCAGTTCAAAGTTACTCCCTAGAAAATGTCCAACAAAGAGCACAACTTTTTTTTCCCCTTCATTGAAAACTATTCTTAACAAAACATAACACAGGTATAGCTGATAACTGTTTTGAATTTGAATATAAAGAAAAGTTACACATAAAAGTAACCACAGGAAGATAGGCTCTAAGTTTAAGGCAAATTATGCAATCTGAAAGACCATAAATATTGATTTCTGATGCCAAAGACAAAACATGTTAATATCCTTTACAATGCAAGAATTACTCTGTGAATACAACTAAAGAACTGTGGATCACTTACGAAACATTCCACAAAAGAAAAAATAAAGCTAAGTCTCATGTGTTCTATGAACATTAGTTCAGAGTCAGTGAGAATTTTCTAAGGATCTGGAAATCAGAAACTACTTACAGATAATACACAATATTTCTTGTTTAAATTTACCAGGGAGGAAGAGAAGTACAACAGACACCAACTATCACATAAGAAATGACCTAGGAAAAGTTAAACAAAACTACTTGAAGCTTCAATTTTTTATTTGCTTATTAGTATTTTAATAGCTTCACATATTTGGTCAAGCATGTTAACCTAATGTCCTCATTTGGGCCAGGATAAAGGTGATTTTCTGTCTTGTACTTTTGCTTTTAGCTAAGTCTCTTGTAAGTAGTTGCACTTGCTGAAATTAACAGCAAGTCTCTCAGACTGCTGTTGGAATTACTACATAAACTAAGAGTGTTCTGTGACTGTTTTTCAGGATGATTTTGTGGTGATGAAACCAGAACTAGGTTCATCGGCTGGCATCCAGTAACTTCCTTGAAGTTACCATCTGCAACCTGAAACTTCTGGACCATGGACATGAACTGTGAAGATTGCTCCTTCTTTTGAGAATCTGCTACAATAGATGAGCATCTGCAATCATAGACTGAATTACTTAGTGAATTTTAGTACAGGGAGGTAGTAGTAATTTGTGTATAGATATGTTTAGGGATAGGAGATAGTAATGATTGGAGCATGACGCAAACGGTATGGAATAAGGGGTAGAATGTCCTGGTTTGGGCCAGGATAAAGGTGATTTTCTGTCTTGTACTTTTGCTTTTAGCTAAGTCTCTTGTAAGTAGTTGCACTTGCTGAAATTAACAGCAAGTTTCTCAGACAGTGTGTATTTTTAGGATTGATAAAACTCAATGTTTATAGTTACTGCTAGAGACTGGTATGCAGAGCCAAGGACACTGCTCGGCTCTGATGAGAACATTTTACCCTCCAGAAGGAATAAAGAGGTCCCACCTGCAGCCCTCCTTTGGGGAGGAACGGACAAGATAGATGCCAGAATTGACCAAACAGAGTATTCCACCCCATATACCTCACAGTATAAATTTGAGGCATCACGAGGGCCAAGCCATGCTTCATGCTTCCAGCTACCGGCTGCCTGCCCTTCCTGCCTTTCCTGCTTCCCTTCCTTCACCCGGCATCCTGGAAGGATTCCGTCCGTTCGTCTGCCTGTGGTCCTGATCTGTGCCAGCCCATATCTGTGTGTTCCTGCCTCCAATTCCCGACTGCTGCCGACTCCAGGTGTCCAGCCTGGACTTTCCCAGGGCTGCCCTGCAGCCTCGGTGGTGACGTGAGAGTTATTAGGAAAAAAGGGGGAAGGAACGTGGTATCAATTTTCCTGTATATTTGTATATATTTAGTAATTTTTCCTATTTATCATTATTGTTTCATTAAAGTTGTGTAGTTCAGTTTCCAACCCATAAGTCTCTCTCCCTTATTCTCTCTCCTTTCTTTATCAGAGAGGAGAGAGAGATTAATAGAGAGCATCTGTCACTCCGTTTAATTGCCGGGCCAGTGTTAAACCGTGACACCTAAGTTCAATTTAAAGAATTTTAAACTTCCTACAGACAAAAAGGAGGGTCTGTTGGAGACTTTTTGGAAGAAAACGGACATGTGAGTAATCCTGACTATTTAGCTTTAACCAGAGTGAGCTAAGGGCCTTGAGGCCCAGCTGCAAGGTTACTGAAAGATCAGCTACGGTCAAAAGATAAGGGAGTTGGCAGCAGAAAAGAAGAATAACAGGATGGGAAAGTATCTCATAGACAACACATAAAGACGTGTATTTAACCCATTAGATAGTGCACTGCGGCATATAAAAAAAATGTGTTGTACCAATCAGCAATATGTTTATATTATGTTATCAGCCTGACTGTGTATAAAAGGCCTACCGCTACTCTCAAAAAAAGGCAATACTTCGATTACATTAATCTGTGTGTTGTCCACTGTACTCCTGCAGAGAGGGCTGAGGTATTTAATACCTTCTTTACCTCAGTTTTCAATAGTAATACAGGTTGTCCTGAGGACAGCTGCTTCTGGAGATTGTAGAGAGAAATAAGAAGCTGAGTAGCCCCCTGTAATCCTGGAGGGAACAGTTAGTGACCTGTTGAGCCACTTGGATCCTCACAAGTCTATGGGACCAGATGGGATCCACCTCAGGGTGATGACGGAGCTGGAAGAAGAGCTCACCAAGCCTCTCTCCATCATTTACCAACAGTCCTGGCTCATTGGGGATATTCCAGATAATTGGAAGTTGGCAAATATCACACCAATCCACAAAAAGGGCTGGAACGAGGACCCAGGAAACTACAGGCCTGTCAGCCTGACCTCAGTGCCTGGCAAGGTTATGGAACAGATCATCCTGGGGGCAATCACACAGCACCTACAGGATGGACATGGGATCAGACCCAGCCAGCACGGGTTTAGGAAGGGCAGGTCCTGTCTGACCAACCTGATCTCCTTTTATGATCAGGTGACCTGCCTGGTGGATGAGGGGAAGGCTGTGGATGTGGTCTACCTGGACTTCAGCAAAGCCTTTGACACCATCTCCCATAGCATTCTCCTGAAAAAGCTGTCAGTCCACAGCTTAGACAGGGGCACTCTGTGCTGGGTTAGGAACTGGCTGGAGGGCCGGGCCCAGAGAGTGGTGCTGAACGGGGCTGCATCCAGTTGGTGGCCGGTCACTAGTGATGTCCCCCAGGGATCAGTGTTGGGCCCAGTTCTGTTCAATATCTTCATTGATGATTTAGATGAGGGGATTGAGTCCACCATTAGCAAATTTGCAGATGACACTAAATTGGGGGGAGTGTCGATCAGCTGGAAGGCAGGAGGGCTCTACAAAGGGACCTGGACAGACTGGAGAGTTGGGCTGATTCCAAAGGGATGAGGTTCAACAAGGCCAAGTGCCAGGTCCTGCACTTTGTCCGCAACAATCCCATGCAGCTCTATAGGCTGGGGACAGAGTGTCTGGAAAGCAGCCAGGCAGAAAGGGACCTGGGAGTCTGGATTGACAGGAAGCTGAACATGAGACAGCAGTGTGCCCAGGTGGCCAAGAAGGCCAATGGCATCCTGGCCTGTATCAAAAACAGCGTCACCAGCAGGTCCAGGGAAGTGATTCTTCCCCTGTACTCAGCGCTGGTGAGGCCACACCTCGAGTACTGTGTCCAGTTCTAGGCCCCTCAGTTCAGGAAGGATATTGAGGTGCTGGAGCAGTTCCAGAGAAGAGCAACAAGGCTGGTGAAGGGACTCGAGCACAAGTCCTATGAGGAATGGCTGAGGAAGCTGGGGTTGTTTAGTCTGGAGAAGAGGAGGCTCAGGGGAGACATCATCTAATGCTATTTCTGGTTTGTTGCTTTAAATAGATTCAGTAAGACATGCTACTTTACAAAATCATGCAGGCATTGATTTTTAACTCTTTGGTTATGGACATGGCTGTGAGGATTGGACTTGATGATCTCAGACATCCTTTTCAACCTGGCTGATTCTGTGATTCTGTAAAGAACCTATTTTTGGGACTGTACCTCTCTTATGAAGACAGGATGAGAGAGTTTGTATTGTTCAGCCTGGAGGAGAGGAGGCTCCAAGGAGACCACATAGTGGCCTTCTAGTACCTGAAGGGGGCCTACAGGAAAGCTGGAGAGGGAGTTTTTACGAGGGCACATAGCAATAGCAAAATGGATAATGGTTTTAAACTGAAAGAGGATAGATTTAGATGGGATATTGGGAAGAAATTCTTTACTGTGAGGGTGGTGCGGCACTGGCACAGGTTGTCCAGGGAGGTTGTGGATGCCCTTTCCCTGGAAGTGTTCAAGGCTAGGCTGGATGGGGCTTTTAGCAACCTGGTCTAGTAGGAGGTGTCCCTTCCCATGTCAGGGGGATTGGAACCAGATGATCTGTAAGGTCCTGAAACAGCAGTTTAAAATAATATAACGGAAATTTACTAGTTAACTAACATAGGTAGAGATAATAGAACACATGCATGGCAATCTTATAGGATGGAATGTGGTTATCAAGGTGAACTTATCTTTGAGAATAGATAACAGGTTGCTAAAATAGGCAGAAGCAGCAAAACTGGGTAAAACTAGTTCTGCAGTTTCGGACTGCCAGATTATGAAGAATGTTTCAACACGTCCAAAGGGCATGGTGATGAAGAAGAATACGATGAAGAGGAAGATGAAGAAACGACCACCCGAGTGCTTGGAAATTACCGGGAGGCTGTAATGCGCATGAGGGAATGGGTGGTAAAGTATGTTAATGAGTTATTGGGAAAGCTATAAATATGTTAATTGTTTCTTTGAAAGTCATGAATATGCATGTCATCTCTGCATAAAAGCTTTGAAACGGGATACTGCCTACACACACCTTAGGAGGAGTGATCCCCTGTGCGCCCCAAAAGGCAATAAAGAATACCTGCTTAATAGTCTCCCAGGACTATTTTGTCTTTATTCAGCCTTCACAGCATCAGTCCCTTCCAACCCAAATCATTCTATGATTTCATGGTCTTTTAAATCTAGCACTGATGACTGTTACTAAATAAAACTTAAAGGAAAAATCATATTTGGGAAAAAAAAAATCACAGAAAAGAGAACAAGAGAAACATGTAGAATATAAGTAGAGCTCACATAACAGTGAAACAGTAAAAATCAGACCAAACTAGATTCCAATTAGAGAGAAACATATCCCCAGTAGTCAACAGCCTGGCCTTGAGATAGGCCTGCAAGACATATGCAAGACAGAAGAAAGGGATGGGAAAGAGTACCCCCGAGAACTTATTGTGGTTAAAGCCTTGAGTGCTGGGAAGAAAAAACATTGAGTAATTGGATTTTTAAGTTTTACTTAATTCAATTAATAAGATAGTTAGATAGTGCCCTGTGGCATATGAAAAATGTGTTGTACCAATCAACAATATGCTTATATTATGTTATCAGCCTGAATGGGTATAAAAGGGCTACCGCTTCTCTCAATAAACGGCAATACTTCGATTACATTAATCTGCGTGTTGTCCACTGATCTCCTGCAAATGGTGCCTGGAACAGGGATCCTCTTGCTGTTGCTTCCCAGGAGCGATGAAGACAGCTGGAAGGTGAAGGGAGCAGGAAAGCCGGCTTAAACAGCTCATTGCCCTGACAGCTGCTAGTAGCACGTGTTCGCTGGAGGAATCTCACCCTGATCAGGTGAGTGGTCGGGGAGGAGATGGGGTCTACACTCACTAAAGAAGATGCAGTAGTTAAGCTCCTCCAACATATCCTCTCCAAGAGAAGGATACATTATGAGAGTAGCAGTCTGAAGCAGCTGCTACAGTGGGCTAAAGAGAGCCCTGATCCCCACTGTCGGTATAGCTTTTGAGATGGAAACGTGGGATGAAATTGGGAAGTCCCTATGGGATGAAATTAGCAAAGGATCTAAGGAGGCTGGAAAATTAGCCATGTTGTGGAGAGGGATTTGAGTCACATTAAAAGAAATGAAAAGTGAGAGGGTAGCAGCAGCCTCAGTGTTCACTGCCTTAACACCTGATCTAGCAGTATCGACGAGTGCTCAAATATGGACTCGACCTCTAAACAGTTATTTGAGATGCCTAAAATACCCCCACCAGCACCCGCGGGGGCTATACTAATTCAATTCTTCCGCAACCACAAGCGCCAGCGCTAATGCCGACCCAAACACCATTCGGGCCACCAGTGGCAGCGCAGGCTTGGACCTCTTCACAGAATATGCCGTTACATTAACTGATACCACTGTTCACCTCATATCGACAACAATGAAAGGACCTTTGCCATCAAAGACTGTAGGACTTATTATCGGAAGATCCTCTACTACATTCTCTGGTCGTTTTATTCTGCCAGGGGTCATTGATGAGGATTCCATCGACATTTCCGTCATGGCTTGGACCCCATCACCACCTTGTAATATTCCAAAACATAGTCACATCGCCCAGATAGTGTTAATATACGGTGCAGCTGATTTAGTTACTCATTCCTCCACTCAAAGAACAGGAGCCTTTGGCTCAACGAGAGCTCCACAAATTTTTTGGTCTCATCTTATTGGCGAAGATAGACCACTTATTACGTGTCATGTTTCTTATAATTTTCAACAAATTACTATCACAGGCTTAATCGACACGGGAGCAGATGTTACAGTTTTTTCCAAATCTAAATGGCCAGCAAACTGGCCCTTGGTGCCTACCCCGTCAACACTGGCGGGAATAGGTGGCACGGGTACCAGTTTTCAAAGTCAATTTCATGTGCAAATCTACCTGCTCTTAATATGACAGAACCTCTCTCTAGATATCATTGGACGGTTCTCCCACAAAGAATGAAAAATAGCCCGACCATATGTCAATGGTATGTTGCTCAGGTATTAGCTCCATTACGGGAACAATTTCCCCGAGTTTTGATTTATCACTATAAGGATGATATTTTAATCGCTGCTGAAAAAGAGGTAGAATTGTCACTGTTATTCGAAAAAATGACAACTACTTTAAATCAAGCAGGTTTAAAAATATCCCTAGAAAAAGTTCAAAGACAGGAGCCATGGAAATACCTAGGTTGGCGAATTTCCAGACAGAAAATCTCGCCTCAGCAGATCACTATCGCTGCTAAAGTAACTACTCTTCATGATCTCCAAAAACTGCTGGGCACCATAAATTGGCTGCGTCCCTTGTTAGGAATATCGAATTCAGATTTAGCTCCTTTGTTTGACTTGTTAAAAGGTGATACTGACCTCAATGCCCCGCAGGCCTTGACCACTGAGACAGTGGAAGCCCTAGAAAAAGTCAGTCAAATTTTAACTAAACAAGCAGCAAGATGGGACCCACAACTCCCTCTTGCATTAGCCATAATTCCAAAAAAAAAAAAAAAAAAAATTTATGGGACTACTTTTCCAATGGGATGAATCACTTTCTGATCCACTTCTTATATTAGAATGGATTTTTCTTCCTTACCAATCTGCAAAGACAATCCTTCGCCAAGTAGAAATGATCTCTGAAATTATTATTAAGGCTAGAAATAGAGGAATTACATTAACAGGCAGAGATCTTACTCATGTTTATGTCCCCTTTACTGAATTTTACCTCGATTTTATCATCCAACATGAGGTATTGTTTCAAATTGCAATTCTTGATTTTCCGGGACAAATCTCAAACCATTTTCCTCCTTCCAAACTATTGCATGCTTCTCTGCCACTTGTTGAATGCCCAAAGATATCTTTCACCCCCCCCCTTTTTCGCTTTAACGGTTTTTACTAATGGTTCAGCGGCTACCCACAAAGCTGTGGTAACTTGGCTCAATGATTCACAGGAGTGGGTTTCCTACATTACTTTCCACCCAGGATCTTCGCAAATTGTCGAACTTGCTGTGGTCGTTAGAGCATTCCAATTATTTTCAGAACAAGCAATTAATTTAGTTACTGACTCTGCTTATGTTGCAGGAATTGTACAAAGGCTGAACATTCTGCGCTGAAAAATTTAACACATCCCCTTCTATACCCTTTGTTGTTACAACTAATTTCGCTACTTGATGCTAGGAAACATCCATATTTTGTTTTGCAAACGCTCTCATACCTCTTTACCAGGTTTCCTTACACAAGGTAATCGTCAAGCGGATCTCCTCACACTTACTGTTAATGTCCTTCCAAACATTTTTGAACAAGCTCGTATACATCATTCCTTTTTCCATATGAATCTGCGTGGTCTTAAGAGACAATTTAATCTCAGTACCCAGCAGACGGCTGATATAATTTCTGCCTGTCCTGATTGTCAGCAATCCTCATTAATTTCTAATTCGTTGGGCACTCTTCCTAGGGGACTACAAAGTTTAGAAATTTGGCAAACGGATGTTACACACTTTCCTCAATTTGATCGACAAAAATTTATCAAATTTATCCATGTTTCCATTGACACCTTTTCAGGTGCTATTTATGCATCCTGTCATACAGGAGAGACAGTAAAAGACGTTATACGTCACTTTTTAAAGGTATTTGCCTTGTTGAGATTTCCTAAACAGATAAAAACAGAAAATGAGCCCTGCTGCAAACACCACAGCAGAGACAAAAAAAAAAAAAAAAAAAAAAAAGTTTAAGTCCTGCCACTGCAGTGTGAAATGTGCTTTTAGTATTGTATTGTATTGATAACAGGCTTTTGTTAATGTTGTAATTCATGTGATCGTTTATATGTTGACTATGGGATCCCTCGTCTATATGTTGATTGTTGATTGTGCTATTCTGTTGCACTGACTTTTATTGTTAGCTTTTAGGTTATGCTTGTGTTTCTACAGATCAAGGGCCTAGATGGATTCCAACGAAAAACGTTCGACCCTACAGGCTACGAGCCGCGCAGGACTAATATTTCTTGTTATTACTGTTTCACCTGTAGTAACTTTTACTCTGCCTAAAGAAAATGTATGGCTCACTTTAGCAAACACCACAGGTCTGCAATCACTATGCATAGCGACAGCTACACCGCAGAACCCCTTCTCTACATGCTTGGTGGGAATTCCCGTGGACACCTGGCCGATCCCTGAAGATCTGAAATCAATAATGAACGGAACGCATTGCGTTGATTCCTGGGATGGTTGGGTACCATATCTCACTCAAGCTTCTCTGGAACCGCAGGAAATTGAACTGTTAGGGTCCATAGAAATGGATTTTTGCCTTAGGTTTAATTATACAGGAAAAAATAAGACCGAAGCATGGGATGTTTCCCCGATACATCCCGTTTTTACTAATGCATCCCTTTGGTGTAATTATACCTCTAAAAATGTGTCTAAATCCACTAACAAACCTTTATTGCTTCCCCCGGGCTTGTTTTTTATTTGTGGAGATAGAGCATGGCCTGCAATTCCTTCACACATTCATGGAGGACCCTGCTCAATAGGCAGATTGACTTTGTTGGCCCCTCACGATAGTACAATTATACAATGGTGAAAGAAATATCGACACAAAAGACAGACACACGCTTTTACCAATGACTGTCAAGATGATGTTGAATTTTGGAATGTACCTCAGGTTATATTTTCTTCTATTTTAGCACCTGGAGTCGCCAGCGCTCAAGCGTTAACAACACTTAGGAAGTTGGGGTGCTGACTGGCAAAGCAGAGTAATGCTACTAGTGCAGCTTTAACTGATTTATTAATGGATATAGATAGTGTTAGACATGCTACTTTGCAGAACCGCGCTGCTACAGATTTTTTGCTTTTAGCTCATGGGCATGGGTGTGAAGATTTTAATGGAATGTGTTGTATGAATCTTTCTGATCACTCTCAATCTATACATGCTGCAATACAATCACTTAAAGAAGGGGTTGAACATTTGCAATCACAGGATAATTGGGACTGGTTTGATAAACTTTTTTCAGGATGGGGTCTAACAGGATGGTTGCGAAGTTTGGTTAAGACTGTTTGTTATGCTTTACTTGCTTTTTTACTTTTTCTAATCTTGCTACCCTGTATTTTTCAATGCTTTCAACGGATGCTCGATCGTGCCATGAAACGAGTTTATCTTGTCCAATCGGAAGGGGGAATTGAGGCAGTACAGCCTCGGACTGTCAGCACCGAACAATTGCTGATAGAACAATTTCAACATAAGCTTTGGGCTATGTGCAAGGACAGTGCTGCTTAAAGCATATTCTGTAACCACAAGGAACAGTACGTTAGGACACTCGAAGGTTAAGGAGTAAGCAAGACGATTAGATTAAGGGACTCGGCACGATTGCAACATCCACGAAGAAGCTCGAATGTGTGAAAGATAAGCTTTGTTAGCTAATTGTTGCTAAAGGTTTTGTAGCCAATCAAGTTAAAACGTGTGTAATGAGATGTAGAAATCACCAATCAGCAATATGTATACGTGGCATTAGCTCTTAGATTAGTGTATAAATATCGCCTTCTGATTCAATAAAGTTGGACATTTGTTTGCATCAAACAGGTCTCCGTCTCGCACTGCGACACAAGCTCAGACAACTGTGCCATTTGACCCTGTGGTTCCGCTGAAAAGTAAAAATGGGACCGAGAAGCAAAACCAAAAGCAACCAAAAACACCGCTGCCACTGGAATCGTCGGTGGACCCAGAGGGAAAGAAGCCGGAGAACACGGGCGAGGAATCTCAAAATGCAGACCCCCCCCTCCTGCCCGCCTGCTGTGGTTCCCGGTCTCTCTACTGACGCTGCCTTCCTACCCCCCCTCCACCGCCCGATTTATCTCCTCGACCACCGTTGCCATCAATCTATCCTCCGCTTTCCCTCTCAACACCATCAGTGCCTGCTATAGAGCAACAACCCAAGGAAGAACTGTGACTTGGAGACAAGCAACTAAGGGAACTGCTGAAGAAACTGAAAGAACTGGAGACCAAGGATGAGTATACCCCTGAAAAATCCCCAAGTTTTTGCTCCAGGGAACATCCCGAACAACCCAGGAACACTAATCCATTTTTACCCCTGATCCATTCCCTATTCCTGCTCCTCCCTCCCTTAACCCTTTAACACCCACTGCTCCACCTCTTCCAGATCCAACTTGGGGAGGTAAGGGTGGTGGTGGGGGTGGGAGTATGGATCTGGTAACTAGATGGAAGGGAAATATTTGAAATGCTACAGTCAAAGGAAAAATGGTTCCCAACATGGGTCTGATGGTTTTTCCAGTGACTGTGAGACCAGGGGGAGGGGGTCAATGGGTTGCATTAGATTGGAAATTGTCAGAAGCTTCTGAGCGAATGCTAGAAGCAGATAAAGCTGCATATCTCGCTGCTGCAGTAGACGCCGCGGTACGTCCTATAGAACAAAATAAAGAATAAAAAAGAAAAAAAAAAGAAAAAAAAAAAAGAGGGAAAGAGCATATACCCTCATGAGAACACTAATAAGTAAACAACAACTCTTTCGATCAAAACACTCAATACAACAATTGGGCTCAGAATGTAATGACAAACTTGAAATTCTGGGTACAGCAGAAAGGGTTCTTGCTGCTTCGTTTGTCCCACACATACCAGCAGGAAAAGTCCTTGGCGATATACACAAACTATCCTGTTGGACTGCTAAGCAGATGAACTTAACTTCTGATAGCTTAAGACAGATGCTAAAAGATGCTGATAGTGTCAGACATGCTGTTTTACAAAATCGTGCTGCCATTCACTTTTTATTGTTAGCTCAAGATTATGGTTGTGAAGACTGATGGGATGTATTGCATGAACTTGTATGATCATTCAGAGTCGATTCACAAACAAATACAATTGACTAAAATAACATGAAAAAATTAACTGTTGTACATACTGGATTAGACGAATGGTTAAACCGCTTAAGGATAGGGGGATAGCTTAAGCATTTAATTAGACAAGGCTTATCAATTATATTAGTTATTATTGCTTTTGTATTATTAGCATGTTGTTTATGGCAATGTATCATTAGCATGTTATCTCACGCAATGAAGTGAGTCTGGATTGCTCAAAAACAAGAAGGGGGAGTTGTTGGAGTAGTTTTTGGAAGAAAACAGACATGTGAGTAATACTGACTACTTAGCATTAGCCAGAGTGAGCTAAGGGCCTTGAGGCCCAGCTGCAAGGTTACTGAAGGATCAGCTATGGGCAAAAGATAAGGGAGTTGGCAGCAGAAAAGAAGAATAACACGATGGGAAAGCACCGCATAAACAGCACATAAACAGTTGTATTTAACCCATTATATAGTGCCCTGTGGCATATGAAGAATGTGTTGTACCAATCAGCAATATGCTTATGTTATGTTATCAGCCTGACTGTGGATAAAAGGGCTACGGCTACTCTCAATAAACAGCAATACTTTAATTATATTAATCTGCGTGTTGTCCACTGTTCTCCCGCAATTAGACATTTCACTAATTGTCTTTGAAGACCAATTGGAATTAAAATGTATGGGCCATCATCACTTATCCATTGATAAGCCTCCACTTGTGGGACTGAAAGACTGTCGGAGGGTGCGGGCTTGCGGAGCAAAGAGACAACTCAATATGAGTTAGCAACTAAGCTCAATTTTATTAAGCAAAGTGTTACATTTATATGGTCTTGGCATCTTTGTGGCTTATGTTGATTGGCTGCGTGTTGCTGTTCAGACACCTGTTGTCGCGTTGCGATAGGGTACTGCTTATCGTCCTTGTCCTGCTTTGTTGATCGCAGGCATCCTGTTTGCAACTTTTTATCTGCTG
The DNA here is from genome assembly GCF_003957555.1 of Calypte anna. Classification (NCBI taxonomy): domain Eukaryota; kingdom Metazoa; phylum Chordata; class Aves; order Apodiformes; family Trochilidae; genus Calypte; species Calypte anna. The sequence goes on from NC_044276.1 coordinate 20,262,482, forward strand.
TAACTTTCTTCTTCTCAGGGGCTCAGAACTGGTTAAATACAACTGTTTATGTGCTGTCTATGCGATGCTTTCCCATCCTGTTATTCTTCTTTTCTGCCACCAACTCCCTTATCTTTTGCACATAGCTGATCTTTTAATAACCTTGTAGCTGGGCCTCAAGGCCCTTAGCTCACTCTGGCTAAAGCTAATTAGTCAGGATTGCTCACATGTCCGTTTTCTTCCAAAAACTCCCAACAAAAGACCAAGGAATGAATGAACACAACAGCTGCGTTGAAGAAAAAACAACATTGCAGAAGCACTGGTGATTTGCCTCAGTAATCTGAGAAAGAACAGAGAAACAAGAATCAGGACACACATGGGAAAGAAGGAACTTGAAGAGATTTATGTGATGTTTATGGCTTTGATTTCTGTAGAAATATTCCAACTATATATCTGGTAAGATAATATGGGAGTTGGGGATAAGGGGCTATACATGATTGGCTACTAAGTCAGCATACCAGCATATAAATAGTCTGGTGCACAATAAAGTTTGATTCTGTCTTCACCATCATACGGGGTCTGTGAATCTTCATCCATCACAAATGGTGCCTAAACAGGGACAACAAGAAACATGTTTCTGGTGACAGACAAGCAACTGGACAGAGGAATAAGTTTGGAGTGCTCCTTACAATATGGACATCACCTTACTGCTGGACAGTTGCTTCTAGTTTTCGTTATTGGGCAAACAGCCACAAAAGAACAGAGATCGCGTACTGAAATTCTGCAGAGTATATTAAAGGAATGGGGATTCAAGGTCCCTGCATTAAAATTAATTCGACAGCTGGTTTGGATGCGAGATCACTGTACCTGGTCTCCCTTCAACGGATCATGTGACCATAATTTATGGGCAAAAGTTGGGGAAGAATTACAGACAAAAAAGGATTTAACTTAGATGTTTCTGACAAGGTGCTCATTACTTGAAAAATGGTATGTACTGCCTTAAGTACGCTGCATCTGGCTGACAATGTTTTGCAGACTTAATATACAGAGATGTTAATCATGATAAGGAGAGAGCCAGTTTATGATGAAGTTCTCAACATTACAGAGAATGAGAAAATTCCGTTAAATGTGGAGGAGGGAGAAAATGCTGGCACTGGTGCTGATCCTGATGAATTTGACGATCCTTTTGATCCAGGACCAGTGGATCCAGAGACTGAACCTGATTTATATCCCCCACTGACACCCTTCTGGGTGATAGCTGCAAAAGCTCCTTCCGCAGAAGAAATATTACAGGCGGATAGATGTAAATCCCTCTCTCGACTTTCTGTCAATCCACCTACTCTCTGTTTTTCCCACCACCTCGCCCCGCCTCCAAGAATCCACCCCCCATTTATCCTACTGCTTCAGCTCTAGAAGTGTGTCTCATGGAGGCAATTAGACAGAGTGATATTTCATTGTTATGAGCAACGCCTGTCGTTTATAAAGCAAATCGCCCTCCTGAGCACACTCAATTACCCTATGAAGCAGTTAAGGAATTAAGGAAATCGGTCCAAAACTATGGTCTACAATCTTCCTTTTCAATAGGACTGATTCAAGCCATTTTTATGAATCATACACTACGGTCCCAGCAGATTGGAAGTCTCTGTTGAACCTGGTTGTGAATGCGGCCCAATATTCTGTCTGGTGATTGAATACCAGGATATGGTAAACATACAGGTCATGGATAATTTAGCAAATGGCATTAATATTGGCCAAGACGAACTTTTGGGCCAAGGACAATATGCTGCTGTTGGTGCACAGGCAAATATACCACATCAGGTATTTACGCAGATTTCACTTACAAACTGCTATTTCATGACAGGTAGAGCAGGAGGCTGCTGCTCAAGCTTTTTTATTTCAGTTGGCAAGTGAGAATGCCAGTGCAGATTGTAAAAAGGCATTGGAGCCTCTTCAAAACCAAGTGAAATCATTAGCTGATCTTGTTCGGGCTTGCCAGCACATGGGTTCAGATCAATATAAAGCCGAGCTTTTAGCTGCTGCTTCAGCTCAGCAGATGGTAGTAGCTAAAGCTGCTGTAAAATGCTTCCGATGTGGGAAAGAAGGACATCTGAAAAGGGATTGTCCCCTTGGAAATATGCAAGGATGTAATCATCCTCCAGCTCAATTATGTCCTCGTTGCAATAAGGGTTATCATTAGAGTAATCAATGTAGATCAAAATTTGACAGAGGGAAGGCAAATTTCAGAAAACAAGAAGAGGGGCATGAGGTCTGGTGCCCCGATGATACAAAATGGCTTGATAACTGAATTACCTGGAATTGCCATCAAACAGCAACAAGGCCTCCCAAGTGATTGCCAGTCAGTCAGTCAGTCAGTCAGTTACGACCCTGTAGCAGAATGTGGGGAGGAATGGCCTGAGCATGCGTACACAGCCCCATGTTAGAGGCACTTAGGTGCTAATTATGAGGTGGGAGGCATGAGCTTGTGTTAAGCCCACCTGTGTTAAGCCTCCGCCCCAGCCCAATTACGGTTTGCCTCAGCTGCGCATGAGCAGGATTGGGGGCCAATAAAAGGTGAGCTTCCGAACATGCACTCAGCTCACTCTTGAGCAGTCAAAGGAGGAGGTTAGCTGAGTCTGGAGAAGAAGCACTGAATGAGGCTAGCTGAGTCTGAAGGCAGCAAAATTGGAGCACTGACTGTGCACATTGGTGAGAACACCTCTTTGACATCAGGGCACCTAAGGTAAACACTTTGAAAATACAAAATATGTTTCTCAAATCAGTATTTTTTCTGCTCTTTTAACATACCAAACATACTCTCAATTAACAGATCTTTACCTCACCATATCATGCCTGACAGGCACCTAAAGAGAAGAGTGCTTATCAGGTTGCTTCCTGGTACATGGTCCAGACAAAGACAGTAAAATTAGAAAGACAACAAAGACTGAAAGATAAGAATAAACAAAAGATAAATTCTTGGGAGGGCAAAAGTCTGTGTCATCTTTAGCAAGTCTGGGTGCCAGTGATGTATGAAAAGACAGACCCCTTTTTTGCAATATAAAAACTCCAAGAGGAAAAGAAGGCGCGGCTTTCTCTTCTCCCCCCTTCTCTCGCTACTTCGGCTTCAGCTACGGGACAGCAACAGCGGAGGAATGGAGAAGCGGAGAACCCCAAACAAGCAGGAGCAACGGATCCTATGCACCCCTCCACTCCAGCCAGAGGCCAGGGCCAGCGATAAAAGTCCATTGTTCTTTCCTTCTTTCCTTCTTTCCTTCTTTCCTTTTTTTCCCCCTTTTTTTCCCCCTTTTTTTTCCCCCTTTTTTCCCCCTTTTTCCCCCTTTTTTCCCCCTTTTCTCCCCCTTTTCCCCCCCTTTCCCCCCCTTTTCTCCCCCTTTTTTCCCCCTTTTTTCCCCCTTTTTTCCCCCTTTTCCCCCCTTTTCCCCCCCTTTTCCCCCCCTTTTCCCCCCCTTTTCCCCCCCTTTTCCCCCCCTTTTTCCCCCCCTTTTTCCCCCCCTTTTTCCCCCCCTTTTTCCCCCCCTTTTTTCCCCCCTTTTTTTTTCCTTTTCCCCTCTCTTGCCCCCCACTCTCCAAGGTGACTAATTTGTGCAAAAGCTCTCTTCTTGCAAACTTGTTTTTCCTTTTTAAAGGTGGCGTTATTGTCTCCTTCCCTAAAATAAATCTTTGTAATTTGTTTAAATCATAAGGCTTGTTATTTTTGTAAATACTATGAGTAGTGGTTGGTTTTTCCTCACAATCAAAATATAAAATAATATCTCGGATCGTAACAGCGCCGTACCCCAAGAAAGGTTCGCCTGTCTGCACCCATCTACACGACCCAGCACAAAACACAGTGATGGGTTGGATCTTTCCACCTGTGGATCTTATTCCACAAGGAATAACTTGTATACAAAATATGGATGCAACTTTGATCCCTACAGGTGTATATGGTCCTTTGCCAAAAGATACACGTGGCTTTCTTATGGGGTGTTCATCTACCACTAAGGAAAGGTTGTTTGTCATAGATCAAGATTATACTGGGGAGATTAAAATCATGGTTTGGACATTTAAACCTAATGGTTTGGGCCAGGATAAAGGTGATTTTCTGTCTTGCACTTTTGCTTTCAGCTAAGTCTCTTGTAAGTAGTTGCACTTGTTGACATTAACAGCAAGTTTCTCAGACAGTGTCTGCTTCTAGGACTGATAACACTCCATGTTTATAGTTACTGTTAGAGACTGGTATGCAGAGCCAAGGACACTGCTCAGCTCTGAGGAACATTTTGCCCTCCAGAAGGAGTAAATAGGTCCCACCTGCAGCCCTCCTTTGGGGAGGATCGGACAAGATAGATGCCAGAGTTGACCAGAGTATTCCATCCCATACATGTCATACTCAGTATAAATTTGAGGAATCACAAGGGTCAAACGCCTTCCTGCCTTCCTTCGCCTGTCCCTGTTTACTTTGGCATCCAGGGAGGATTCCGTCCGTTCATCTGCCTGTGGTCCTGATCCGTGCCAGCCCATATCTGTGCGTTCCTGCCTCCAGCTCCTGACTGCTGCCGAGTCCAGGAGCCCTGCAGCGACGGTGGTGACGTGAGAGTTATTAGGGAAAACAGGGGAGGAATGTGGTATTAATTTTCCTGTATATTTGTATATATTTGGTAAATTTTCCTATTTATCACTACTGTTTCATTAAAGTTGTGTAGTTTAGTTTCCAACCCATCAATAAGTCTCTCTCCCTTATTCTCTCTCCTTTCTTTATCAGGGAGGAGAGAGGGATTATTAGAGAGCATCTATCACTTGGTTTAATTGCCGGGTCAGTGTTAAACCATGACAACCCCCCTGCACTATTCCTGATGGGAAGCATATAGCGCATTTGCTATTAATACCATACTGGTGCAATGACATATCGGGTGAATTGCTGGCACAAGGGGACAAAGGGTTTGGCAGCTCAGGCTCACTGAATATTTTCTGGTCTAAAAAGGTTACTCTAACCAATCAATGTTAACTGTTCTCATGAAAGGGAAGGCCTTTACTAGACTTGTAGACACAGGTGCAGATGTTACAATCATTAATGAGAGTGAATGGCTGTCCGACTGGCATTCGACAACTTCTTATTCCGCTCTTTCAGGTATTGGGGGAGTTCTGAAGCAGAGCTTTAGAACACTTTTGGTGGAAGGGCCAGAAAAGAGAGTTGCTGTACTAAAAACCTTATTCTTTAAAGGTTCTTTGCACTCTGTGGGGGAAAGATCTGATGTCACAATGGAACATGGTATTAACTACAATTTTTCCACCTGGGCCACTGAAGTTCAGCCTCGACTCAACTAGCCTGGCTCACAGATAAGCCTGTCTGGATTGATCAGCATATAAATAGTCTGGTGCACAATAAGGTTTGATTCTGTCTTCACCATCATACAGGGTCCATGATCTTCACCCGTCACATCTACTTTCTGACAGGCAGGCCAAATTGCCTCTTGGACATTACTAATTTTTTTTTCTTCATACTCTGCAATTCCTCCCCAAGGGGGAAGAAGTGGTTATCTCCCCTTCTGGGAGCTGGTACTGGAGGAACTGAAATATGGTCCTTCCTTTCACTGTTATCTGGTGTAGTGGAACAAAGCAAAGAGGGTGAGGCTCTCTGTGGAGTCTCAAACCCGGGGCCTTCGGCATTGCAGTACTGGGTCTTAACCAGCTGCGCCACGAGAGCCTCACCTTAGAGGCGATGAGCCCTAGTGGCACAATGAAGGTAATACAGTGCTCGGAGAGCTACCAGTCTCTCTCTTGTCTAACCCAAGTGTGAGCTAGTCTGTGGGCGTGAGTTTCACCTTTTATTGGCCCCCTGGTCTTGCACATGCTCAATAGGGGGCCTGCCCTGATTGGGCACAGGTGGATTTGATACCGGCTCACACCCACTTCTCGGTAATCAGAGGTGTCTGATTGCTTTGTTCCACTACAATCTGGTCTCTGGAATTCTTCAATCATACAAGATGATGACAGCAGGCTGACCTTGACTTGCAGCTCTGAGAATGCCAAAGGCTAATGCATTCCTTCATAGATTTTCTTTGCAAATTTTAAAATTTGGTTCCCCTTGATCTAGTTTCATTCCTCTGTTTCAGGGTTCTTATTTTGTGATTCCATTCCCAGGGCTTCACGTTTTGTTTTTCAGATGCTGTATCATCTCAGCCCATTTCAGTCTGTAGTTAACAATGCTATGCATTAATTCTGCCCAGATTGGGAGTTTCTTGTGGACTCTTTGACCATTATCACCTAGTTCCTCTTCGTGTTCTTGATCTCATCTTGTTTTGCAACTGGATGGGGTTTAAGAATTGGTGGGGCTTCTCAGAGGTTTTAACATTGCAAAACCTACTGTAGCATACAGTAGGACATCATGGGGTCCCCATTCCTGCATGGCTTATGAGCAAGCAGCTTTTGTGATGGATGTAGAGAGCTCAGAGATTTAACGGAGATTATGGAGGGTTCACCTTGCTCCATGGTGTCGATTTCTCCAGCTACTTGGCTGGTGATTGAATTGGGTGTATTTGTTGGACAGTCCTAATGTTTAGAAGACTATTGGACCCCAATAGCTGTTTGCTTTGACCTCTAACTCGGGTAAGAGAACACTTAGCCAAACTGGATGTCCATAAATCCATGGGCCCTGACAGGATGCATCCACAAGTTCTGAGAGAGCTGGCAGATATTATTGCTAGGCCACTCTCCATCATCTTTGAGAGGTCGTGGAGAACAGGAGAGGTGCCTGAGGACTGGAGAAGGGCTAAAATCACTCTCATCTTCAAAAACGGCAAGAAGGAAGACCCAGGGAACTCCAGGGTGCTCAGTCTCACCTCTGTCCCTAGTAAGGTGTTGGAAAAAAACATTCTGGACATCATCACAAAACATGAAAGCAAAAAATGTAATTGTGAGAAGTCAGCATGGATTCACCCAAGGGAAAACATGCTTGACCAACATGATTGCCTTCTATGATGCTGTTACTGGCTGGCTAGATGAGGGGAGAGCAGTGGATGTTATCTACCTTGACTTCAGCAAGGCTTTTGATACTGTCTCCCCTAACATCCTCATGAGGAAACTCAGGAAATGTGGGACAGACGATTGGACAGTGAGGTGGATTGATAGCTGTCTAGGTGACAGAACTCAGAGGGTGGTGATCAATGGAGCAGGACTTAGCAGGGCTCATTGAGAGAGCATTAAACTAGATGTGAAGGGGGAAGGGGAGAAAACTGGGTCTGTTAGGGACAAACACAAGAAGAACGAACCAGGGCCCGAAGGCAGGTGGTCTAGGGAGGATTTAGTCCCACCAGTGTGCTCTGTTTGTTTCCTGAAATGTCTGTATGCTAATGCACGCAGCATGGGGAATAAGCAAGAAGAGTTAGAGGTCAGTGTACGGGCTAAGGGTTATGATCTGGTAGCGATAACAGAGACATGGTGGGATAGGTCACATGACTGGAATGTGGCCATGGATAGTTATGTGCTTTTTCGGAAAGATAGGGCAGGGAAGCGAGGTGGTGGAGTTGCTCTTTATGTGAGAGAGCAACTAGAATGTGTTGAGTTTTGTGCAGGGGCTGATGAGGAGCAAGTTGAAAGTTTGTGGGTAAGAATTAAGGGGAAGGCTGGTGTGGGTGATACAGTTGTGGGGGTCTACTACAGACCTCCTGATCAAGGCGAAGAGGTTGATGAGGCCTTCTACAGGCAGCTGAAAGCAGCCTCACAACTTCAGTCCCTAGTCCTCATGGGAGATTTTAACTACCCCGATATCTGCTGGTTGACTCACACAGCCAGCCTTTCACAGTCTAGGAGGTTCCTCCAGTGCATTGATGATAACTTCTTAATGCAAATGGTGGACAAGCCGACTAGAAGAGGAGCGCTGCTGGATCTTGTACTAACCAACAAGGAGGGCCTTGTTGAAGCAGTGGTGGTCAATGGCAACCTTGGCTGCAGTGATCATGAGATGGTAGAGTTCAGGATCCTGTGTGGAAGGAATAGAATTCCCAGTAGGACCAGAACCCTGGACTTCCACAGGGCAAACTTTGGCCTCCTCAATCAACTGTTAAGAGAAATCCCATGGGACAGGGCGTTAAGAGATAAAGGGGCTCAAGATAGCTGGTCAATATTCAAGGACCACTATTTGCAAGCACAGGATCAGAGCGTCCCTATGGTTAGGAAATCTAGTAAGGGAGCTAGGAGACCAGCATGGTTAAAAAAGGAACTGCTGGGAAAACTTAAGTGGAAAAGGAGAATCTACAGATCATGGAAGGGGGGGCTGGTCACTTGGGAGGAATATAGGACTGTTGTCAGAGGATGTAGGGAGGCAATTAGGAAAGCTAAGGCCTCCTTGGAACTTAACCTTACAAGTCAGGTTAAGGATAATAGAAAGGGCTTTTTCAAATACATAGCTAGCAAAACTAACACTAGAGGCAATATTGGCCCACTAAGGAATGAGCTGGGAGCCCTGGTGACAGAGGATATAAAGAAGGCAGAGGTGCTGAACGCCTTCTTTGCCTCTGTCTTTACTCCTGCAGGGTTTCCGCATGAGCCCCAGATTCATTTAGCCCCAGAAGTAGTCAAGATAGATGAGGAGTTTGACATGGTAGATGAGGATTGGGTTAGGGATCAGCTGAGTAATCTGGACATCCATAAGTCGATGGGTCCAGATGGAATGCATCCAAGGGTGCTGAGGGAGCTGGCGGAGGTCATTGTTAGGCCACTCTCCATCATCTTCAGTAAGTCATGGGTAACAGGAGAGGTGCCTGAGGACTGGAGGATAGCAAATGTCACTCCAGTCTACAAGAAGGGCAAGAAGGAAGACCCGGGTAACTATAGACCGGTCAGCCTCACCTCCATCCCTGGAAAGGTGATGGAACAACTTGTTCTTGTCACTATCTTCAGGCATATCAAGGACATGGGGGTCATCAAGAGCAGTCAGCATGGTTTTATCAAGGGTAAATCATGTTTGACTAACCTCATAGCCTTCTATGAGGAAATTACTAGGTGGATAGATGATGGAAGAGCGGTAGATGTGGTTTATCTTGATTTCAGTAAAGCATTTGACACCGTCTCTCACAGCATCCTTGTAGATAAGTTGATCAAGTATGGGTTTGGTGATCAGGTAGTGAGGTGGATCAGGAACTGGTTGAAAGGAAGGAGTCAGAGAGTTGTAGTCAATGGGGCAGAATCTGGTTGGAGGTGTGTGACTAGTGGAGTCCCTCAGGGGTCGGTACTGGGATCGGTGTTGTTCAATATCTTCATCAACGACTTGGATGAGGGTATAGAATGTACCCTCAGCAAGTTTGCTGATGACACTAAGCTGGGAGGAGTGGCTGACACACCAGAAGGCTGTGCTGCCATTCAGAGAGACTTAGACAGGCTGGAGAGTTGGGCAGAGAGAAACATGATGAAATTCAACAAGGGGAAGTGTAGAGTTTTGCATTTGGGGAAGAACAACACGATGTCCCAGTATAGGTTGGGGGCTGACCTGCTGGAGAGCAGTGTAGGTGAAAGAGACCTGGGGGTCCTGGTAGACAAGAGGATGACCATGAGCCAGCAATGTGCCCTTGTGGCCAAGAAGGCCAATGGCATCCTGGGGTGCATTAGAAAGGGTGTGGTTAGTAGGTCAAGAGAGGTTCTCCTCCCCCTCTATTCTGCATTGGTGAGGCCGCACCTGGAGTATTGTGTCCAGTTCTGGGCCCCTCAGTTCAAGAAGGACAGGGAAATGCTTGAAAGAGTCCAGCGCAGAGCTACTAAGATGATTAAGGAAGTGGAACGTCTCCCTTATGAGGAAAGGCTGAGGGAGCTGGGTCTCTTTAGTTTGGAGAAAAGGAGACTGAGGGGTGACCTCATCAATGTTTTCAAATATGTAAGGGGTGAGTGTCAGGGAGATGGAGTTAGGCTTTTCTCAGTGGTGACCAGTGATAGGACAAGGGGTAATGGGTGTAAATTGGAGCATAGGAGGTTCAAGTTGAATATTTGAAAAAATTTTTTTACTGTAAGGGTGACAGAGCCCTGGAACAGGCTGCCCAGGGGGGTCGTGGAGTCTCCTTCACTGGAGACATTCAAAACCCGCCTGGACACGTTCCTATGCGAAGTGCTCTAGGTGGCCCTGCTCTGGCAGGGGGGGTTGGACTAGATGATCTTTCGAGGTCCCTTCCAACCCCAAGGATTCTATGATTCTATGATTCTATGATTCTATGTAGTGGATTCTCCATCCCTGGAGATATTTAAAGAGACTGGATATGGCACTCAGTGCCATAGTCTAGCAACCGCAACGGTGGTTCAAGGGTTGGACTCGATGATCTCTGAGGTCCCTTCCAACCCAGACAATTCTATGATTCTATGATAAGGGGAGGTGACTGTTCCCAAAGCAGGCTGTGACTCTGTGAGCAGCTCATGCCAGAGCAGTTTGCTCCTGAGGGACAGGACCTTGTGGGAGGGACTCAGGTTGGAGAGATTTATGAAGGACTCGCTCCCATGGGAGGGAACCCATGTTGGAGTAGGGGAAGACTGTGTGGAATCCTTTTCCCTGAAGAGGAAGGAGCAGCAGAAAACAACCTTTGACAAATGGACGCCACTCCCTGCCCCCCTGTGCCAGTGTAGGGGAGGAGGTAGAGATATTAGGAACAAAGTAATTTGGTCCCAGAAAGAAGGGAGGGGTGGGGTAAAGTATTTAAGCTCTGGGTTTTGTTTTCTCTTCACAAAAAAAATCAAAATCTCTGTTTTGATTAATGATAAATTAAATTGATATTTTTCCCCAAGTTGAGTGTTTTGCCATAACTGGTGAGTGAGTCTATTTTGACTGTAACTGGTCAGTAAAACCCTCCTAAGTCCTTGTCTTGATCCATGAAGTTTTAAGTTGATTTCCTCCTTGCCATCTCAAAATGGGGGAAGGGGAGTGAGAAGCCGTGTGGTACTTTGTCATTGACTATGCATAAACCACAACACAGGATGGGTAAGGAGACATGTTTTCCTTGAGGTCAAGCTAAAAGTTTTAAACACCTTTCTGGGCCATTCACTGCATACATATTTCTGCATTACCTTTAGTTAAGAGACTAGGCCACATAAAGATCAAGTCTAGGGTGTGAAGCTCACTGTGTAATTTCACATTACAAAAAAATAAGCTGAAGAGGTGGTCCTGTTAGACAAGTTGCTTAAAGATAAAAAGTCTCCACTAGCAATGCTAAATAATGCTTGAAAAGGAAGTTGGGTAGGAGATATATGCTTTGTTCTTGACAAATACATGCTACCTATTTACCATAAGAACTCTGAATTCACTGAACATGACAGACACGTTGTCTAATATGCATTTTACCAAGAGCAAATAAAACATCTAAATCACATATAACCTGTTCTCTTCTTAACCCAGAACAAGCTGTTGCTGATTAACCCTTTTCTCAACCAAGAATAACTTCATATTTCATTTTCATTGATAACTTGGCAGTCAAATATGTAATTTTTTTTGTATTGTATGTTACATTCTCCTCTCCACTGAGCTCTGGGCAAACTTCCTTGTTTTCCCTCTTGCTATAAATGCTTTTATTGTTTTCTGTAGCTGCATCTAAGCAGAGACCACAAAGTATTACACTTCACAGGTCTGTCCTTCATTTTTCTAACATCCTGCTCAGAGTAGTATGAGCCTCTCTCCAAACTTGTTTCAAGTTTTTCCATTTCTCTTCCCTTTACTTTCTTCCCATAGATCTCGCTTCATTTAATTTAAGTCTCCTTTTCTTTGAAGTTCACAATTTCTAGTCAAGTTTCCACTTCCCTCTGTGTGCTCAGAAGTTATTATAAAATGGTCTAGTTTTTAGCCTGTCACTTGACAAGATGTTGCAGGAGAAACAATAGTTCTCAAATATAATAAGCTAAGGACCTGTGTTGGGGCCCAGACATGTCCTACTGCCCTTTCACAAGCAAGACAAGGCAAGAAGAGAGGAATGTTTTAGTCACATAGGGAAACAGAAAGAATCATAGAATTTCAGGTTGGAAGGGACCTCAAGGATCATCTGGTCCAACTCTTCTAATAGTATTGTTTATGTGAGATGTCTCAGCACCCCATTGAGCTGAGACTTAAAACTTTCCGAAGTGGAGGAATCCACCACTTCCTCTGGGAGACCATTACAATGTCTGACTGTCCTCATAATGAAAAATTTTCCTCTTGTGTTCAAACAGAATCTCATTAGGAGCAACTTGTGCCCATTGCCCCTTGTCTTGTCCATGTGACTCCTTGTAAATAGAGAGTCTCCATCTTCTTTGTAGCTGCTCTATAGGTACTGGAACACTGTAATAAGGTCTCCCTAAGCTTTCTCTTCTTGAGGCTGAGCAAACCCAGTCTTCTCAGCCTCTCCTTGTATGGCATGTGCTCTAGTCCTCTGATTGTCCTCGTGGCTCTTCTCTGGACCCTCTCCAGCCTGTGTGCATCTTTTTTGTACAGCGGGGACCAAAACTGAATGCAATACTCCAGGTGCAGTCTGACAAGTGCCAATTAGACTGGGAAAATGTCTCCTTTGTTTCTGCTGGTGATGCTCTTGTTGATGCAATCCAGCATCCTGTTGGCTTTCTTTGCTGCTACTGCAGCACACTGTTCACCCATGTTGAGCCTGTTGTCCACCAAGACCCCCAGGTCCCTTTCCACAAGGCTGCTTTCTAGCTGAATGGATCCCAGCCTGAGCTGCACTCCTGTGTTATGTGTTCCCAGGTGCAAGACCTTGCACTTTTCCCTGTTAAACTTCATAAAGTTCCTGCTAGCCCACTTCTCCAGTCTGTCTAAGTCATCGTGGAGGGTGGCTCTCCCTTCTGGGGTGTCAACCTCTCCACTCTTCTTGGTGTCATCAGTGAACTTCATCAGGGTGCTCTTGATCCCATCATCCAGGTCACTTATGAAGATGTTAAACAGCACCAAGCCTAATATCAATCCCTAGGGTACTTCACTTGTGACCCATTGCCAGTTGGAAGATGACCTATTTACTATTACCCTCTGGGTACGGTCTGTCAGCCAGTTCCCCACCAACTGCACAGACCACTTGTCCAAACCACGATGAGTCAGTTTCTCAGGGAGAAGGCTGTGGGGTGCTGTATCAAAAGCTTTGGAAAAGTCCAGGTAGACTATGTCCACTGCTCAGGTTAATTCATCATAGAAGGCAATCAGGCTTGTTAGGCACAACTTTTCCCTGATAAATTTATGTTGGCTTTTCCTGATCACATTTTTAATTTACTTGTGATATTCCCGAGGAGGATTTGCTCCACGACTTTCCCAGAGACTTAAGTGAGGCTAATGGGTCTATAATTGCCTGAGTCCTCCTTGGAACCCTTTGTAAAGATGGGGGGGGTGACATTTAGCCTTCCTCCAGTTTTCAGGAACGTCTCCTGATCCACAGCTTCTCAAAGATAATGGAGAGCAGCTTTGTGATTACATCAGCCAGCTCTCTCAACACGCTAGGGTGGATGGCATCTGGACCCATTGATTTGTACAGGTCAAGCTCTTGTAGTAGTTGATACACCAACTCTTCCTTCACTGATGGCGGATCAGCGTGTGGTTGTAGCAAGACGAACCTCTTTTAGGGAACGGCACTTCAAGGTCCAACCAGGTGTTCCAGCAGAGACTCACGAGTAGTGCTCTAAGCAGGACTGAGCTCGCCAGCAGAGAGGTCAGTCGCTCTTGGAGCAACAGCACCGATCCAGGCTAGTCAACCCTGAGGGCTATAGGCTTAGAGCACTACTCGTGAGTCTCTGCTGGAACACCTGGTTGGACCCTGAAGCGCCGTTCCCTAAAAGAAGTTCGTCTTGCTACGTGTGGTTCAATTTGAACTTTTGCTCCTATGTCCTGGGACTCAACAGCATTGGTAAAGGCAAAGGTGAAGAAGGTGTTGAGAACCTCTGCCTTTTCAGCATTGTTGGTAACTAATTCACCTCTCCTATTTAATATTATTCCTGTTTCTGTTTATTATTAATATATGTAAGAACCCTTTCTTGAAGTTTTTGACATCTCTGGACAAATTCAGCTCAAGTTGAGCTTTTTCTTTCCTAACTGTTTCTCTGCATACCCTGATAAGACCCTTGTAATTTTCAACCAGTAATGTTCTGTTGGAAAATGGTGAGGGAAAACTAAAGCAACCAATATGGTTGGTAAACAAGCTTCAACTTTATTGCACAGTAACTTTTTCTTATATAGTGTTTCTGTGACCACACCCCCGTCACCAAACATCAACATAGCGTTTTATTGGACACCCGGTGTGTTTACCTGTAGCACAGCGAATCCCTGGTGCAGGTAGCACAGGATTATGGGCCAATCTAATTGGCCCCTCAAACATGGGGTTGGGCACAGCAAAGGGGTTACACCCCCTACCTTTCGGGAACATTCGAGAGCATTCTACGACAATGTTCTACTTTTCAACCTCTGCTACATTGGTATTACTATGTAGCATCACGTCATGCTGCATTGGTTTATGTGTGTCACAATGTGTGGAGCTCCACTCTTCACCAGGGCAGTGTGGATAAGTCCATGGCAGATGGTAGGGCTGTGTTTCCACTACTAGGGCAGTCAATTCCAAGTGTACTGGACACCTCTCCAGGTGTAAGCAAATTGTCACCTGCATTGTGGTGCTGGAGGAATAGTAAAAAATGCATTCACAATGTCAATAGGGGCATTCCACCTTTCTGCCTTTGACTCCAGTTCGTACTGAAGTTCTACCATGTCTGGCACAGGAGCAATTAGTGGTGGCGTAACCTCATTTAGGCCATGATACTCTATTCTTACTTGGTCTATATTCTCCATTGGGCTTTTTCACTGGCCATATAGAACTATTGAAGGGTGAGTGAGTCCTGCTGATGATCACTCCTTGTCTCTCTAGATGTCAGATCAGCTTATGAATGGGCATCACAGCATCTGGGTTGGTGTGATATTGTTGATGCTCTACTGAAATAGCAATTGCCACCCGCTGCTTTTCAACTTTCACCAACCCCACAGCAGAAGGGCCAAGCAAAGTATGCAGCCATTTTGTCCTCTCAGTCTTTACAGCTGTGATACCAAAGAACCACCGGTACCCTTTCGGGTCCTTGAAGTCATCTCCCTTGAGGTAGTCTATGCCAAAGGTACACGGAGCATCTGGGCCAGTCACTATAGGGTGCATATGCCACCTTATTCCAGTGAGGCTCACATCAACCTTCACAATAGTCAGTTCTTTAGATTCCCCCTGTCACTCCAGAAACAGTGACTGGCTCTGTCCCTTTCTGATTCGATGGCATTAGGGTGCACTGTGCACTGGTGTCCACCAAGGCTTGTAGAGAAACAAGATAAACCAGGTGCCTCGAATTGCCAAAGAGTGGGTGTGAGTCCACCTGTGCCTGGTTAGGGCAGGCCCCCTATTACCAGGGGACCAATAAAGGTGGGACACACACCCACAGAGGAAAGCTCACTCTTGTGCGAAGCAATGGAGAGGCCAGCAGCTCGTCGAGCCTCAGAAGCAAGAAAGGCTCTTCCCGCTACAAAGGCTTTATACTTTTGTGGTTCTAATGTGCCAGGCCATCAAATCCACGCAGTCCAATAAATTTGGTTGTCCCTCTCCTCCTTCTGGCTGGAGGCAGGGCACCTCTAAGCTTGAGCACATGCAGTGCTGTCAGCACATGCATTACTGAGGCTTGTATCCCCATTAGTAATACCTGATGTACAGGATCTTGAGTCACCTACATACTCAGAATAGGTAACTCAACACTGGAGACTTGAGCAGCCATCTTCCTACAAGGACCTCCTCTTGTATTTGCTTTACTTAGCAGCTCACATACTCTTGCCTGTAGGTCAGCAGTAGGGTTCTCATCCTACTTTTTCATTTCGTCTCCATAATCACTCTGAAGACACCATAGGATACCTCTTATTGTATTCTCTTTCTCTCCATTCATTCTCGTAGGAGGGCAGCTGGCTCAGCGACCAGTAGCAGCAGCGGCAACAGCAACAATCAAGGTAAGCCCAGGGACTCAGCATGAGATCCTGCGGTACAGGGGGACTTCCAAGATCAGGGAACCCTGTGCAGCCACCTAAAATCATAGTAAAAACCCAGAAGCTCGCAGAAGCTCATCCAGCCAATCAGGCAAGGCAGGGAGATTGTTCAGGAAGGAGGGTGTAGCCAGGTGGGGGTTGGTCTCTTTTGCCAGACGACTTTCAACAAGACAAGAGGGCATGGTCTTAAGTTGTGCCAGGGGAAGTTTAGGTTAGATATTAGAAAGAATTTCTTTACGGAGAGAGTGATCAAGCATTGGAATGGGCTACTCAGGGAAGTAGTGGATTCTCCATCCCTGGAGATATTTAAAAAGAGACTGTATGTGGCACTCAGTGCCGTAGTCTAGCAACCGTAACGGTGGTTCAAGGGTTGTACTCGATGATCTCTGAGGTCCCTTCCAACCCAGCCAATTCTATGATTCTATGATTTAAACAGCTCTAAGGAGCGCGAGCGACCCGGAGTGTGGTGAACAGGAGTGGTCAACCAGGGGCGAGACCTGGCAGTTTGCTCGAGGCAGTTCATGTGGGCAGGGAGAGCAGCAGGACTCCTTCCTGACCATCAGGGCACATCTAACAGAGGCAAAAAACACTACCATTGTAATTGTTTATGCTTCTGGAGATAAGGTATTGGCACGCCAAAGAGCTCAATTCCCTGCAGCTACTGGTGTTACTGATCCAGCTAAAGGCAGAGACCTCCAGCCAGACTGACCTGAAGATTGTAGGTATAGCTCTTGAGGTTCCCAGTTGCCAAAAGTATCCAGTGCCTCTCCACAAGGCTTGGATTGACAATCAGTCCTTCTGTAAAAGCTGTGTGGTAGTTGAGGAGCTGCGCCACCAGGTAAAGAAGCTAGAGAAGGAAGTGAACAGGCTACACAGCATTTGAGCTAATGAGCAAGAGATTGACAGAATATTTTCAGAGATGTTTCAGCCTCAGGAGTCTCACACCTCCACTCCAATGGAGAAGCAGGTAGGCCCAGGACCAAACAGGGTAACTAGTCAAGAGTCTGATGATGACAAGGGCTGGAAATGAGTCACTAAACATACCAGGAGGAAGGCTCCTCCTGCCTCTGAAAATCTTACAAGTAGGGTCTTGCACCTCCTATAAAGGCATGAGGTCCTGGAACTAAAAGGACAGACTACTGATAAGGAGGGAGGAGGTCCTTCTGAGAAAGAAGTGCCTCCCAAAACTAAACCAACTGCAGCCCACATTGTGACCTCCTCTGCTAAGAGGAAAAGACGGGTAGTTGCAATAGGAGACTCCCTTCTGAAGGGAACGGAGGGCCCGATATGCATATCCAATCTAAATCACAGGGAAGTGTGTTGTCTCCCAGGGGCTTGGGTAAAGGGCATTGCTGGTAAACTCCCTATTCTAGGAAGGCCCTCAAATTACTACCCATTACTTGGTATTCAAGCAGGCAATGATGAAATAACCAAGAAAAGTCCGAGGGCAATTAAAAGAGATTTCACGGCGTTAGGACGTTTGGTTGAGGGATTGGGAGTTTAGGTTGTGGTCTCCTCAATCCTCCCATTAACAGGGGATGATACTGAGAAGACTAGACAAATCCATATGGTCAGCGTGTGGTTACAAGAGTGGTGTAAGCAGAAAAATTCTGGATTCTTCGATCATGGGATGGATCTACTCAGTACCTGGGATGCTAACACAGGATGGTAAACACCTATCCCAGAGGGGAAAAAAAGTTCTAGCACAAGAGTTAGTGGGGTTTTTTGAGAAAGTTTTAAAATAGCTTAGAAAGGGGTAGGGGAAAGTGGCCAATATGACAGGGAAGATGCAAGGGCTATCGAGAAGACAGGACACATGATAGTGCCTGAGAATGATCAAGTAGGGACTAGACCCCTACCATGCAGAAAGGTACACCAACTAAAATGCATTTATGCCAATGCATGTAGCATGGGAAATGAGCAGGAAGAGCTTGAAGCTATAATTCAACAGGAAAACTATGATATAATTGCACTTAGAAAAACATGGTGGGATGAATCCAACAACTGGAGTGCTGTGTTAGACAGCTTTAGGCTCTTGAGAAAGGATAGGCCCAGGAGAGGCGATGGTGTGGCCATGTATGTTAGGGAAGGTCTTGACTGTCTAAAACACAATGATGGTTATGGGTAAGAATCAGAGGGAAGGCTAAGAAGGCAGATATCATGGTTGGGGTCTGTTATAGACCACACAACCAGGAAGAAGAGGTTGATGAAGCGTTCTACAGGGTAAGGTTTCTGAATCGCTACCCCTTGTTCTTGTGGGAGACTTTAACTTGCCAGATGTCTGCTGGAAATACAGTACTGCAGTGTCCTGGTTTGGGCCACTACAAAACTACTTTTCTATCTTGTAATTTTGCTTTCAGCTAAGTCTCTTGTAAGTAGCTGCACTTGCTGACATTAACAGCAAGTTTCTCAGCCAGTGTCTGCTTCTAGGACTGATAACACTCCATGTTTATAGTTACTGCTGGAAAACGGTATGCAGAACCAAAGCCACTGCTCAGTTCCGAGGAACATTTTGCCCTCCAGAAGGAGAAAAGGAGTAAAGAGGTCAAACCTGCAGCCCTCCTTTAGGGAGGAGCAGACAAGATAAATGACCAAAATTGACCAGAGTATTCCATCCCAGACACATCATACTCAGTATAAATTTGAGGGATCACAAGGGACAAACCCTTTTTCCTTCTTCCCCTTCTTTGCCTGTTGCTGTTTGCTTCGGCATCCTGGGAGGATTCCTTCTGTTCAACTGCCTAGGGTCCCGATCTGTGGCTGCCTTAATTAGTGTGTTCCTGCCTCCAGCTCCCGACTGCTGCAGACTCCTGCATCCTCAGTCGTGACATGAGAGTTATTGGCGGAAAAGACGGAGGAATGTGGTATCAATTTTCCTGTATATTTTTATATGTTTAGTTATTTTTCCTTTTTATCATTACTGTTTCATTAAAGTTGTGTAGTTTAGCTTCCAACCCTTAAGTCTTTCTACCTTATTCTCTCTCCTTTCTTTATCAGGGAGGGGGATTAATAGAGAGCATCTGTTATTCGGTTTAATTGCCAGGCCAGCGTTAAACTGTGAAATGCAGACTGGCTAAACAAGGAGATTTGGGTAGAACTCAGAAAGAAAAGCTAAGTGTACTGGCTATGGAAGAAAGGACAGGCAACTCAGGAAGAGTACAGAATTGTTGCAAAGATATGTAGGGAGAAAATTTGAGAGGCCAAAGCTCAGCTAGAATTCAATCTGGCCAGTATCATTAAGGACAATGAAGTGTTTCTATAAATACATTAACAGTAAAAGAGCAAAGGAGAATTTCCACCTTCTACTGTATGTGGGAGGGAACCTTGAGACCAAGGACAAGGCTGAGATGGTAAGTGCACACTTTGCTTCAGTCTTTTTAAGCAATGCCAGTTGCTCCCCAAGGGTCCAGCTCCCTGAACTGGAAGACAGTGATGGGGAGCAGAATTAAGCCCCCATAGTCTGGGAGGAAATGATCAGTGCCCTGTTGTGCTGCATGGATGTGCACAAGTCTATGGGACCAGATGGGATCCACCCAAGGGTACTAAAGGAGCTGGCAGTAGTGCTTACCAAGTAACTCTCCAATATTTATCACAGTCCTGGCAAACTGGGGATGTCCCAGTTGATTGGAAACTGGCAAATGTAACACCCATATACAAGAAGGGCCAAAAGGATGATCTGTCAGTTTGACCTCAGTGCCAGGGAAGGTTATGGAGCAGGTCATCTTGAGTGCCATCACATAGTGCATACAAGACAACCAGGTGATCAGGCCCAGTCAGCATGGGTTTATGAACGGGAGGTCCTGTCTGACTAACCTAATCTTCTTCCACAACAAGATGACTCACCTAGTGGATGAGGGAAGAGCTGTGGACGTTGTCTATCTGGACTTCAGTAAAGCCTTTGACACTGTCTCCCACAGTATTCTTCTTCAGAAACTTATGGCATAAGGCTTGGATAAATGCACTCTGCACTGGATAAAAAACTGTCTGGATGGTTGGGCTGAAAGAGTGGTAGTAAATGGAATTAAATCTGGCTGGTGCCCAGTAACAAGTGGTGTCCCCCAGGGTTCACTACTCATGACCTCTTCTCTTTAACATCTTCATTAATGATTTGGATGAGGGGATTGAGTGTACCCTCAGTAAATTTGCAGATGACACCAAACTAGGTGGCTGTGTCAATCTGCTGGAGGCAGTGGGACCTAAAGAGGTTAGACCAATGGGCCAAGGTTAATTGTATGGAGTTTAACAAGGTTAATTGTATGGAGCTGGAAGGCAGGAGGGCTCTACAGAGGGACCTGGACAGACTGGAGAGATGGGCTGATTCCAACAGGATGAGGTTCAACACGGCCAAGTGCCGGGTCCTGCACTTTGGCCACAACAACCCCTTGCAGCGCTACAGGCTGGGCACAGAGTGGCTGGAGAACAGCCAGACAGAAAGGGACCTTGGAGTTTGGATTGACAGGAAGCTGAACATGAGCCAACAGTGTGCCCAGGTAGCCAAGAAGGCCAATGGCATCCTGGCCTGTATCAGGAACAGCGTGGCCAGCAGGTCCAAGGAAGTGATTCTGCCCCTATACTCAGCCCTGGTGAGGCCACACCTTGAGTACTGTGTCCTTTTCTGGGCCCCTCAGTTTAGGAAGGATATCGAGGTCCTGGAGCAGGTCCAAAGGAGGGCAACTAAGCTGGTGAAGGGACTTAAGCAAATATCCTATGAAGAGAGGCTGAGGGAGCTGGGGCTGTTCAGCCTGGAGAAGAAGAGGCTCAGAGGAGACCTCATCACTCTCTACAACTACCTGAAAGGAGGTTGGAGCCAAGTGGGGGTTGGTCTCTTTTCCCAGGCAACTCTCAGCAAGACAAGAGGACATGGTCTTAAGTTGTGCCGAGGGAGGTTTAGGTTGGATATTAGAAAGAATTTCTTTACTGAAAGGGTGGTCAGGCATTGGAATGGGCTGCCCAGGGAAGTAGTGGATTCTCCGTCCCTGGAGGTATTTAAAAAGAGACTGGATGTGGCACTCAGTGCCATAGTCTAGTAACTGCAATGGTAGTGGATCAAGGGTTGGACTTGATGATCTCTGAGGTCCCTTCCAACCCAGTCGATTCTATGATTCTATGAGTTTAACAAGGCCAAATGCCAGGTCTTGCGCCTGGGTCATAACCCCATGATAAGGTACAGACTTGGGGAAGTGTGGTTAGAGAGATGTAAGTTGCAAAGGGACTTGGAGGTATTGGTTGATAGTTGACTTAATATGAGTCAGCAGTGTGCACGGGTGGCCAAGAAGCCCAATGTCATCCTGGCTTGTATTAGAAACACTGTGGCCAGCAGGAATAGGGAGGTGATCATCCCTCTGTACTCAGCTCTGGTGAGGCTGCATCTTGAGTACTGTGTTCAGTTCTAGGCACCTCACTATAAGAAGGACATAAAAGTGCTGGAGCATGTCCAAAGAAGGGCAACGAAGCTCATTAAGGGCCTGGAGCACAAGTCCTATGAGGAGCGGCTGAGGGAGCTGGGGTTGTTTAGTCTGGAGAAGAGGAGGCTGAGATGAGACCTTATAGCTCTCTTCAACTATCTCAAGGGAGGTTGGAGCAAGGAGGGAAACAGCCTCTTCTCCTTAGTAAACTGCAAAAGGAACAGAGGAATGGATGGAAGCTGTGCCAGGGGAGGTTTAGGTTAGATGTTAGGAAATATTTTTTCACTGAGAGGGTTGTCAGGCATTGGAATGGCCTGCCCAGAACAGTGGTGAAGTCACCACCCCTGGAGGCATTTAAAAGGCATTTGGACTTGGTCCTGAAGGACATGGCTTAGTAGTTGACTGAGGTGTTAGTCAAAGGTTGGACTGGATAATCTTGGAGGTCTCTTCCAACCTAAATATTCTGTGATTCTCATCCACCACCACCCCCACCACCCCCAAGTCCTTTTCCTCAGGGCTGCTATCAAGCCAGTCACTGCCCAGACTATATCAGTACTTGAGGTTGCCTGGACCCAGGTGCAGGACCTTGTATTGTCTTGTTGAACTTCATGCAACTGACATGGGCCCACCTCTCCAGCCTGTCAAGGTCCCCCTGGATGGCATCCCTTCTCTTCCAGCATGTCAGCCACACCACACAGCTTGGTGTCATCAGCAAACTTGCTGAGGGTGTACTCAATGCCACTGTCCATGTTGCCAACAAAGATGTTAAGACTGGTCCTAACACTGATCCTTGAGGGATTCCACTTGGATGTTGACCTGTTGACAGCTACTATTTGGGTGCAGTCATCAAGCCAGTTTTTAATCCACTGAGCAGTCCATCCATCAAGCCCATATTTTACCAGCTTGGAGACCAGGATGTCATGCAGGACTGTGTTGAAGGCTTTGCTCAGGTCCAGGTATATGGTTGCTCTTCCCTTGTCTATTGATGTTGCGACCTTTTCATAGAAGGCCACAAGATTTGTCAGGCATGATTTGCCCTTGGTGAAGCCATGCTGATTATACCTAATCACCTCTTCGTTATTCTTCTGCTTCAGCAGTGCCTCCAGGAGGATCTGCTCCATGGTCTTACTGGGCACAGAGGTGAGATTGACCAGCCTATAGTTCCCTGGATCTTCCTTCTTTCCCTTTTTGAAAATGGGAGCTTATTCGGTTTATTCCCCTTTTCCAGTCAGTGGGGACTTCAGACTGCCATGACTTTTGGAAAATAATAAACAGTGGTTTAGCAACCACATCTTCCAGTTCCCTCAGTACCCATGGGTGTATCCCGTCAGGTCCCATGGACTTGTACACTTTCAGGTTCTTCAGATTGTCACGAACCTGATCTTCACTTACAATTAATTGGCAGTTCTTCCTTCCAACCCTTGCCCTATTCTTCTGTGATTTCGGGAGTGTGGCTGGAGCCCTTGCCAGTAAAGACTGAGGTAAAGAAGTCATTGAGAACCTCAGCCTTCTCCATATCACTTCTCACTAGTTCTCCCGTTTCCTTTCACATACAAGTATTCCTGACCACACTTTCCTCAGTAGTTTTTTTTTTTTTTTTGATGCCCTATCAATAATCTTCATTCATGTTTCTCTCCCATTTAGCCAAGATTTTCCACCAATATGGATGTAACTATTTGATTATTTAATGAACACACATCAAAGCCTAAAAATACTAATTGCCTTGTGTCCTAAAAAACCCCTATATAGTTAGGGCTTGTATTCTATGTCTTAGTTTATTCTAATAATTTTTTTAGTAGCAATTAAGGCTGACGAAGTACTTGATTAAGTTACAGAAGGGGAATTATTTAATTAAAAGCTCATCACTTCATGATATAACAGATTGTTTTTCAACTTCAGACAGTTGGAAACAGCATTTCCCCATGCAATTATTACAAATTTACTGCTATGGTATTAAGTATATCAACTACTGGTGTTCTCCTGTGCATTTAAATACATGCTAGGAAGCTTATAGTTAGTAAGACATTATAAGGACATGAAAATAAAGATTAAATTTGTACCTCAGGAAGAATATTTTAACAATGATATTTTTGCATAATTCATTTTTCACTATTGAAAACAGTTGAAAAAAACAAAACTATTAAATTTGCTACCAAACAACTATAAAATCATAAGCATTCATACTAAAAATCTGACCTAGAAAAATATTTTCTGAAAAATGAGATAAAATAATCACATGGCAATTTCCTAAGTAAATTTCTATATCCTAGAGACACATGAAATGATCCAGTAGTATTCCTGAATCTCTAAAACTTACAGAAATCACTAACTAGCTAGAAAAAATTAACATTTTACCATGTTTCAGAGATGCCATTTCACACTACAATCAATCAGTCAAATACCAATCACAATGCATGATCCTGAATGAGAGTGGAACAACTAAAATATCAGATTTTTAGAAGTAATCCCACCAACTCCAAGTTACCAGATGTAACAAGTGCCTATTAGTAGAAAGGGGGGGAAAAAAGTTTCTGTAAGAAGTTTCAGTATTACACACTTCCTAGTCAAAAGATAAGTAGCTCACCAACTTCCTTTCAGAAAGCACAATATAACAATACAATTCAGAAGCAACATCAACACGTCTCCACCACCACAACTGGAATTCAAGCTGCTGCAATGTCCTTCTAGACATCCCTTGGCCTGCTTCCTTGACACCACCTTCCTGTCTCTGCTTGGTTGACATCTTAAGCCTCTTGATAGTGAATAAGATGGTGACTCTACCACCTCCCTGGGTGGCCCGTTCCAATGCCTAACTACTCTCTCAGTAAAGAAGTTCTTCCTAATATCTAGTCTAAACCTCCCCTGGTACAACTTCAGGACACTTCCTATAGTCCTATCTTTATTTACTTGTGAGAAGTGGCTAACACCTGTTGGGGAAACAGTTCAGAAATATACAGGTTGTGAGCAATCCTGACTTACTTCAATTTAGGCCACATTGGGTTAATGGTTATTGAGGCCTAGTTAGAGGCTTTCTGAGAATGAGCTACTGGGAAAGAGATAACTTAATTGGCAACAGAAGAAGAAAATAATTATGTGAGAAGAATCTTTCCGTGAAAATGGTATGTGTAATTGGAATACAAAGCCACCTGCATGATAAGATGGTGTAAACAAGACTTCTCTATATAGTGAGTGCAAGTTGTTAATAAAGGATTTTCATACAATCATATTGATGTGCACATGGAATCCTTAAGCCTCCGCAGACTGTTTTCCCACAAATGGCGCCCGAACAGGGACCCAGGGTGGCCCGGAACAGGGACTCTCGTGCTGTTGCTTCCAGGAGCGATGAAGACAGCTGGAATGAGAGAGGAGCGGAGAAGCCAGCCGAAAGGAGATTTCTGCTCCGGCAGTCTATGTAGCTAGTGCCCGGCTACGGAATAAACGAGCTCGGAATTGAAGAATATTGCCCTGATCAGGTGAGCGGCTGGGGAGGAGATGGGGTCTACACTCTCTAAAGAAGAGGCAGTAGTTAAGCTCCTCCAATATATTCTCTCTATGAGAGATTTATTACACGAAGGCAGGACCTTACGTGAATTGCTGAAATGGGCACAGGATAGAGACTTGATCCCCTCAATGGGTACTGTTTTTGAGTTACCTACTTGGGGAGCCATAGGTATTGCCCTATGGGATAAAAGTAGCAACAGAGATAAGGAGGCACAACGGTATCGACACTCTGGAAGTTGATTAAAAAAACCTTAAAAGAAATGAAAAGTGAGAGGTCAGCAGCAGCCTCAACATTTGTTGTCTTAACGCCTGATCTACCAGTACCGATGAATGCTCAAAATATGAACTTGACCTCTAAACAGTTATTTGAGACACCTAAAATACCCTTACCAGCACCTGAAGGGACTGTACTGATTCAAGCTCAGCCAGCTGTGCCATTTGACCCTGGGGGTCGGATGAAAAGCAAAAATGGGACCGAGAAGCAAAACGAAAAGCGACCGAAAACACCACCAGAATCGTAGGAGGACTCAGAGGGAGAGAAGCCGGAGAACACAGGCGAGGAATCTTGGAATGCAGACTCCCTCCCTTGCACCCGCCTGCTGCGGCTCCCAACTGCTCTGCCACCTTTCCACCTCCGAAGCTTGATTTATCTTCTTGACCACAGTTGCCATCAAATAATCCTCTGCTTCACCTGTCAACACCATCAGTGTCTGCTATAGAGCAACAACCAAGGAAAGAACTGGGACTCAGAGACAAGCAACTAAGGGAACTGCTGAAGAAACTGAAAGAACTGGAGACCAAGGATGAGTATACCCCTGAAAAAACCCTAATTTTTGCTCCAGGGAACATCCCGAACAACCCACCAGCACTAATCCATTTTTACCCCCTGATCCGTTCCCTATTCCTGCTCCTATTTCCCTTAACCCTTTAACACCCACTGCTCTACCTCTTCCAGATCCATCATGGGGAGGGGAGGTGAGTGGGGGGGGTGGTAATGTATATCCAGTAACTAGATGGAAGGGAATTATTCAATGCTATAATTGAAGGAGAAATGGTTCCCAATATGAGTTCGATGGTTTTCCAGTGATTGTGGGACCAGGATGAGGAGGTCAATGGGTTGCATTAGATTGGAAAATGATAAAAGAAGCCAAAGGTGACATTACAGTACAGTACAGGCGCAGTACAATTTGAAATCGGTTTGAGTCATTTACTCAATCTCTTTTGCAACATCTTTTTACTGCTCAGTTGTTGATGCCATATGACACAAAAATGCTCATTAATACTCTCTTAACTCCTTCTCAACAATTGCAATTTCATCATAAATGGTAAATGCTATGTGAAAATGCTGATTCCTAGACAGAACACCGATGCATTACACGGAGTGCAAGAACAAATGTTACTCGGTGCTTGTCCTTTTGTACGTGCAGATTTGCAGGCATGGTTTCAAACTGAAGTGTTACAACTTTCACAAAAATTGGTGTATAAAGCTTTGCAAACTGTTCATGATCCTGCACAAGCAAACTTTTCCTTTACAAATATTAAACAGAGAGACCAGAGTCATATTCAAAATTTGTGGATCACTTCTATTCAGTGGTAATGTCACATCTCGATTTGTTAAAAAAAAAAAAAAAAAAGAAAAAGAAAAAGAAAAAAATATTTTTGTATATATGTCGGCATATGACAATGCTCATGAAAAAACTAAACGTGCATTAGGACTACTCCCAAAAAGGTGCTACAGCAGCCCAATTCTTAGAAGCTGCTTGAGGTAAAGATGCTTAAGATAAAGCTGCTTAAGAACCATCATTGCAATATAGTTCTCAATATTGATGTATATTGTGGTGCATGGTACACTGGTGTTCCATACAGAGATAAAAAACTTGGTTGGTAATTATACTTGCAGTTTTTGATTTAGGAGATTGTACCATTTCATTTTGTTTCAGGGTAACTTTACCAGATTTTAGTGGCAATATAATTTCATTTTTGAATCTTCTAGTGGTTGTTAGTTTTTCTTATATATTGGTGAGAAAGAAGTAAGACAAAAAATGCAGTTATGAGAATGAGTATGCCTTTTTGGAGGCTGAAAGTTGCTGTGGAGAGCAAGAGTTGCTCCTGGTACGGAGAGCACCCCCACTCCTGCCTCCGCAGCCGCTTCTCGCACCCCCGCACACACTGCTGCTGCTCAGAAAATGAGCCCTGCTGCAGACACCACAGCAGAGAAAAGGGAAAAAAAAAAAAAAAAAAAAAAAAAGTGTGTGTGTGCGTGTGTATGTGTGTGCGTGTGCTTTTGCTGTTTATAGGCTTGGAGTTTTGTCTCTAAACAATTTCATTTGGCTTTTTGGGCTTCAATTTGGCAACCATGGAGGAAACCAGGACTCCACCGTGCCGTGACCCGGGAGGGGTCTGGGGACGCTTTTGGGGCCCCCCAATAAACTTTTGTCAGATAAGCCTCCTCTACCCCCTTGGTTCTACATGCCAGTGGACATCTGAACTTCCTCATACTAAAAAGTTATTTAAGTCCTTCCACTGCAGTGTGAAATGTGCTTTTAGTATTATGTTGTTTTTTTAACAGGTTTTTGTTAATGTTGTAATTTATGTGATCGTTTATATGTTGATTATGGGATGCGTCGTCTATATGTTGATTGTTGGTTATGCTATTTTGTTGCACTGCTAAGCAGATGAACTTAACTTCTGATATTTTAACACAGATGCTAAAAGATGTTGATAGTGTCAGACATGCAGTTTTACAAAGTCGTGCTGCCACTGACTTTTTATTGTTAGCTTTTAGGTTATGTTTGTGAAGACTTGGATGGAGTGTATTTGCATAAATTTATCAGATCATTCAGAGTCAATTCACAAACAAAAACTATTGATTAAGATAACATGAAAAAATTAACTGTTGCATATACTGGGTTAAATGAATGGTTAAATCATTTAAGGATGTGGGGATAGCTTAGAGATTTAATTAGACAAGGTTTATCAATTATATTTGTTATTATTGGTTTTGATAGAAAAAAAAAAAAAAAAAAAAAAAAAGGACAGAGCGCGATGTCAAGACATCTGGAGTGGACCCGAGACAGATCATTTTGCCCCTTATGCAGGACTATTTGGTTTGGCTACTACAAACTTCAGCGGACCTACAAATAGCTTTGGCGGGGAAATAGCGAATTCTTACCCCTCATATTGCTTGTTACCACCTTTATCTAACATGCAGTGGGAGTCATGTAGTTTTTTGTCTGACAGTCCAGTGGACGGCATAACGGTCTTTACGGATGCTGGAAAAAAATCCCGTAAAGCTGTTGTTACCTGGGAGGAGACACCTGGGCAATGGAAAGAACATTTAATTCAAGGGAAGTCATTTGACTCTTTGCAAACCCTTGAACTCACCATGGTTATTTGGGTTTTTGAAACGTGGAATAATACTGCTGTAAATATAGTCTCTGATTCACTTTATGTAGTAGATATTGTTTTGAGAATGTATCATGCCATTTTGAAGGAAATTTCAAATAAGCATTTGTATTTCTTATTGCAGAAGTTACTAAGACTCTTAGCAGAAAGAGAACATCCTTATTTTATCACTCATATCCGGAGTCATCTTAGTGACCGAGGTTTGGCTATTGGTAATAACCGAGCTGACTATTTAGTTGCACCAGCGTGGACTGGTCCTTCTGTTGATGTTTTTTCACAAGAACGACAATCTCATGCATTTTTCCATCAAACTGCTAAAGTGCTAGCAAAGCAATTTCATTTACCTCTGAGGGATGCCCAGGGAATTGTGAAATCTTGTCCTGATTGCCAAAAGGTTGATCTTGGTATTGGGATGGAAGTCAATCCTAAAGGTTAAAAATCCTTGGAACTGTGGCAAATGGATGTCACTCATGTACAACAGTTTGGACGCTTACAATATGTGCATGTTGTTATAGATACTTTTTCTATGGCCGTTTGGGCCTCTGCTCAGACTGGTGAGGCAACGAAACATGTTATCAGACATCTATATGTATCCTTTGCTGTTCTTGGAGTACCTCATTCTATTAAGACGGACAATGGCCCCACTTATACTTCTGCTCGTTTTCGACAGTTTTGTGGACAATGGGGTATTCGACATGTTACTGGTATTCCTCGTAACCCTACGGGTCAAGCAATAGTGGAACGTTGCCATTCAGTACCAAAGACACTCCTTGAAAGACAAAAACGGGGGGAGGAAGGGAGTCCTCCTCAGGACCGGTTAAGTAAGGCTGTGCATGTCATGAACTATTTACGCCTTACAGGAGAATGTACAGAACCTCCAATACTGATTCACCAAAAAGCTTTAGCAGACTTTGCTTCAGAACCTTCCCACAAAATTTTGGTGGAATTCAAGAATTCCATCACTGGACAATGGGAAGGGCCGGCAGAGGTGAAACTGACTGGTCGAGGTTATATGTGCTTACTTATAGGAACTGGAGTGCGTTGGGTACCGAGCAGATGGGTTCGACCGTGGAAACAAATGCCTTTAAATGCGGATTCACAGTGATAATATTTCTGATACAAGTATTTGGTTTGGGAGATTGTACTGATTTATTTTAGGCTGATTCCACCAGATTTTAGTAGTAATAGTGTTTTGTTTTTTAAAGTTTTCGGTAGGTGTTGGGAAATTTTTCTCATATATTGGTAAAGAGTACGATAGATTCATGAGAATGTTTTTCAGAGGCCGAGAAATCCTGCGGAGAGAAAGAAATTCCCCCCCCCCCCCGACTCTTTCCCCCGCAGCTGCTTTTCAACCCCCCTTCGCGTGGCGATGCTGCCAGCAAGGCTGCTACAGCTGCAGGTGCTGCCTCTGCCCCCGCAGATACTGTAGCTGTGAGCCCTGCTGGGAGGGGGAGGAAAGGACACCACATAGCCTCATTAAAAAGACAAAAAAAGAAGTTTCTCTAATGCCTTCTCAAAGGTATGAAACAGAAGTGGGAAATATTTTTACATTGTTCTGGACATTAAATGTCCAGGCCTGAATTTTGGTAGGCAGTAACTTAAGGGTTACCTGCTACTCATGAAAGATAGTGATATTTTCTTTTCCTTGAAAGGAGATTTTCGCTATCCATGAAATAGAAATAATTTGGCTTCAATTAGGTTGCATCACTACTCTGCTTTTATGCAAACTCCAGTTATTTTAAAACAACTTACTTTGATGGGCACATTGATTATAATTTGATCTATTGTTTAAGAGAAGAGTTTAAAAGATGCTCAAAGCTGCACTGCAAAATACTGTATACTATGCAGGGAGTGGTGTGATAG
Organism: Calypte anna; assembly: GCF_003957555.1. Taxonomy (NCBI): domain Eukaryota; kingdom Metazoa; phylum Chordata; class Aves; order Apodiformes; family Trochilidae; genus Calypte; species Calypte anna. Next base: position 20,292,620 of record NC_044276.1, read on the forward strand.
AAAGAAATTTCTTCAAGTTTAATTTGAAACCATTAGAATACATGATTCGATAATAAAACCTTTTTCATTTCATACAATAAAAAAAAAAAAAAAAAAGGGAAAAGACAAGGGAAGAGCGTATACCCTTATGAGAAGAAAAAAGAGCGTGACCTCATGAGAGCACTAATGAGTTATCAATAACATTTGTGATCAAACTGGTCAATGCAACAATTAGGCCTAGAATATAAGGGAAAATTTGAAAGAATTGATAAAAATCATAAAATATACCAGTTAGCTTGTTGGCTTACAGATTTATTTAGGCAAGGCTTACCAGTTATATATGTTATTATTGCTTTTATATTACAGATATGTTATTATTGCCTTTGTATTAGTATATATGTTATTATTGCTTTTGCATTATTGGTATGTTATTGCTTTTGCATTATTAGTATGCTGTTTATGACAATATATCATTAGCATGTTATCTTACGTAATGAAATAAGTCAGAATAGCTAAAAAAACAAAAAGGGGAATATGTTGGGGAAACAGTTCAGAAATATACAGGTTTTGAGCAATCCTGATTTACTTCAATTTAGGCCACATTGGGTTAATGGTTATTGAGGCCTAGTTAGAGGCTTTCTGAGAATGAGCTACTGGGAAAGAGATAACTTAATTGGCAACAGAAGAAGAAAATAATTATGTGAGAAGAATCTTTCCGTGAAAATGGTATGTGTAATTGGAATACAAAGCCACCTGCATGATAAGATGGTGTAAACAAGACTTCTCTATATAAAGTGAGTGCAAGTTGTTAATAAAGGATTTTCATACAATCATATTGATGTGCACATGGAATCCTTAAGCCTCCGCAGACTGTTTTCCCACAAACACCCACCTTCCTACAACCTCCTTTCAGGTAGTTGTAAGAAAGCAATGACGTCTCCCCTCAGCCTCCTCTTCTCCAAATTAAACATTACCAGTTCCCTCAGTCTCTCCTCATAGGACTTGTTCTCTAGACCCTTCACCAGCTTGATTGCCCTTCTCTGAACTTGCTCCAGAATCTCTGTGTCTTGGAGTAAGGGGCCCAGAACTGAACACAGTACTTGAGGTGCAGCCTCACCAGTGCTGAGTACAGGGGCATGATAACTTCCCTTATCATGCTGGCCACGCTATTCCCAATACAAGCCAGGATGCTGTTGGCCTTCTTAGCCATCTGGTCACACTGATGGCTGATATTCAGTTAGCTGTCAACCAGCACCCTCAGGTCTTTTTCTGCATGAAAGCTTTCCAGTCACTCCTCCTCAAGCCTGTAGCTTTGCATGGGCATGTTGTGATCTAAGTGCAGGACCCAGCACTTGGCCTTCTTGAACCTCATATTATTGGCCTTGGACCACCGATCCAGCCTGTCCAGGTCCCTCTACAGAGTCCTCCTACCCCTGAGAAGATAACTTTCATCCAACTTGGTGTCATCTGCAAACTTACTGAGGTAGCACTCAATCCCTTCATCTAGATAATTGAAATATTTGTCATCTTCAATTCAGTTTGAAAGAAAAACATTTAGTGGAATAAGAACATAAGTAGTAAGATTTAACAGTAGTGCTTTAGGAAGTTGTGCTACACAGAAGTCCAGCTTTCCTTCCTCCATTAAGTTACATAACTGGACTGACTAACAGTAAACACAAATGCTAGAGCATGCTTTTTGACAAGCATTAGTCATAATTAATACATAGCATAATTCTGAAAACTACACAAGTACTTCTTTTCCTTTATATTGTAAGGCAAATTTATTTTTGAGATTTCACTTATATGTACGCTCTTTATTCTTACCAGCATAATGCTGGATCTTTTAGTATTAGGCAAAAAAAAGCACAATGCTTGTTTAGAGGACAAAAACCAGAATATTTTCTTCTTGAAATATTTTAGAGTCATGTTTAGAAAGTATGAAGAAATAGTACCCTCTCTTTCTAGTGCAAAGCTTAAGGACTGCGATGGATGCTGACCCCTAGGAAAACTTTGCCTCCTCCAGAAGCAAACTGTATACCTACCCACAGAAATTTCTAAGACAAGAGATGAAAAAGTAAATACTGCAGTCTCAAATGAGACCAGCTTGTTTTCTTATTAGTAACTCCTTACCCTGTTCCACAGTGTTGCACAAATATGTAACACCCCAAAATATGAAAATATGGCAGTACTGAAATAGCACTTACCGTAATCACAGCCTTGCTCAGACAGATAGAGCCTCTGCAGCCATACTCCGTTTCATCTTCTGACTTGTAATAACTGAGAATGTTGCTTTTCAGAACTACCCATCGATCCTGCCACCCATGAATATAGTTGGTCCACTGTAAAAAAAGATAAGTGAGTCAAGACCAAGCATGACTCACGAGACAGATGAGACCAGACACAACAGATGACAGTGACCAGACACAATAGACAAGATGTGATGCAACAAGACCAGACAAGACACACCAGACCAGTCAAGAAGAGAGGAAAGGAGACATGACACAACAGATGGGAGGTAACACTAGACATGAAGCAACAGACCCAACAGGACACAACAGACAAGAGGAGAGGCAGGACCAACCAGACCAGATTGGACATGACAAGACTGACTGGATGAGACAGATGAAACCAGATAGGTGAGACCAGACCAGAGCAACAAGACGAGGGAGACACTATGCACCAGATGCAACCAACAAGAGAGACAAGACCAGAGCAACAAGACAAGACTACATGGACCAGACCAGACAGACAGGAGGGGGACAGACAGGACCAACCAGACAAGACCTGATCAGATGGACCAGACAGGACAAGAGACGACAGGACAAGAGAGGATTAGATCAACAAGACAGACAAGAACTGCAGGAGAATCAGTGGACAACACAGATTAATGTAATCCAAGTATTGCCGTTTGAGAGCAGCAGTAGCCCTTTTATATACAGGCAGGCTGATAACATAATACAAGCATTTTGCCGTTTGGTACAACACATTTTTCGTACGCTGCAGTGCATTATCTAACGGGTTAAATACAACTCTGTATGTGTTGTCTATGAGATAATTTCCCAGCCTGTTATTCTTCTTTTCTACTGCCAACTCCCTTATCTTTTGCCCATAGCTGATCTTTCAGTAACCTTGCAGCTAGGCCTCAAGGCCCTTAGCTCACTCTGGTTAAAGCTGATTAGTCAGGATTGCTCACATATCTGTTTTCTTCCAAAAAGTTTCCCAACAGTGAACAGAGAAACAAGACAAGACCAGACCAGGCAGGACCAGACAAGCCAGACTGGACCAACCAGACAAAACAGGACAAGACAAAGGAGATGGGACAAGACAGACAAGACTGAACAGACAAGACAATAATAGACAGGCAACACCAGACCAGACTGACAAGATGCAGGAGATGCGACATGACAGACAAAACCGACAAGACAGGACGGACCTCACCAGAAAAACAGGACAAGACCAACGCTCAGTGTTTATAGTCACAGCTAGAGAATGGCATGCAGAACCAAGGCCACTGCTCAGATCTGAGAAATTTCTTATGCTCCAGAAAGAAGGGAGTAAAGGGGTCACACCTGCAACCCTCCTTTAGAGAGGAGAGGATAAGACAGTTGACCAAAATTGACCAGAGTATTCCATCCCATACGCTCCACACTCAGTATAATTTTGAGGGATCACAAGGGTCAAGCCTCTTCCCCTCTGCTTCATCCATGGCCAGCATTCTGAGAAGACCTTGTTCATTCATCTGTCTGTGGTCCCAATCCCTACCATCCTGAATCTGTGTTCCTGCCTCCAGCTGTCTGCTGCTGACTCCAGCATCCCAGCCTGTATTTTTCCAGTGCTGCCCTGCAGCCTCAGTGGCGATATGAGCGTTATTGGGGGGAAGGGGGGACAAACACGATATCACTTTTGTTTATATGTGTATACATTTGATATTTTTTCCTTTTTATCATTACTCTTTCATTAAAGCTGTGTAGTTTAGTTTCCACGACATAAGTTTCTCTCCCTTATTCTTTCTTTATCAGGGAGGGGAGGGAGATTAATAGAGCATCTGTCATTAGGTTAATTGCCAGCCCAGCATTAAACTGTGACATACAAGAATATGTACATTGTCACTACTCCTCATTGGGCCTGGATCTCAGCCACAGAAGAAGCGACTGAGAGACTGAGTAAACCCCATTCTTCCCCAAAAGGGAAAGGAGGCCACATTGCAGCCATCAGGAGACGCCCTCCTACGAGACTGAATCAAGACAAACAGAATACGCCAATACATTTCCTATGGTATATCCTACATCTTTATGGAGACTGCTCGGTAACAGCTACCGCCTCAGGCACAGGGTTCTCCATATCTGTAGATCCACATCTGCCCCTCCCTGCAATCCTGCACATATTCCTTCTTCACATCAGCCCACCTGTGGAACTTCAGGGGCCACAAATCTATATTTACCCCACAGTGGTCCTTCAAAGACTGCTCCACCGTGATCCTCCTAAGCCTGCAGGGGGACAGCCTGCTATCTCACCAGGGGCTGTGGGGAAAACTCTGCTCAGCACCTTTCCCCGTCCTTCTTCACTGACCTTGATGTATTTTCTCTGGCATTTCTCTCACTTAATCCTCTACTCCACCCTGCATGTCCTTTACTTATATTTCTGCGGTTTCGTTTTCCCTTTCTTGAATATGTTACTCACAGAGGCACATTCAGCTTCCCATATCTGCTCAGCCTTGGGCAGAGGCATGGCAGGCATTGGAACAAGGGGAGCTTCCAGCAGGAGCCACCACCGTGGACCCCCAGCTTCAAAAACACCACTGCACTAATACAATACAAAACGGCAGACCAACCAGACAAGGACAAAGAACAGAACAACGAGTAAAGTCAAGATTAAAGAGCCCAGACAAGACCAGCAAATGACAGACAGACCCACCAAGGACCAAGACCAGGACAAATGGAGCAGCCAAGGAAAAAACCAAGGACAGCATGAGAACCAAAGAACAAAAACAAGGACAGAGCAAGCAGTCAGGGAGAAACAAGGAGAGACCAAGCAGACAGGGACCAAGACAAGGACAGACAAGTGACCAAGAAAAGGGCAGTCTAAGCAGTCAGGAACCAAGACAGGGACAGACCAGGAAGCCAGGGACCAAGAAAGGGACAGACCGAGAAGGCAGGGACCAAGACAAGAACAGACCAAGCAGCCATGTACAGACCAACCAGACAGGGACAAAGACAATGACTGACCAAGCATCAAGAAGCCAAGACTAGGACAAACCCAGCAGCCAGGGACAGACCAAACAGCATGCACCGAGACAAGAACAGATCGAGCAGCCAGGGAAAGGCTGAGAAGCCACAGAGAGAGACAACAAGGACCAAGAGAAGGAGAGACCAAGCAGCCAGGGACCAAAACAAGGACCGACCAAGCAGCTAGGGACCAACCGAGTAGCCAGGCATGAAGAAAAGGACAGACCAGGCAGCCAGGGAGAGACTGAGCCACCAGGGACCAAAATAAGGACAGCTCAAGCCACCAGGGAAAGACCAAGCAGACAGGGTCCAAGACAAGGACAGACCAAGCAGCCAGAAACATTACAAGCAGAGAGGGACCAAGACAAGAACAAACAAAGCAGCCAGGAACAGAGAGAGAAACCAAGGACCAAGGCAAGAAGAGACCAAGCCAACAAGGACCAAGACAAGGAAAGATCAAAAAGACAGGGAGAAAAGACAAGGGCAGTCTGAGCAGCCAGGGACCTGTTGGGGAAACAGTTCAGAAATATACAGGTTGTGAGCAATCCTGACTTACTTCAGGCCACATTGGGTTAATGGCTATTGAGGCCTAGTTAGAGGCTTTCTGAGAATGAGCTACTGGGAAAGAGATAACTTAATTGGCAACAGAAGAAGAAAATATTTATGTGAGAAGAAGGTTCCATGAGAATGGTATGAGTAATTGGAATACAAAGCCACTTGCTTGATAAGATGGTGTAAACAAGGCTTCTCTATATAAAGTGAGTGCAAGTTGTTAATAAACGATTTCATACAATCATATTGATGTGCACATGGAATCCTTAAGCCTCCGCAGACTGTTTTCCCACAAATGGCACCCGAACAGGGACCCAGGGTGGCCCGGAACAGGGACTAAGGACAGCCCGGACCTGGGACTCTCATGCTGTTGCTTCCAGGAGCGATGAAGACAGCTGGAATGAGAGAGGAGCGGAGAAGCCAGTCGAAAGAAGATTGCTGCCCCGGCAATCTATGTAGCTGGTGCCCGGCTACGGAATAAAAGAGGTACCTCGGAATTGAAGAATCTTGCCCTGATCATGTGAGCGGCTGGGGAGGAGATGGGGTCTACACTCTCTAAAGATGAAGAGGCAGTAGTTAAGCTCCTCCAATATATTCTCTCTAAGAGAGGTTTATCATATGATGGCAAATCCTTACGAGAATTTCCGAAATGGGCACGGGATAGAGACTTGATCTCCTCGATGGGTACCGTTTTTGAGTTACCTACCTGGGAAGCCATAGGTACTGCCCTGTGGAAAAAAAATTAGCGAAGGAGATAAGGAGGCGGGACGCTTAGCGTTACTTTGTAAATTGATTAAAGTAACTTTAGAAGAGATGGAAAGTGAAAGAGCGGCAGCCGCCTCTGTTTTCGCTGCACCGATTCCTGAGGAGACCAGTGGAAGCATTAGGACTGGTTGCTCAGCCGCCGCGGCTCCTGCTAGCGAAATGCCGCAGGCGCTTCCACTGAATCCTTTTGCCAGTAGCCCGCCGCCGCCCTTACAAGGATTTTTCGGCACCACAACATCGCGCGGACAGCTGGAATGTGCGGGTGCAGGAGAAAGTACATTTAACGAACCCGATTTGCCGCCTCCTCCGAGTGAGGAAGAGTTAAGACAATTTTATTTAAATAATGAGTCTGGTACTTTATCTGATGCCCAGCATGCTAACCGATCGGAAGCCTTACAGAGCACAGAGCGTCCACCATTGTCAGATAATCCTCTTATCAGCTCGGAACGAGAAGGATCTGTTGAAAAGTTGCTGAACAGCCTTATCCAAAAACTGGGAGATCTTACAGCTAAACCGGCAGGAGAGCGCTTGGGTTTAGAGTCTTCGGCCCTGGTACCGCTTAACTCTTCACAGACTCCTCCGTGTGCAGGAGCAATTATTCCACCTAATTTGCGGAATCCGGTTCCTGAGCTTCCAGGAGAATCCGGATCTGGACAAAAGTGGAGAGGGATCGTACGCGATGCAATAATGGAGGGACAATTTGTACCTAACTTGGCGGCGTTCCCCGTGACGATACAAGCGGATGGGACACGAAGATGGGAGCCTTTTGATTGGAAAATACTAGAAAAGGCTAGAGCAGCAATAAGTCAAAATGGCATTAAGTCTTCTATGGTCCAACAAATGCTAAAATATATTTTTACGAGTGATTTATTGACACCGCAAGATATATCTCAGTTAACTGACATTTTGCTTTCTCCCTCACAAATACTGTTGTTTTCTAGGGAATGGCATAAATTATGCAGTGCTGAAGCATCTCAGCCACAACAAAACGACCCATTGTATGGTATTCAGGAGCAAATGCTAATGGGTCAAGGTCCTTTCCCCAGATAACAATTTGCAAATTCAGTTTGCGCCACAGGTGTTGCAGTTAACTCAAAAGCTTGCTTTACAGGCGCTAACATCGATCCAGGAACCTGGCCGACCGCATGCTTTCGCTCATATCAGACAGGGTTTAAATGAGTCTTTTTCTGATTTTGTTGATAAACTGTTCAGGGCGATCCAAAACCACCCTGATTTGGATGAGGACTCCAGACAGCGTATGTTTAGGGTTTTAGCTTTTGATAATGCGAATGATAAAACAAGGCAAATTTTAGGACCATTGCCTCGAACAGCTGAGGTTGCAGATATGATTGAGCTCGTAGAACGCACTCGGCAATCGGAAAAGGCCGCCTTTATGGCTGCGGCGCTAAAAGATGTGGTTTCAATAGCGCCGAAAGGCAGGTTGGCGAATGATAAAAAATGTTTTAATTGTGGTAAAGCAGGTCATTTTAAATCGCAATGCAGAGGTGCAGGACCCAGACGGAAATGGTGCTCGAATTGCAATAGAGATAATCACAATACATCTGAGTGCCAACAATCGGGAAACCGTCCGCGGACCGCGAATTACCCGCGTGCCAAGACACAAATTCGGGGAGCTTGGTCCGCTGCTCAGGAACCTCAGGGACTTCAGGGACCTCAGGGGCCCTGGACACCATCAGCTCCGCCACGCACGGGAGTGCCGGAGTTGACGTGGAAACCGCAGTAGATGTAACATTGTTAAACACTGACGTGCATTTAGTGGAATCGAATATTCAGGGACCCTTAGGACATAATTTGTGTGCTTTACTTTTAGGACGGTCATCTACTTCTAGGCAAGGTATTTTTGTAGTTCCTGGGGTGATTGATGCTGATTCTACTGGGTTAGTAAAAATTATGGTTTATACTATTACTCCACCGGTATCCATTCCAAAAGGCAGTAGGATAGCACAATTAGTACCGTTTGTGTCACAGGTGCCGTGTAAAGGTGACAGGGATAGAGGAAGTGGAGGTTTTGGCTCCACTGGAGTGCCAGAGGTTTATTTTGCAATGGATATAATGAAAGGGAAACCTGAGGTAGAAGTACTGCTCAAATCTAAATGGAATGAGACTATTACATTGACAATGATGATTGATACAGGAGCAGATGTCACAATAATTTCTCAGCAGCATTGGCCCTCAACATGGCCCACGGTACCGTCCCCCGCAAGTATTATGGGGGTGGGAGGAATGCAGGAGACTAGGATTAGTAAAGATCCAGTTGCTTTGCAATTTACTGACGGCTCTCAAGTGTCAGTTAGACCGTATGTTATGCGTGCACCTATTATGTTAATAGGGAGAGATGTACTCAGTCAGCTGAATGCTAGGCTCGTAACACAGCCTTTTTAGTAGCGGTCACTGAGGAGCAGCCTATCCTAAAAATCAAGTGGTCTACCGACAATCCTGTCTGGATAGATCAGTGGCCGCTAACTAATGAACGGCTGCAGCATGTGAAGGAATTGGTACAAGAACAACTCCTGGCTGGACATATTGTACCGTCTACCTCACCATGGAATATGCCTATATTTACAATTCCTAAAAAATCTGGAAAGTGGCGTTTACTGCATGACTTGCGTGCTATCAATGCGGTCATGGAGGATATGGGAGCGTTACACCCTGGACTACCGTCCCCGGTAATGTTACCAGAAAATTGGGATCTGTTGGTAATAGATTTAAAAGATTGTTTCTTTACAATTCCTTTACATCCAGATGATGCTGAACGTTTTGCTTTTTCAGTTTCTTCTGTTAATAAGGCTGAGCCAGCACAAAGATATCACTGGGTTGTATTACCGCAGGGAATGAAGAACTCCTCAACAATGTGTCAGAATTATGTTGCCTGGGCCCTACAGCCTTTACGATTGCAATTTCCTGAGTTGATTATCTATCATTATATGGATGACATTTTAATTGCAGGGAGAACACTCAACCACGATGACGTTTTAGCTCATGTAACACAGATTGTAGAACAACGTGGTTTAAAAATTGCCCCAGAAAAGGTACAGAAGCACGAGCCTTGGAAATATCTGGGGTGGACAATAACAGGGAGTGCAGTACGGCCACAGAAGGTTGCTTTTAAAACAGAAATTAATACTTTAAGTGATGTACAGAAACTTGTGGGTGATATCCAATGGGTAAGATCACTTTGTGGGATTACTAATGATAATTTACAGCCTTTGATTGATCTTTTGGGTACCACGTCTAATGTGACTGATAAAAGAGAGTTACAGCCCATACATCAAAAGGCCTTGACTGTTATTCAGGAGAAAATTTTAACGTGTCATGCATCTCGCTTTGTAGCCGAGTTGCCGATAACGTTAATGGTAATAAATTCAGGTCAAGATCGAGTTCATCCTTTTGGGTTATTAGCTCAAAGGGATGCTAAGAAAACACAAGCTTTAAGAATTTTAGAGTGGATCTTTTTGTCAATCCGTTTAAACAAAACAATTACAACAAGAGTTGCAGTTTTATCTCAAATTGTTATAAAGGGCAGAGCGCGATGTCAAGACATCGCTGGAGTGGACCCAGGACAGATCATTTTGCCCCTTATGCAAGACTATTTGGTTTGGCTGTTGCGAACTTCCACAGACTTGCAAATAGCCTTGGCACAGTTTGGTGGGGAAATAACGAATTCTTACCCCTCATATCGCTTGTTACCACTTTTATCTAACATGCAGTGGGAGTCATGTAGTTTTTTGTCTGACGGTCCAGTGGACGGCTTAACGGTCTTTACGGATGCTGGCAGAAAATCCCATAAAGCTGTTGTTACCTGGGAGGAGACACCTGGGCAATGGAAAGAGCATTTAATTCAAGGGAAGTCATTTGACTCTTTGCAAACCCTTGAACTCACCATGGTTATTTGGGTTTTTGAAACGTGGAATAATACTGCTGTAAATATAGTCTCTGATTCACTTTATGTAGTAGATATTGTTTTGAGAATGTATCATGCCATTTTGAAGGAAATTTCAAATAAGCATTTGTATTTCTTATTGCAGAAGTTATTAAGACTCTTAGCAGAAAGAGAACATCCTTATTTTATCACTCATATCCGGAGTCATCTTAGTGACCGAGGTTTGGCTATTGGTAATAACCGAGCTGACTATTTAGTTGCACCAGCGTGGACTGGTCCTTCTGTTGATGTTTTTTCACAAGAACGACAATCTCATGCATTTTTCCATCAAACTGCTAAAGTGCTAGCAAAGCAATTTCATTTACCTCTGAGGGATGCCCAGGGAATTGTGAAATCTTGTCCTGATTGCCAAAAGGTTGATCTTGGTATTGGGATGGGAGTCAATCCTAAAGGTTAAAAATCCTTGGAACTGTGGCAAATGGATGTCACTCATGTACAACAGTTTGGATGCTTAAAATATGTGCATGTTATTATAGATACATTTCCATGGCCGTTTGGGCCTCTGCTCAGACTGGTGAGGCAACGAAACATGTTATCAGACATCTATATGTATCCTTTGCTGTTCTTGGAGTACCTCATTCTATTAAGACGGACAATGGCCCCGCTTATACTTCTGCTCATTTTCGACAGTTTTGTGGACAATGGGGTATTCGACATGTTACTGGTATTCCTCGTAACCCTACGGGTCAAGCAATAGTGGAACGTTGCCATTCGGTACCAAAGACACTCCTTGAAAGACAAAAACGGGGGGAGGAAGGGAGTCCTCCTCAGGACCGGTTAAGTAAGGCTGTATATGTCATGAACTATTTACGCCTTACAGGAGAACGTACAGAACCTCTGATACTGATTCACCAAAAAGCTTTAGCAGACTTTGGTTCGGAACCTTCCCACAAAATTTTGGTGGAATTCAAGAATTCCATCACTGGACAATGGGAAGGGCCGGCAGAGGTGAAACTGACTGGTCGAGGTTATATGTGCTTACTTATAGGAACTGGAGTGCGTTGGGTACCGAGCAGATGGGTTCGACCATGGAAACAAATGCCTTTAAATGTGGATTCACAGTGATGATGTTTCTGATACAAGTATTTGGTTTGGGAGATTGTATTGATTTATTTCATTTTAGGCTGATTCTGCTAGATTTTAGTAGTAATAGTGTTTTGGTTTTTAGAGTTTTCGGTAGGTGTTGTTAAATTTTTCTCTTATATTGGCAAGGAGTACGATAGATTCATGAGAATGTTTTTCAGAGGCCAAGAAATCCTGCGGAGAGAAAGAAATTTCCGCCCCCCCTGCCTCTTTCCCCCGCGGCTTCTTTTCAACCCCCCTTTGTGTGCCTGGCGATTTCTCCCACCAAGGCTGCTACAGCTGCAGGTGCTGCCTCTGCCCCCGCAGATACTGTAGCTGTGAGCCCTGCTGGGAGGGGGAGGAAAGGACACCACATAGCCTCATTAGAAAGACAAAAAAAGAAAAGTTTTTCTAATGCCTTCTCAAAGATATGAAGCAGAAGTGGGAAATATTTTTACATTGTTCTGGGCATCAAATGTCCAGGCCTGAATTTTGGTAAGCAGTAACTCGAGGGTTACCTGCTACTCATAAAGGATAGTGATATTTTCTTTTCTTTGAAAGGAGATTTTCGCTATCCATGAAATAGAAATAATTTGGCTTCAATTAGGTTGCATCACTACTCTGCTTTTATGCAAACTCCAGATATTTTAAAACAACTTACTTTGATGGGCACATTGATTATAATTTGATCTATTATTTAAAAGACTTTAAAAGATGCTCAAAGCTGCAAAGCTGCACTGCAAAATACTGTGCAAGGGTGTGGTGTAATAGAAAGAAATTTCTTCAAGTTTAATTTGAAACCATTAGAACACATGATTTGATAATAAAACTATTTTCATTACAATCATAAAAAAAAAAAAAAAAAGAGAGAGAGAGAAAAGGGAAGAGCATATACCCTCATGAGAAGAAAAAAGAGCGTGACCTCATGAGAGCACTAATGAGTTATCAATAACATTTGTGATCAAACTGGTCAATGCAACAATTAGGCCTAGAATATAAGTGAAAATTTGAAATTTGGGTTTCTTGCTGTTTCATTTGTATCATACATAGCAAGAAGAAAAGCCTTTGGTAAGAATTGATAAAAATCATAAAATATACCAGTTAGCTTGTTGGCTTACAGATTTAATTAGGCAAGGCTTATCAGTTATATATGTTTTTATTGCTTTCATATTACTAGTATGTTATTATTGCTTTTGCATCAGTATATATGTTGTTATTGCTTTTGCATTATTAAGCTGCATATGACAATACATCATTAGCGTGTTATCTTACGTAAGAAATAAGTCAGAATTGCTCAAAAAACAAAAAGGGGAATATGTTGGGGAAACAGTTCAGAAATATACAGGTTGTGAGCAATCCTGACTTACTTCAATTTAGGCCACATTGGGTTAATGGCTATTGAGGCCTAGTTAGAGGCTTTCTGAGAATGAGCTAATGGGAAAGAGATAACTTAATTGGCAACAGAAGAAGAAAATAATTATGTGAGAAGAAGGTTCCATGAGAATGGTATGTGTAATTGGAATACAAAGCCACCTGCTTGATAAGATGGTGTAAACAAGGCTTCTCTATATAAAGTGAGTGCAAGTTGTTAATAAACGATTTCATACAATCATATTGATGTGCACATGGAATCCTTAAGCCTCCGCAGACTGTTTTCCCACAGGGACCGAGACAAGGACAGACCGAGCTGCCAGAGAAAAAGATCAGGACAGACTGAGAAACCAAGAACCAAGACAAGAACAGAGCAAGCTGACACAGATAGGCCATGAAGCCAAGGACAGACAGAGACAGCAAGGACCAAAACTAGGAAATACCCAGCAGCCAGGAACGAAGACAAGGAGAGACCAAAGAGACAGGGCGAATAGAAAACGACAAAGAAGCCAGGGACCAAGTCAAGGACAGACCAACCAGCCAGGGACAGACCAAGAAGCACAGAACCAAGACAAGGAGAGACTGAGCAGCCAGGGTCCAAGAAAAGGACAGTCCGAGCAGCCCAGAACAGACCAAGCAGCAAGACACCAAGACAAGGACAGACTAAGCAGCCAGGGACACACTGAGCAGCCAGGGACAAAGACAGACAGAGCAAGCAGCCAGAGACCCAATACAAAGACAGAACGAGCAGGCAGGGACCAAGACATGGGCAGACCGAGCAGCCAGGGATAGACCATGAAGCCAAGGACAGACAGAGCCAGCAAGGACCAAGACAAGGAGAGACCAACCAGAGAGGAAGAAAAGAAAAGGAGAGAAAAAGAAGCCAGAGAGCAAGGCAAGGACAGACAAAGGAGCCAGGGACCAAGACAAGGACAGACCGAGAAGACAAGAACCAAGACAGGGGCAGACCGAGAAGCCAGGGACCAAGATCAGGACAGACTGAGAAACCAAGACAAGAACAGACCCTGCCGACAGGGACAGACCGTGAAGCCAAGGACAGAAAAAGCCAACAATGACCAAGACAAGGAAACCGAGCAGCGAGGGACCAAGACAAGGACAGACCATACAGCCAGGGACAGACCAAGCAGCAAAGAACCAATACAAGGACAGACTGAGCCGCCAGGTACAGATGGAGCAGCCAGGGACCAAGACAAGGACCAACTGATCAGCCAAGGACAGACCGAGAAGCTACAGACAGACAGATCCAGCAAGGACCAAGACAAGGACAGACCAAGCTGCTAAGGACCCAGACAACGACAGACCAAACCGCCAGGTATCAAGACAAGGGCAGGCTGACTGGCCCGTGACAACTGTGACCAGCCAGTAAAATCAAGACTGAACAAACCAGAGAAGAACAGACCAGGTAGGACTATCCAGCCTAGGACAAGACCAGATAAGATCAGCCAAGGACAGACCGACCAGAATAGTCCAGACTGAACAGACCAGAGAAGACCAGATGAGACCAGCCAGCCAGGGACAAGGCGAGCCAAGGACATGACATGGACAAGACCAGACTAAGACAATAGCAGAAAAGGACAGCCTGAACATTAGGAAAGACAAGACCAGCCAGCCAAGGACAAGAGCAACCAAACCAGCCAAGGATGTATCCGGACCAGCCAAGGGACACTACTGGACAAGACTGGACTGATAGAGGACACAACTGGATGAGATAGGATGAACAAAGGTTGCAACCAGACCAGCCAAGGAAGAAAAATATATCTATCTATATATATAGGTAGATATACACACACACACTCAAATATACAGAAAAATGATACAACATTCATCTCCCCCCCTTCCTCCCCCATAACACTCATGTTACCACTGAGGTTGCAGGGCAGGCCCTGCAAAAGCCCAGGATGGACTCCTTGGGTCAGCAGCAGTTGGGAGCTGAAGGCAGGAACACAGATTCAGGATGGCACAGATCGAGACTAAAGGCAAACAAACGTACAGAATCCTCCCAAGATGCCAAAGAAGGCGGGAGGAAGGTGAAGGGGCTTGACCCTTGTGACCCCTCAAATTTATACCAAGTATGATGCTTATGGGATGGACTGAGATGGAACCTGGTTCCGGAGCGATTGTGGAGGTCTTCTAACCACGGTTACAATCTCCCGCGAGGGACTTGGCCAGTGAAGGACCGAAGCGATTCCTATAGGATTTGTGGGTGGGTGATAAGGTATTTAAGCCACCTGCAAGACACTCTTATTGAAGCAACCAAGGGCGAGAGGATTGCCACTAGTAAAATGCTCATATTATGGGACAGAGTTCGAAGAGTTCTAGTCAGGTACCAGATATTCCTCCGGAGAGTCCTTTAGGTCTTATGATTAAATATTTGGATAGTAAGGGAAAAAAGAAAAGGAAAAACTAAAATGGAATTAGTGCAATATTGCATGACAACTTGGCCAAAACCATTTTCACAGGAAGAAAGTGACTATGCATACTTATGGATCCAGAATTCTACTTTACCTACAGTGCCCCTCCTCACATTAAAACCTAGAGAGGAGGAGAATGAAAAGAAAAGCAAAGATAAAGAAAAATGAGAACCTTTAGACCGTCTGCCTCCTCCACGTTTGCACAATCCACTGTCAGTTGCTCTGCCGGCACTGGCAATACTTCTGTCACCTTCTCCGTCAACGAAAGGTGAGCAGTCAATTGAGAGAAGCAGCACGAGACTGCTTTAACGTACCCCTTAAGGGAAGTACCACTCAGTGGGAATCAAGGAGGATTAGGATTTGTGACAGCTCCCCTTAATACAAGTGATGTTAGAAGTTTTAAAAAGGATATGGGAAAGCTTTCACAGACATTAGGAAAAAGCTGGAGAAATTAGAAGATTGGCCCGATAGGGGCTTGGAAGAGTTGTTGAGGGAGAGGCAGAGTACAATTTATTAGGCAGAGATTTGATCATGAAATTAAACATAAATATCCAAACTGATGGAGAAAAGTTACAAGTTAATTTATGTACTCTGACAGAAAGGGATGAAGAAACAATTGATCCCTCAGTATGGTTGTCACGGTTTTTTTGCCCAAACCTGGACAATGGTATACAGAGGGAGAGATTGGGAAGATAGATATGGATCCAATAGAAGTTCAAATAATGGATCCACATAACCCAAGCAAGATTAAACAATACCCTATTTCAATGGAGGGATGGAAAGGGTTAAAGCCTACTGTAGATAGGCTTTTAGAATAAGGGACTTTGGAACCTCACATGTTCCCGCATAATACACCAATTCTGCCTGTAAAGAAATCCAATGGAACATACCGGATGGTGCAGGCTTTAAAGAGCAGTAAATCATAGGGTCATCACTAAATTCCCAGTGGTAGCAAATCCTTATACTTTATGAAGTCACATTTCTCCCCAATATATTTGGTACAGTGTAATAGATTTAAAAGATTCATTTTGGGCTTGCCCTTTTCATGTAAAGTCTAGAGACTATTTTGCTTTTGAGTGGGAGGATCCATCGACAGGGAGAAGGCAGCAGTTAAGGTAGACTGTGTTACCGCAGGGATTAACAGAATCACCTAATTTATTTGGGCAGGCTTTAGAGAAGCTGTTACAAGATTTTGAAATGCCCGAGAATGTGAGGTTGCTACAATATGTGGATGATCTATTAATAGCTGGGGAAACTGAAAAAGAAACTCGGGAAGTTACTATCAGATTATTAAACTTCTTGGGGAAAAAGGGACTAAAAGTGTCAAAGTCAAAATTGCAATTTGTGGAGCAAGAAGTAAAGTATTTAGGACATTGGCCAAGCAAAGGTCAAAAGAAACTGGATCCTGATAGGCTATCAGGAATACTTGCTCTAAGACCCCCAGAAACTAAAAAGGAAATTAGACAATTACTGGGATTACTAGGATATTGCAGACTGTGGATTGAAAGTTATAGTGAAAAGGTAAAATTCTTGTATGAGAAGTTGACAAATAATGAAATCGGATGGTCGGAAAGAGACGATCAGAAATTAGAAGAAACAAAAAGAACATTAATACAAGCTCCAGTATTGAGCCTCCCCAACCTGAAAAAAAATCATTTTCCCTATTTGTCAACGTATCAAATCTGACAGCTTATGGGGTGCTTACTCAAGATTGGGCAGGAATAAAAAAAAAAAAAAAAAAAAAAAAAACCCTGTAAGATACGGCTCAAAATTATTAGACCCCATGAGTCTGTTGGCCAGCCTGTTTACAGGCTCTGGTGGCAACTGCATTACTTATAGAAGAAGCACAGAAAGTTGCCTTTAGTGCACCACTGAAAGTATACACCCCCCCATAATGTTAGAGGTGTTTTACAGCAGAAGGCGGAAAAGTGGCTGACAGATAGCCAACTCCTGAAATGCAAAACCATATCAATAGACTCTCCTAATTTGGAACTTAAAACAACTTCAGTGCAGAGTCCTGCACAATTTCTGTTTGGGGAACCATCAGAGAAATTACAGCATGATTGCCTACAAGTAATAGAAACCCAAATGAAAGTGAGATTAGATTTAAGTGATACCGAACTGGAGAAGGGAGAAAAATTATTTGTAGACAGATCCTCCCGAGTAATAGAAGGAAAAAGAAAATCTGGATATGCAGTATATTATTTTATATTTTGATTGTGAGGAAAAATTAGCCATTACTCATAGACCTTGCATGAATTTACAAAAATAACAGGCTTTATGATTTAAGCAAATGACAAAGATTTATTTTAGGGAAAGGAAACAATAACACCACCTTTAAGAGAGAGAAAAAAAAAAAAAAAAAGGGGGGGGAACAAGTTTACAAGAGGAGAAAATTTACACAAATTAGTCACTCCGGGGAAGAGAGTTGTTAAGAAAAGGAAAGAAAAACAAGAGAGCAATTAAGTTTTATCACCGTCCAGGGGCCCTGTCCTCTGGCTGGAGAGGGGGGGTACAGTGGCGAGAGAGAAAGGGGGAGAGAGAGAGAGCTGCACCTTCCCCTTTTCCCTTGGAGTTTTTATACAGCAAAAAGGGGTTCTGGGTTTTTTTGTTTGTTTCTTTGTTTTTGTTTTTTTTTTCATAAATCACTGGCACACAGACTTGCTAAAGATGACACACAGATTTTGTCATCCCAGGAACTTCTCTTTTATTTATTACTATCTTTCAGTCCTTGTTACCTTGCTAAATGTATTATCTTTGTCTTGACTATGTACCTGGAGGCGACCTGATTAGCAGTCCTATCTTTAGGTGCATGATACAAAACAGAAGCTAGTTAAGCTTGGGGTAAAAATCTGTTAGTTGAGAATATATAAATATATCCCATTTCATGTGGTCATCTTATGTAGTGTGGCTCTTTTTGCAGTCTGTGCTTTTTTAGCAGGCCGATTCCGTCTCCGAGGTTTCTATTAAGGAGCAATTGGAAACCGCGCCCTGCCTGGCAACAGTTCTTCCCGCTGCATGTCTTTCCTGGCTCAAAAGACAATAAATTTTTAACATGTGTCTATGGGGGGTGGTAAACTGTCTGTTGTACCACACATTTGCCACATTGCATTTACCTCACCATATCATATCAAGGACCAAAAGATTCACCCCTGAAGAAGTGTCAAAATTCGAAAAGATAGGGGCCAAAATTGGAACAGGGTAAATGGATGCTGCCTGATGGACGAAAGATGTTACCAAAAGTGTACACCAGGATGTTTAACTTGTCAAAAAATTAATAGGAAAATATTTAAACACGTAGCCATGGGAGGAAGAAAAACTGCCCACAGGCCTTTTGAGAAAAAACAAATTGAATTACCTAAAGTAGGAAGAATCAGATATTGGTAATAGTGGGTCATTTAACACACTGGGTAGAAGCTTACCTGGTAGTGAGAGCTACGGCACAGACGGTGGTAAAGGGGTTTTTTTTGGATCAGGCAATACCTAGATATGGAGTAACTTTTGGTATCGACTCTGACCAAGGCACACATTTTACTTCAAAAATAATTAAATTAATATGCAAATCTTTGGGTATCCATTGAGATTATCATACTCTTTGGTACCCGCAAAGCTCGGACAGGGTGGAAAGAATGAATCAAACTATTAAGCAACAATTGGCAAAATTAATGCTTGAAACCCAAATGCCTTGGATAAGATGTCTACCATTGGCACTCTTAAGTACAAGAACAAAACCACAAAGTGAAACTCGATTATCACCATATGAAATGTTATATGGGATGTCTTATTGTTGGGGAATGCCAATAAAACATGATATAATAGAGAATACAAGTATCAGAAAATACATAGAAATTTTGGGAAAATGGTTGAGTTAAAGGAAATAGGAATGTTGGTGCAAACACACCCCCCCTTGGGACTTGCAATACATCAAAAGAAAGCTTATCCCCTCTCTGGGAAGGACCTTTCCTTGTCTTATTAACTACAGATACTGCTGTCCGTACTGCTGAGAAAGGGTGGACACATGCCTCTGGAGTTAAAGGACCAGTAAAGGAGTGAAAGATCACCTCCCAGCCTGGGGAACCGAAAATCACACTGAAAAGAACATAAGCAGATAAGTAATTGGGGAATTTCATATAGTAACTCCACAAATTTAGATAAATTTAGATAAAATTTTGTTAAAAAAAAAAAAAAAAGTAAATAATATTCTAAAGGAACAGGGAAGGGAAGGGAAGAAGGGAGTGGAGACACAAAGGACAAATACCATAAGGTGGAGTCAGGAGAAAACTAAATTATCTTAAGTTTTCCAATTTGGCCCATCACAGGAAAAGGGGCAAGACCGGATGGGACATAGAAGCTGCAGCTGAAGAAGGTCTGCCAAGGGCTGCAACCCCTCTGGGCTGTGACCACTAAGCAATATGATCCCTACCGTGTTGGGGAAACAGTTCAGAAATATACAGGTTGTGAGCAATCCTGATTTACTTCAGCTTAGGCTACATTGGCGTAATGGTTATTGAGGCCTAGCTAGAGGTTTTCTAAAAATGAGCTAATGGGAAAGAGATAACTAATTGGCAGCAGAAGAGGAAAATAATTATGTGAGAAGAGTGGTTCCGTGAGAATGGAATGTGTAATTGGAACACAAAGCCACCTGCATGATATGATGGGGTAAACAAGACTTCTCTATATAAGTGAGCACAAGTTGTTAAAAAACAATTTCATACAATCATATTGATGTGTACATGGAATCCTTAAGCCTCCGCAGACTTTTTTCCCACACTACCGGACCCTTTTTGATTTTGATGGGGATACTAGCATCCACCTTGGCCAAAATTTGCAGTCAATGTGTGGCCACTACCCATAAAGGAATTGAAAAAGAAGAAGTACAGAAAGACTATACTGCTCATGCTTGTAACCCTCTAAATCTAACCATTCTAAACCCTCAACATTGGAAAGATTTGGAGGTGAAATTTGGGATAAAAATATATGCATCTGGTTATGATCCAGGAGCTGTGATTTATGTAACATTTACTGAGCGAATTAAGGAATCCATATAGCACAGGTTGCTTTTTAACTCATTTTATCATGAATTGGAAACTGAGGTGAAATATGAAATTCCCACAAGTGCTAAAAAACTTTTTAAATTTAGCTGAAAACATTGCTAAATCTTCAAATGTCACTAATTGTTATATGCTCAATAGAATCATTAGATTATAAGCTGTGGTAGAAATTGTTTTATTTACAACAGGGGATGCTTCAGAGCTAGTTGAGAAACAGAATATACCAATGAGAACCTCTTTATATCAATAGCTTAGCTTTAGATTATTTGTTAGCACAAGAAAGAGATGTGTGTGTGTGGGAATTCAATCTAATTGCTGCTTGGAAAT
Organism: Calypte anna; assembly: GCF_003957555.1. NCBI lineage: Eukaryota > Metazoa > Chordata > Aves > Apodiformes > Trochilidae > Calypte > Calypte anna. The sequence goes on from NC_044276.1 coordinate 20,313,345, forward strand.
AGATGATGAAAGAAAAGCTGTACAGGAACTGGTACAGGAAATGAAGAAAATTGCACACGTTCCAGTTAAGCCTTGGACAGGAGTAAATTTGGAAGGAATTTGGAACAATTTCCTGGGAGGTGATTGGCTGGTAAAAATTGGGATTGTGGTGTTGGGGACTTTTGGGATTGTTAATTAGACCATGTTTAATACCTTGTATGACACAATTTGCCCAATCAGCAGTCCAAAAAGTAAAAAAATGAAACCCTTAAATAGTTAGTGGTAAATACAGGTGAGGAATATCAAGAAGAGGAGGAAGATGATGATATCGATTTGTGTTCCTGTAAATGGTGTTTACATGGCAAGAATGATCCATGTAATGTGAATCTTGTAAGTATGGGTGCAACTTGTGTCATACCTGTGTATCCTCAAGTTCTGAGGAAGAGAGTGATTAAAAGGAATACAAATTCATAATGGTTATAAAAAAGAAAATGGGAGATTGTGATATATTATGATAATGAATTTGTATTCCTAACCAGTAAATTCAGAATTAAACTAAGAAGAAAGTGAATATGGGGCTAGACAAAGCAATTGAGACCTATAATTTTCCACAAAAACAGTGTAAGCAACACAAGGCCTTAACAAGACTAACTTCTGTCTCGGCGATAATTGAAGCATAGGCCTTGTTCTTAAAACAAGGCACTGCCAAGGCTAACTAGGCACCAAAAGAATGCGAACATCTGCACAGAGACAACATAAAAATGCCACAACCAGCAGATAAGGGAAAAATTATGGCTAGGGTCTAATTTTGCTCTGTAACAAGATAATGAAGTTGACGAAAACAAGAAAGGTAAAGGGTTCAAGTTTGAGGAAGACTTCTTACTTCATCCAAAGACCCCCTGACGACACACCCCCCCCCCCCCCCCCCGTATCTCCCCAAGAGAGGACTCTGCCTATCATGAATAATGTAATAACATGATGTAATCCCTATGAATATATATGTAAACCCACCTCTTTTTAATATTCATAGAATTGTAATCAATGTAAGGTAATTCTAGAGTTTTAGAAGCATGCGTGTGAGCGGAGCAGAGACTCCCCATGCACCCAGCGCTATTTTGCTCACTGCAATTTCAATTTATTAATTAAATTAAACCATTAACAGAATATTGAGTCTCAGTCATTTTTAACATTTATGATCTCAATATTCCATTACCTGTGTCTACCTTCTTGTGTAGAAAATGAAAGAAATTGAACACAGTGCTTCATTTCTGAAGATATTTCAATATTATGTACTTTTGTTAAAAAAAAAAGCTTTCATTCAATATTAAACTTTTAAGCACTCCTAACTTCCCAATACAATCCAACACCAACTTCAAGTCATCTTTTATCATCACTGATAAAATAGCAAAAAGTTTTTATTTTTAGAAGGGGAAAACAAGCTTTAGTGCCATTTTCCTTCTGCTCCTCCCCACCTCGCATATCTCTTGTTGCAAGGGTATTTTATCGCCCTGTTTTGATACTTGGACTAAAGGTTGTACGGCCTTCTGGGAAGCGACCACAGGCTGCGTCTGCCTTCAGGAGCTCCCGGGAAGCGGAGCGGGAGGCCATGGCCCCAACCCGCACCCGGGCCTGCCGCCAGCTTCGGTCAGGAACCTGAGAAGTGTGGGGGAGACACCCTCCCCGTACGCACTCGGCCACAACCTCGCAGGCCTCGCTCTCCGGAAGCTCACGCCAGGCATCCAGCGGGCTCGGTACAGGGGTTGCGGCAGAGTGCGGCAAGGGCTCCCGGGCTGGTCGCCGACGCCACCTCAGCCGCCCAGCAAGGGTTGAAGCCGCACACGCGTCTCTTTCCGGAGACAGTGTATGCTCACGCCGCCTCTCGGAGGCGGAGGAGCGGGCAGGCGCTACGCAGATGCGGGGTTGAGTACGCGAGCCCCTCTACTATCCTCATCCAAGGACGAGGGAGCGGCTGTTTCGCAGGTTCCCCGGCGTCAGGTGGTGGCTGCCTTGGCCACGCCGGCACCCCCCACACCCCCACCAAGACCCTCCACTGGCGCCGGGGAAGGCGGAAGCCTCGGCCTGTATGTTCAGAGCGGCGAAAGAAGGAGGAGACAGGCGAACGGAGCTGACGGCCCTCGGCTAGCTGCGGGAAGGTGTAGTGCAGCGCGGAGAAGGGAAGCGAGAAACCGCCAGGTACAGGCTGCGGGGAGGAGGAAAGGCAGCTTACCTTGCTGAGCACCCCACAGAGCTCAACAGGCAGCCCGAGCTCGGTCTCAGAGTCCTCTTCGGAGCCGGAAGAATTCCAACTCTGATTGTCCGACATAACTGAGCAGGGAAGAACCGAGTGACCTCCGCCCACAACAGCCTCAGCCTTCTTCGGCTGAAGGGACGGGAGCAACGCGCTTTACCTGAGCAACACTACCCGCAGTTCCACCAATGCTACTCGCCCGTGCCAGAGACCGGCCGGCGCCGAGGCACGTAAGCTCGGGCTTCTCCCTCACCGTAACTCTACGGCCTCTACCCGCGGAAATAGCCACAACATAGAAGGGACGAGCACGCGTCTACCTGCCGTGCACTCCACTTAAACCGCAGCCGCCACCACCATCTTACACGAGATGGGGTCTCTGTGTCGCTATTTACCAGCTCCGCCCCCCCGCCTTCCCTCCCAGCTCCGCTAGCTGGGCCGCGCGGTGCCTGTTGGGAGTTGTAGTCTTTCATGCAGCGGTAAGCCTCGTCACAATTGTATCTTAAGAAATGTAGTCCGCTGCAGTGACTGCCTCCCTTCTGTCAGCAGTTGGCAGCCATCTTGGTTTCGTCGTTTCTGTGGCGCTGTCGGTGAGTTTCGCTTCTGCAGCCCGATGAGGTAAAGAACTCCATTCCCTCTCCTGCCGGGCGAAGGATGCGGTGCTCCTTAGGGTGGTGTTTGTTTTATTGTTTGTTCTTTTTTTCTTTTCTTGTTTTATTGTTTTTGGTTGGTTGGTTGTTTTTTTTGGGGGGGAGTCGGTGAGGGAGGACCCATTCTTTAGTAAGGTGAACCGTTTCTCCGGCTCTGCTTGCTTTATAGCGTGAGAGAAGTGGTATCGCTTTTCCTCGGTATCGCTTTCCACCCAAAAATGGTGGCTACGGAGGCCGTAGGAAGGGGGAGATGGGAAGTGCTGCCGGCTACCGAGTGAGACTTGGGAGGCCGGGCACCCCGCCGCAGGTGACGTCTGCGTGGGGCTGGCGGGCACTTTGCACTGCTCTCTTGGGCCGCGGGGCGAAGAGGCTGTTGAAGCTTTCGCCCTGCAGGCGGCGGCGATTGCGGGTTAAGTGCGCTGTGCCAAGGAACCATGCTTTGTGAGTGGGGTCAGCAGCCTGGTCTTTCCTAGCTGCTAAGGCGCCTCTCACTTTCGTTCTGCTTCACCGGCTCAGCCCAGAGGTATATTATGAACAGAACGGAAAGTGGCAGTCAGCAGTCTGCCTCTGCTGTGAGATATCGGTATCGTTTTATTTGCCTAATATTTTCACAGTTTAGGGAACATAACGATAATTTTTTTTTCCAGAACCCCGCCAGAGATATGTATCCTTGTCGATATTTATGGGTGGAGAAATATTTGCAGAAAAAAAATAGTAGTTGAATGTATCACTTCTTAGTTTATGAACAGATTTAGTGGATTGGGAAGGACTGACCTATCCTCGTGATTTCTTGCGAGGGAAAAAAAAAAGGTGTTGAATAGCGTTAGTTGAGGAAACTTAAGTTTTGGAATGCACGCATCTGGTTATATTGTAGGAGCAGTGTTGTAAAATTGTATTTTCTCTAACTTCCTTCTTGTGACAAATCATTGTGTAATTTTTTCATGTTGTTATGCTTGAAAGTTTCCACTGAGGGTTTATTATTTTTTAAAGAGCTCATTGCACCGACATAACTATTTATAATATGTATTCTCCATTTGTGCATCAGCTAAATGTTAAATAATATTAGTACTAGCTCAAAGTCTCTGGTATAAAGACATTTATAATTAATACAGCACTGAGAATGAGTGTCCTAAACAGTTAGAAATACATTAATTTCTATATCAAGGTGCATTAACTGGGTTTTAGTTCTTTTAATGATGGTCACTTGAACAGTTGCATGCATATCCTCGAAGATACTTCTATGCAGTGAGAGGAATAAGTAGTGTTCTCTCATTCTTCCCTATAGGGGAGGAGGGTTAATGGAGAGCATCTGTCATTCGTTTAAATTGCTGGCCCAGCATTAAACCGTGACACTTTGTCATTAAAATTAAAGGTAATGGTTATTTTCTTCTGATGCAACCTACATAAAGACAGTATTCCTGAAGTTATCCCTTCACTCATTCTCAACATTTGTATGTGTAGTAGCTGTTATATTTTGTTCTTGCTAAAATAAGAATAAAATATTTTAAATAAAAGAATGTCTAAAACTCTTTAATTGAGAAAAAATAGGAAGTTTATTTTAAGCTTATACTATAGTAAATGAGGTGTCAGATTTTGATGAAATGGTATTGGAGGCTTTTTTGAGTTTCATAGAAATTGCAAAAACTATTTAATTTAGATTCTTGTTTTAACCATCCTAAATTAATAAAAATAATATTAAAAGGAGTATTTAATAATTCTTTTGCTATTTGCAACATAACTATTTATTTTTTACACTCTATGGAGCCTCACTTAGGGATATTGAGATGTAAAAGATGGTCACTTATGTCTGTAATATGTCCTGATTCCCATGTTTAGCTTTTGAGCTATGGGGGAAATAAGCAGTTGTGTAACTTATTTGCATCTCACTATTTCTTTTTTTGGTATGAGCATCAGTGATAGTGAAGATGTCAATTTTTTTTTTTTTTTCCACGAGGACTGGGAGATACTTTACATGCATCAAATCATAATCCCGTATATAAATTATTTTTCAAGCTTTTCCATATAGGTGTCATTTTCCAGTCCTAATATTTCTTTGCAGCAAGCTGTTACACTATTATTAAAAGACAAACTGTTAACATATTTTGAAAGTGTTATTACCTTCCATGTGTTCACTGAAATTAATATTCTTAGAAATATTTAATTTTTTTTTCCTCATGTATTATTTTATTACATGAAAATAATATTAAGGCATTTAAATTTTCATGCAACAGACAGGGTTTCTTTTTCTGGAATTGCAGGATTTTTACTGAAGATAGGCTGGAAGAATAGTACAGGATCAAATAATACAAGTCATTTCATCGAGACTAGCTCAGTCAGCTGTACAAAAAGATGCTAAATTTGAATAAAGGTAGAGGCACTTCAAATAAGATTGTTGCTTTGGGATTTTTTTGTGGGTTTTTTGTTTGTTTGTTTGTTTTGGGTTTTTTACTGCTGTTTCAGTCTCTTGATACTTTCATATACTGTATAACACTGCCTGATGGGTTCAGTTGAGTTTCTGTGCCTGCTTCTAGAAGAGCTTCATTGGGATTTTATTAATGTTTTTTTCCACTTGTGAGCATCTCAGTTTACTAACAAAGCTTCCTATAAAGTAATGCTATTCTATAGTTCCTCTCCAAATTTTTTGTTTTACCATTAATTGTTGGCATTAATTACCGAACTCTTCCTCTTTACCTTTAGAAGTCCTTTCCAGTTGCAATTGGAAAGTTACCTCCTCCATTAACAGATAATTGTCCTACTCCCTTCCCAAATCATAGGAATAATAAGATAGTATTTAATTGTAGACTGCCTTCACAGAATTTTCTGATTTCACACCCTTCTGTCTCAGTTCAGTGGTCACAGTGAACCAAAACCCAGAGAACAGAATCACTCACTATTACTCCCCCACCCTTCCAGGAGAAGATAAAAGGGGAATAAGAATGAGAGACTGAAAAGCTGGAATTTAAAATTAGGACAGGTTTACTAGAACAGGGAAGGGAGAGTAACAAGTGGGATGATAATGAAAAAAATTACAAATATAAACAAAACTCATTTTCAGTGGTTGCTAATGTAAGTGTCTGAAAGTCTCTCATAGCAGAGCTGACTTGGAAAAACGGTCCAGGGCTCTTCCCAGCAAGCAAGCGAGTCATCCTGCAGAGCACATGGTGAACTGAAGACAAACAAGATGAGCTTCTCTCCAAAATATCCAAGCGAAGGAAGGCAGGAAAGAAGAAGGGGTGTCACGGTTTAACACTGGACTGGTAATTAAACAAATGACAGATGCTCTCTATTAATCCCCCTCCCTTCCCCTATAGGGAAGAATGAAAGAGAATACAGGAGAGAGACTTGGAGTTGGAAAATAAATTACACAACTTTATTGAAACAGTAGTGATGAAAAGGGAAGTTATGAAATATGTACAAATATTTACAAAAGCAATGTCACGTTCCTCCCCCCTTCCCCCCCATAATACTCATGTCACCACTGAGACTGCAGGGCAGGCCCTAGAAAAGTCTTAGGCTGGACTTCAGGAGAGAGCAGCAGTCAGGAGCTAGATTCAGGAGGGCATAGATCGGGATCAAAGGCAGATGAATGGATGGAATCCTCCAGTGTGCCAGCCACGGACAAAGAAGTTGATCCTTGTGATCCCTTAAATTTATACTGAGTATAACACGTATGGGATGGAATACTGCGTTTGGTCAATTTTGGTCACCTGTCTGGTCTGCTCCTCCCCAAAAGAGGGTTGCAGGTCTGACATGTTACATGTTAAATGGCCTGCAATAGGATGAGCGGGATCAGGGTTGTCAGCTCTTCTGTATATAATTTTTCCTTATTTATGTTAATTAATGAAAAAAAATTATGGCAAGCAGTCACAAGAAATACAAGTGTCCTGAAAGAAACTTCTGTAGTGTAACAAGGCAACCAGGTGCCCCTAATTGCCAGGGAGTGGGCATGAGCTTGTGTTAGCCTACCTGTGCCTAATTAGGGCAGGCCCCCACTGAGCATGAGCAGGACCAGGGGACCAATAAAAGGTGAGGCCTGAAGCACAGGCTCAGCTCAGTCCTGAGCATGCTTTGCAGAGAGGCCTGTCACTCTTGAAGCACTGTATTACCTTCATTGCCAGTAGCGCTCATCACTCTCAGGGTGAGGCTCTGAGGAGTCTCGAACCCAGGGCCTTGGCATTGCAGTACTGGGTCTTAGCCAGCTGCGCCACCAGAGCCTCACCTTGTGGACAATGAGCGCTAGTGGTGCAATGAAAGTACACAGGCTGAGCCTGTGCTTCAGGACTCACCTTTTATTGCCCCCCTGATCCTGCTCATGTGCAGTGGGGGCCTGCCCTAATTAGGCACAGGTGGGCTTAACACAAGCTCATGCCCACTCCCTGGCAATTAGGGGCACCTGGTTGCCTTGTTACACTACAAACTTCCCTGTGTCAGGGAAGGTTATGGAGCAGGTCATCTTGAGTGCCATCACATGGTATATACAAGACAACCAGGTGATCAGGCCCAGTCAGCATGGGTTTATGAACAGGAGGTCCTGTCTGACTAACCTAATCTTCTTCCACAACAAGATGACTCACCTAGTGGATGAGGGAAGAGCTGTGGACGTTGTCTATCTGGACTTCAGTAAAGCCTTTGACACTGTCTCCCACAGTATTCTTCAGAAACTTATGGCATAAGGCTTGGATAAATGCACTCTGCACTGGATAAAAAACTGTCTGGATGGCTGGGCTGAAAGAGTGGTAGTAAATAGAATTAAATCTGGCTGGTGCCCAGTAACAAGTGGTGTCCCCCAGGGTTCAGTACTAGGGCCTGTTCTCTTTAACATTGTTACGATCCAAGTTATTATTTATATTTTGATTGCGAGGAAAATTCAGCCACTACTTATAGATGACACCTGAATTTACAAAAATAACAAGGTGTTATGATTTAAACAAGTTACAAGGATTTATTTTAAACAGGGAAAACTGGTTTTGCTAGCAGAAAGCCTTTGCATAAATTAGTCACCTTGGAAAGAGAGTCATTAAAGTAAAAGAAAAGAACAAAGAGATTTTGTCACTGTGCTGCACCTGGCCTCGGGCTGGAATTGCTTCTGGGTTCTCCGCTGTTTGATCCTCCGTGGCTGGAAACCGAAGTGCCGAGGGGTTTTTTATACAGCAAGAAAGAAAGAGGGGTCCCTTTTTTGCATAAGTCCCTGATACATACAGATTTCCAGACTTCCTGGAGATGAGTCATCCTTATCTTTTTATCTTTTGGAGTCTTGCTACTTTCATTGTTTTTGTCTCCACCATGCACCAGGAAGCGACCTGATAAGCAATCTTATCTTTTAGGTGTCTGTCAGGCATATGGTGAGGTAAACATATGTTAATTGCAAGCAGGAAGAGAGAAGAAAAAAAAAAAAAGTGATTCAAGAGACATATTTTGTATTTTCAGTTCAAGATGTTTACATCAAACATCTTCTTTAATGATCTGGATGAGGGGATTGAGTGTACCCTAAGTAAATTTGCAGATGACACCAAACTAGGTGGGTGTGTTGATCTGCTAGAGGGTAGGGAAGCCTTACAGCCGATCTAGATAGGTTGGATCAATGGGCCAAGCTTAATTGTATGAAGTTCAATAAGGCCAAGTGCCTGGTCCTGCACTTGGGTCATAACAACCCCGTGGTAAGCTGCAGACTTAGGAATGTGTGGTTAGAAAGCAGCAAGTTGGAAAGGGACCTTGGGGTGCTGGTTGATAGTCGACTTAATATGAGTCAGCAGTGTGCACAGGTGGTCAAGAGGGCCAGTGGCATCCTGGCTTGTATTAGAAATACTTTAGCCATCAGGAACAGGGAGGTGATTTTACCCCTGTACTTGGCACTGGTGAGGCTGCACCTTGAGTATTGTGTTCAGTTCTGGGCACTTCTGTATAAGAAGGACATAGAAGTGCTGAAGTGTGTCCAGAAAAGGGCAACAAGGCTCATTAAGGGCCTAGAGCACAAGTTCTATGAGGAGTGGATGAGGGAGCTGGGCTTGTTTAATCTGGAGAAGACGAGGCTGAGAGGAGACCTTATTGCTCTCTTCAACTACCTCTAAGGAGGATTGAGTGAGGAGGGAGACAGCCTCTTCTTGGTGGCATGTGACAGGACCAGAGGAAATGGATGCAAGCTCTGCCAGGAGAGGTTTAGGCTGGACATTAGGAAACATTTTTTCTCTGAAAGGGTTGTCAGACATAGGAATAGTCTGCCCATGGCAGTGGTGGAGTCACCAACTCTGGAGGTATTTAAACGGTGTGTGGACCTGGTCCTTAGGGACATGGTGTAGTGTTGAACTTACAGTGTTGGTCAAAGGTTGGACTGGATGATCCTGAAGGTCTCTTCCAACCTAAACATTCTGGATTATGTGATTCTGAACTAGAAAGATGAAGAGACTATTTCTCTTCTCAAATGTTGTCACGGTTTAATGGTGCGACAGCGATTAAACAAATGACAGATGCTCTATTAATCCCCCTCCCTGATAAAGGAGAAAGAATAAAGGAGAGAGAAACTTATGGGTTGGAAACTAAACTACATAGCTTTAATAAAACAGTAACGATTAAAAAAGTAAAACATTATTAAATTCATACAAATATACAGAAAAATGATACCATGTTCCTCCCCCCTTTCCCCCCAATAATGCTTACATCACCACCGAGGCTGCAGGGCAGCCCTGGGAAAACCCAGGATGGACTCCTGGAGTCAGCAGTAGTCAGGAGATGGAGGCGGGAACACAGATTCAGGAGGGCATGGATCAGGACTACAGGCAGACAAGCTCTAACAGATGGAATCCTCCCAGGATGCTGAAGCAAACAAGGATAGGCAAAGAAGAGGAGGAAGGAAGGGGTTTGACCCTTGTGATCCCTCAAATTTATACTGAGTATGACGCACATGGGATGGAATACTCTACTCAATTTTGGTCACCTGTCTGGTCTGCTTCTCCCCAAAGGAGGGTTGCAGGTATAACCCCTGTACTCCCTTTCTCTTTCCAGAGCATAAAATGTTCCTCAGAACCAAGCAGTGGCCTTGGTTCTGCATACCAGTCTCTAGCAGTAACTATAAATATTATCAGTCCTAGAAGCAGACACTGAGAAACTTGCTGTTAATTTTCAGCAGTTACAGCTACTTAGAAGAGACTTAGCTGAAAGCAAAATTACAATACAGAAAATTCACTTTATCCTGGCCCAAACCAGGATGAATGTTAATGATAGATAGAAGTATCCAAAACATTACTGTGTGAAAAGTGGTTAAAATGAAACTACAACTGTTGAAGACGGCGGGAGACAAACGACACATACACGTGTTTGAGGATATGTCTCTGACTTTATTTTCCAGACGTGATCTTTTATATGCTCCATAATTAGCTGATGCATATTCCAGAGCCTGAGCTCATCATTGGTTAGCTGTTACTTCATCTTGAAAACAATGGTGGACATCCTCTTATCTTTTACCTTGCTATATTCTTGTCTATGCTTATGATCTGCTAAACTCTCATCTATGCTTAGTCAGACTCTTTGTCTGCAAAGATCATGGTATTACTGGGTTCTGTTAGATATACTGAGTTCTTACCAGTCTCTGCTCATCTGTCGCATGGCCACGTTCTGTGAGCCATGCCTCCATACTAAATCTCTCCACAATTCCCCCATTTTTACTTTGTAAAATAAAAGCAGCAGAGGAATTAACTAAAAACCGTTTGAACCAAGAGAATACACAACTAAAAGCAATAACAATTAATAACATAAGAAGGACTAACAAAAGACATGATTTCAACAAGCTTTTCAACCAGCAATGGCTACACCCCCAAAGGGTGCTCATTAGTGAGAATGATGCCAAGTTGGGACAAGACATCTCGACCAATCAGGCACTGGACTGTAGCTGGTAATTCCACAACAGAAAAAAATGCATTTGCTGATTGTCCATCTATTTCAACTGTTAACATAGGAGTACGGCTTGCAATTGAATATCCTCCCACGCCAGTCACAGTTGTGGTGGACGGTTGGAGAGGCCAGTCCTCAGGCCATTTGCGTGGTGAAATAATACTGGAATCAGCGCCAGTGTCCAGCAGTGCCCACCTGACAATACTTTTGTCACCTAATTTAATGGTGACTTTCTGTTTTGGTCTTTTAGACAGGTCGAGTGTTAGCATAGTAAGTCCTCCAGTAGATCCAAATCCTCTAGCACCTCTCAGAGTAGTAGGTGCAGAAAAACCTTGTGTCAATTGCGGAAGGGGTATTAATTGTGCAATTCGTTGACCCCTTGTTATTTTTAACGGTGGAAACACGGTATAAACCATAATCATAATTTCCCCTTGATAATCTGCGTCAATTAATCCTGGGAGTACGAACAGGCCCGCCAGGCTTGCTGAGGAGCGGCCTATAAGCAGGGCCCCAAATATTGTTCCATTAATCTGAATAGGTCCATGAACTCCTGAAGGGATCTTCTGTGGTTGAGTGGTAATTAACATTACATCTACTGCTGCTGCCAAGTCAAGGCCGAGGCTCCCTGCTGTGGCGGGTCGTAACTCGGAGGCTGGTTCAGAAACGGGTTGCTGTTTGTTAGGACGCTGGTCTGGGCATCTGTTGTCTGTTGCCAGGTCGATTGTTGCACTGCAGTGGCAACTTGTGTCGGGGCGCGGCCACTGCGATTCGGCGCGCTCCTCTGGGAGTTTCCCTGACGGTTGCGGCAAGTGGAGGTGTTGTGAGTGTTACTTCTGCAGTTTTGGCACCACGCTCCTGATGCTTGACACTCCCTCCTGATGTGGCCTGCCGTACCACATCGATAGCATTTTGCTCGAGCCTTATTTCCAAATTTGAATTTTTCCGAGGCTGCTTGAAGGGGCGCAAGAGCGGCTAGTACCTGAACCTGTGTGCTTTGTGCTTGCTCCTGTAGTCCTTTCCCTAGATCTTTAATTGCATTAACTAGAAATGCGTGCTCCCCTGTCGGGATCTGCAGGATACGTTCTATAGCCTCCTCTATAGACCAGTCTGATCCTAAAGTATTTATTACATTTCTTGCTGTTGGATTACAGTTCTGCAAAACACACTGCTTTAACATGGCCCCTTTCATGTATTCTGGCACACCCGCTCTATCAATAGCAGCTGCCACTTTATCAATAAACGACCCAAAAGGTTCTGTCCTACCCTGCTTAATTCCCATATACATAGGGATTCCTCCAGGATCTTTAACCTTTTCCATAGCCATTCTCGCTAATCGCATAGCTTCTCTTAATTTCTCTGGCCCTATCTTGACTTGTTCTTCAGACCGTAGATATGCCCCTGACCCCATTAACTCATCCAGAGTTACGTCTTACAAGGGGTCTGCTGGGTCTCTTTCTACTGCTACTACTTGTTGAACAATTCCCTGCCAATGAGAATTAAAAAGCAACTGTTGATGTTGGGTAAACATTAATTTTGCTATTGCCTTGCAGTCAGATGGTAACAGTATATGCGTGCCCCATAAATAGTCCAAAATCTGTTTTGTTGGTTCACCTGAGAAACCATATTGATTAACCGTACTTCGCAATTGAGCTAATATCTTCCAATCTAAAGCAGTAATTTCAGCAAATAACCCCCCTTCGGGATTCGGCGAAAAAGTTGCTGGGAAAGCCAATAGGTCTGTCGCCTCTAAACTGTCCCCTTCTTGGACGTAGTGCTTAGCCAATGCCGCCCCCGCCTCCCTCCTTTCTTTTGCTATAGCCTCCGCTCGGGCGATAGTTGCCCTAGGGATCGGCTCAATAGCATTGTTGAGGGGGGGTGGCGGGTCCGGCCAAGGTGGGATGGGACAGGCAGTGGCGGAAGTCGGATCAGTGACATGATACGACATTCCTGCAGGGGGGACAGTGGCAGGAGTCACATCAGTAACCTGATACGACATTCCCGCCGGGGGGGGGTAGTGGCATTCCTGCGGGGGGGGCAGCCATTGGAGCCTCACTGGCCTCTCTCCGCTGGTCGCCCCCCTGCTCTCCCCCCCCGGCGCCAACCCCGGCGGGCCCGGTTGCTGGCGAAACAGTCAGTGTTGGAGCGGTTAGTTCCATTGAAACAGTGGGATCTGCCGGTTCCCACGGGGCCTGATTTTGGGAAAATGTTTTCCCTTCCGGCACGGATACAGTGGTGACTGCTGGGGGCAAGGGGATATCAGTTAACCATTCATTATTGTAACTCCTATTTTTTGTAAGAACCGCGGAAGCGTTTTCGACTGCTCTCTTTTCTGCTTCATGCTGTAATAACACATTTCGAATAATCCTCCACAATTTTCCCATTTTCTTAGCAGTTTTATCGTCATCTAAGACCGCCTCCAATAATATATCTCCAAACTTACTCCATTCCTGTAGCGAATGAATTGTGTGCGGATTGGCGAAGCACCCCTTAGAAACCCCATAAGCTACAAGCCCTGGCAGTTCCTTTTTTAAATCCAACCCTTTAACACCCTTTTTCACTAAAAATTCACTAAATAAACTATATGCTGCTTCCCTTTCCATACCTATCGTCAGCGCTGTTGCAGCCCTTCAAGGTCCGGCAGCACGTATGGCTAGGCTCGTCGATACGGTCACCTAGGGCACGGAGCGTCGGTTTGCTCTTATTGCCACCCTTGCTGCGTAGGGTCCAACCACAACGCCGTTCGACCGTGGACTCTGTTCCTCGTCGCAATATCACGTCGGGGTCACCATTTGTCGAAGACGGCGGGAGACAAACGACACATACACGTGTTTGAGGATATGTCTCTGACTTTATTTTCCAGACGTGATCTTTTATATGCTCCATAATTAGCTGATGCATATTCCAGAGCCTGAGCTCATCATTGGTTAGCTGTTACTTCATCTTGAAAACAATGGTGGACATCCTCTTATCTTTTACCTTGCTATATTCTTGTCTATGCTTATGATCTGCTAAACTCTCATCTATGCTTAGTCAGACTCTTTGTCTGCAAAGATCATAGTATTACTGGGTTCTGTTAGATATACTGAGTTCTTACCAGTCTCTGCTCATCTGTCGCATGGCCACGTTCTGTGTACTAAATCTCTCCACATACAACTCCATGGTTACACCCTAAGCATTCTTAGGCACAAGAGAATTTAATTTGCTTGTAGAGGCTGTTTCCTTTTTCATTTGTACTGTTATTCTGTCTTTATTGCATGACTTCTTGCTATTTTCCCCTTACAGAATTCCTACTTCATTCAGTGCACGGTTATAATAGTGTTCACTCAGTGGGCACTTATTTAGTATTTACTGTTGTCCTCATTGTTTAATGGGTGCCCCCAAGCCTTCTTTATTATACACCAGACTAATCCAGTATTGAATGCAGAATTTCTAATTTTTCTCATAGGTACATCCATGCCATATACCACATAATGAGAATTAATTAATTTTTTCTTGCAATTTCATGCAGAAAAGTAGAGTGGTATTTTTGTTTTGTAGATGAGCTGAGGCACATAAAGATTAAATAAATCCATTAATTTTGAATGCCATTTAGAGGATTATAGGTCCTGAGCTTTGGTGTACAATCTTTTTTTGTTTATTGCAGATTTGCAAAACACTTCTGTAAATTACATGCCAGCATCTCAAATTTGGACCCAGAAAAGGATGCAATTATTTAGTACCTCTGAAAAGTTTATTATAAGCCTGTATGCCTCAACTACTTTTAGTTAATCTTTAACATGAATCAGTTATGTCTCTGCTCATCAGGTGGGGTTGTGTCAAAAACGCTGACTTTATGTTTAGACAGAAGAACTTTTTATTGAGAACATGAGAGCTATATAAGTAAAGCAGCGCGCTGGGTGGCCAGGGAGACACAGCTCCAGCAACTGGCTCACCCCTTCGATAATGTAAAACCGGCCCTTTATACTTTCCATCAAGCCCTTCCCCCTCAGTCTCCCATCAGTTTATCATTGGTTCTCATTCCGCGGGCTCCCCCAGCATTGGTTCCCGTTGCGCGGGCTTCACTCTGTTGCCGAGGGGAACAGTTTCATGTTTCGCGGGCTTCGCTCTGCTGCTGAGGGGAATGGTCACGTGACGTCCCTGTCTCGCAGGCCCCCCCCGCGGTCGGCCCGCCCACACAACCCAGACAGCACTAAACAAAACAATAAACTACACTTTTATGACCCCTATTTTTCACAATTCCCCCCTTTTAATTTTTATTGTTTTGTAGCCAACCAGCTATTCACAACCCAATACGCACAGTAATAATGTCCAGGATAGTTGCCGTCTGAGCTACCAACAAAGTCAACACCATTACCGGTATTAAAACCCCCCCATCCTGTGATTCCCCACCACATGTACTCTTCTGCCTTTCCGCCGGCCGTTCTTTGGCAAGGAACGCCGGGAAATGTCATCTTCTCGGCAGCAAGCAGTACTCTTCAAGGGATACAGGGCAAGAGGAGTTACCGGCTCGTGGGTGAGACTGTGGTGTTCATTGTCAATCCTATCCTGGACACCATTAGGTGCAGCTTTGGGATACTGAATACTCGTGTCAATAAGGTCGGTCAAAGGGGTTAATTCACTCATGAAGGTAAACTGACCCACATGGTCTATAGCTTCTAAAACTAAATTTCGTTTAAAACAGTTATATAGAGAAGACACAATAACATCCACGAAGTATGCATTCCAGAGGTGAGTGCCCAAGAAATTACTCCTTGTTACGTGTAAGTCTTAACTTCAGTCCTTCTCCAGGAGATGCTGTCCAGGATCCAGTAGTGACAGGTCCCTTCACCCTACTGGCATGCGTCCATCCTCGTTCCGCAGTTCGAATGGCAGTGTCTGTAGTAAAAAGAACAAGAAAAGGGCCTTCCCACCTAGGGGTTAAGGAGGTTTCCTTCCAAGTGTTAATCAAAACTTGATCCCCAGGCTTTATAGTGTGGATGGCCATATCCAAGGGTGGGCGCTGGGCCACCAATCCTTTCTTCGTTAACTGGGAATGTCTTTTGGACAATTTCAAGATATATTCCTTAAGGTATGTATCTTCTATGTTAGGGTGATCTAGTGGCAAGCCAAAATCATAGGGGATCCCATATAGCATTTCAAAAGGGGAAATCGTAACATCTGCTCTGGGCTGCGTCCTGATATTCAATAAAGCCAGTGGTAAACATTTTAGCCAATTAGAATTAGTTTCTATCATTAGTTTAGTGAGATGTTTTTTAAGTTCGCTATTCATCCTCTCAACCCTACCGGAACTTTGAGGATGATATGGGATATGGTATTCCCAAGTAACCCCTAAGAGGTACATTGTGCTTCGAATAATTTTGGAAGTGAAATGTGAGCCCCTATCAGAATCGATCGCAACCACCATTCCATACCGAGGAATAATGTTTTCCAACAAGACTTTGGTGACCGTTTTTGCTGTGCATCGGACGGTGGGAAAGGCCTCTACGAAGTGAGTTAAATGATCCACGATAACCAGGAGGTATTTATACCTTCCTACTTTAGGAAGCTCGGTGAAATCAACCTGAAGCCTTTCAAAGGGTCTCTTAGCAAGCTCTCTCCCACCCGGTACTCGGTCCCTCAAATGAGACTTATTTACCTTTTTACAAATCAAACAATTTCCCAATATATTTTTAATTACCGTATAAAGTCCAATGCAAGCATACCGAAGTTCGAAATGATCCGCCATAGCCTGTATTCCCCAGTGAGTATGGACATGTAATTTTTGTAACACCTTCCGTGCTAATGCTTTAGGCAATATCTGACGGTCATCTGGGAGATACCACTTACCATCTCGTTCAATTGCTCCGACTTGCCGCAGTTTGTCTGTTTCATTTTCGGTGAAGCTAGTTCTAAACCCTTCATGGTGGGGTTCAGCTGACTCTCTTTCAGAAATTAATAACAAAGCTGCTTGTTTTGCTGCCTCATCTGCCAAGTTATTTCCGTGGACTTTATAGGATAAGCCGCGTTGATGAGCTTTTACATGAACCACAGCAATCTTCTTGGGACCCCGAAGAGCTTTTAATACTGCTCTAATTAATGCCTCATGCGAAAGATTCTTACCATACGTATTAATCAAGCCTCTTTCCTCCCAGATTTTTCCAAATGTATGTACGACTCCAAAGGCATATTTAGAATCTGTGAATATTGTTCCAATTCGACCTTTCAGGAGCTGCAAGGCTCGTAGAAGGGCATAGAGTTCACAAGCCTGAGCTGACCAACTAGAATCCAGTGGTCCTGCTTCTGCAATATTAAAATTGTCCCCTTCTAGTATTGCATATCCTGATTTTCGATGTCCACCCACCACTCGTGAGGAACCGTCTATGTATAGTTTAAGGCCATCCTCCAGTTCTGTATCTTCTAAATCCTCCCTGATCTTGGCTTGCAATTCTATAGTCTGTAAACAATCATGTAAGAGGACAGAATCTGGCTCCCCATACAGGAACTGAGCAGGGTTTTGCAAGCTAGTAACTTCCAATTGTAATTTAGGAGAATTCAATAAAATGCTCTCATATTTTAATAGCCTGCTATCTGTTATCCACTTTTCTGCTTTCTGCTGCAAAATATTTCTTAAGTTATGTGGAGTATATACTTTTAGATTTCCTCCCAAAGTAATTTTTGCAGCTTCCTCTACTAACAGGGCTGTAGCTACTACAGCCTGTAAACAACTGGGCCACCCGCAACTCACAGGATCAAGTAACTTAGAAAAGTAGCCTACAGGTTTTCGAGAATCAGCCCACATTTGTGTAAGTACCCCATATGCTGTTCCATCATTTATATTGACAAATAAATAAAATGGCTTCCTAATATCAGGTAAACTAAGGACTGGTGCATTAATCAAAGCCTCTTTAATTTCATGTAAATATTCATCATCATCATAAGTCCATTTTAACAATCCAGTTTGTGTGAGTTTCTCATAAAGGAATTTAACCTTGCTGCTATAATCCTCAATCCACTGCCGGCAGTATCCCAGTAGTCCGAGTAACTGACGAATCTGCCTTTTATTTTTAGGAGCTGATAGTGATAGAATCCCATTAATCCTCTCAGGGTCTAATTGTTTATGTCCCTTAACCAACCAATGACCCAAGTACTTCACTTTTTCCTCAGTAAATTGTAATTTTGACTTTGATACTTTCAACCCATTTAAACTTAAGAAATTAAGGAGTATAATACTAGCGGTTCTGACATCATTCTCAGTTATTCCGGCAATCAATAAATCGTCCACATAGTGAATTAAGACAGTATTGGGACTCCCTTCAAAGGGTTCAAGAATTTGTTCCAAAGCCTGGCCAAACAGATTAGGAGATTCTGTAAAGCCCTGAGGGAGCACCGTCCACCGAAGTTGTTTCCTGTGTGTGTCAGGATCTTCCCATTCGAAAGCAAAGTAGTCCCTGCAATCTTCCCTCAAGGGACATGCCCAGAAAGCATCTTTAAGGTCAATGACTGTACCACTGATAATCCGGGGATAATTTACTTAAAACTGTATAAGGATTAGAAACTACTGGATATCTAGTTATAGTACGTTTATTCACTTCCCTTAAATCCTGCACCAATCGGTATGACCCATCAGATTTTTTAACTGGCAAGATAGGTGTATTATGGGGAGACATACAGGGTTCCAGCAACCCTTGGGTCAACAACCTCTGAATAATAGGCTGTAGTTCTTTCCTCCCCTCCTGTGAAATAGGGTATTGTTTAACCCTAATTGGGCAGTCAGGGTCCTTGATAGTAATGACAATAGGTTTAATGTTTAAACGTCCAACCGGGAGTATACCAAACTTCGGGATTTATTTTTTTCTCATCCTCTGTAGTTAGGACCAGTAATTTTACATTCAAGGCTTGTTCTTTTATTTCTAAACCGATTCCCAACATAATCATCAAGTCTCTTCCTAATAGATTATATTCAGCTTCAGGCACCAGTAACAACGTTCCCTCAGAAATTTTATTGTTCAACCTAATTTCCACATTTTTAATTAGGGGTACTCCAAAAGGTTCTCCCTTCGCTCCTACAACTTATAACTGTTCTTGAGAAACAGTGCATCCATGCGGAAGAGTTTGAACAGTGGACCTTTCGGCTCCTGAATCTATAAGAAATTCAAATTCTTGTTGCTGGGGACCTAATTTTAACTTTATCAAGGGCTCTGTGTTTTTAGTCGTCCCCAGCAAATAGAGCCCCTGACACCCCTAATCTTCTTCAAACATCTTCTCATCCTGAATTCTTTTGCGGCAGTATTTTTTTATGTGCCCCTTCTGTTTGCAATAGTAACATTCTATCTCTTTATTCACAGCAAGGGGCATATTCCTCCCAGGTGGCCTCGGGTGGTTCCTGGTTCCTCTCGGTCTAGGGGGAGGTCCGATCTCTCGTACTGCTGTGACCAAGAGCTGTGCCTGCCGCTTCTGTTGCTCCTCCTCCCTCCTTACATAAACCTTTTGAGCTTCTCTCAGGAGCTCATCCAGACCCTTATCTTGCCAGTCCTCAATTTTTTCCAACTTCTTCCTAATATCACCCCAAGATTTTGCCACAAACTGGGTTTTTAGTAAAACCTGCCCCACGGGCGTATCAGGATCCAAGCCTGAGTATAACTGCAAACTTCTTCTTAATCTCTCTAGCCATTCGGTAGGGGTTTCTTCTTTCTTCTGACACTCGTTAAAAGCCTTATTAATATTCTGCCCTCTGGGAACCGATTCCCTAATCCCTTGCATAATAATGTCTCGAAGGTCCATCATGTGGCCCCGGTGCTCTGGGTTGTGATTATCCCAATTAGGTCTCTGCATGGGCCATTTTACATCTGCAGCAGGACCTTGTTGGTGTTTTTGATCCCAGTTTCGCATACCAGCCCTCCTAATCATTTCCCTCTCTTCCATAGTAAATAAGATCCTAAGGATAGCTTGCATTTCATCCCAGGTGTATATGTTAGCCCCCAAAAATTGATCAAATCTTTCAGCCACACCCAGAGGGTCTTCCAGCAACGTTCCCATTTCCTTTTTAAAGTCCCTCACATCCATGGGGCTGAGTGGTACCGAAACAAACCCAGTCCCTGGTTGGGGTCCCCCCAGTGCAATTTCACGCAAAGGATATAAACCTCCCCTTTCTTTTGCTCGACTTCTAGTAAGTACCCTCCCCTCAAATTGGTCAGGTTCCTCTGGCTCAGTCTCGTGGGACTCAGCCTCCGGAGTAGCCAGAGGTGGAAGATTATTGTATGCAGGAGGTGGCTCAGCGATCTCCTCCAGATCCCTGCGCCTCCTCCTGCTTCCTTCTCTGACGACAAACACCCCTGCTGGGTGATTTTCCCCCATCCACACAGAAGCATATTCACTCTCTTCTCTACTAAAAGGTTTTTGGGCATTAACCCATAAATTTAAGTTCTGGCATACCCGATTTTCAAATGATCCAAATATTGGCCAGTATACCCCGTCTTCAATTTCCTGGTTTCCCCAAACTCTCATACAGTAGTAAACCATTTTTTCCTTCTGTCTGGGAGAAGCTTCCCAATATCTCAATATGTGCCCTAATGGGCTATTAGGGGGAACATCAGGAAGATATTCGCACCCCCCTGAGATACCGAAAGGCTCCTCCAGCATGGGCTGACTCTCCTTTTGGCCCATCTTACAAGGCACTTCCTCTCACCCGGTTAATCAGGCGCACCCTGTCCCCGGCCGGACACCGGCCGGAGGAAACCGTCCCCGGCCGATCACCGGCCGGAGGAAACCGTCCCCGGACGGACACCGGCCGGAGGAAACCGTCCCCGGCTGATTACCGGCCGGAGGAAACCGTCCCCGGACGGACACCGGCCGGAGGAAACCGTCCCCGGCCGATCACCGGCCGGAGGAAACCGTCCCCGGCCGGACACCGTCCGGAGGAAACCGTCCCCGGCCAGAGGAAAATAATTCTCCCCAGCCGGGGGAAACCCTCCCCAACCGGACAGAACACCTTGATACTCACTCGTCTCCTGCGAGTCTTTGCCCGGGGTCTTCATGCACGTGAATTATGGGGGGATCCTACAAAAATTTCTTTACTTATATCTCTCTCGATTCTCGGTATGATCTCTGAGATCTATGGCACTGAGCTGAACCCCAGGTCCACTCGCAAAAATGCGAATGGGGCGCCCACCCAGGAGTAAAGCTCCGCAGCACAGAGTCTCAGGATCCGAGTCACGGCACCAATTTGTCAAAAACGCTGACTTTATGTTTAGACAGAAGAACTTTTTATTGAGAACATGAGAGCTATATAAGTAAAGCAGCGCGCTGGGTGGCCAGGGAGACACAGATCCAGCAACTGGCTCACCCCTTCGATAATGTAAAACCGGCCCTTTATACTTTCCATCAAGCCCTTCCCCCTCAGTCTCCCATCAGTTTATCATTGGTTCTCATTCCGCGGGCTCCCCCAGCATTG
This sequence comes from Calypte anna, assembly GCF_003957555.1. NCBI lineage: Eukaryota > Metazoa > Chordata > Aves > Apodiformes > Trochilidae > Calypte > Calypte anna. The sequence goes on from NC_044276.1 coordinate 20,334,532, forward strand.
GTTCCCGTTGCGCGGGCTTCGCTCTGTTGCCGAGGGGAACAGTTTCATGTTTCGCGGGCTTCGCTCTGCTGCTGAGGGGAATGGTCACGTGACGTCCCTGTCTCGCAGGCCCCCCCCCGCGGTCGGCCCGCCCACACACAACCCAGACAGCACTAAACAAAACAATAAACTACACTTTTATGACCCCTATTTTTCACAGGTTGTTTTTTAGTTTTCTGGGGTAGCATTTAAATAATTTAATTATGAAAACATATTTCCATTTCCATCCTTTACCACAGAACTTCTCATTTTACAGAAAAGTCTTTCTTATAAAATCAATGACGCATCATATAAAATTAGTGTTATGTATTTAAAGACTTTATAATGCATATAGTGAAAACCAACAAATTTTAATTGCTTTGACTACCTTCATGCTTTATTTTTATTAATTTAATTCTTTGATCTTGCAACATTGTTTTCTTTTAATGTTTTGCATGAAAATTGCTTTCTTTTAAAAAAAAAGAAGCTTAAAAAAAGAAATTCGTTCATATGCATCTTGATACCTAGGACTTTGGACTCTTTCCTTGATAAGGTATAGAGTGGAATAATAAGGTGTACTTTCAAAATCCTTTTGTAATTGCTAAGCTATGTAAAGATGTGTAGTGGATAGATAAGAAGGCAGACTTGAAGCACCATGCCCTGGAGTGAGACTGATAAAGGAAGTTAAACCACAACACTCTGGTTTCATTTATATGAGGATGATAAGGATAAGACAAAGGATGGACTGCGCAAGCATAAAGACTGAGTTCAGCTAGCAGACACGGTGATTAAGGACAGTTGCAAATGTTAATGAGATCCCAGAAATTGAATGAATATGTTAATAATTTCCCAGTAAACTAATGAATATGCATGTATAAACTGTATATAACCCTTGTTTTTGGACAGCTAGGTATGTGCATTAGGTTGGAACTATTCCCCACTCCCCTGTGCATCTGGTGCCTTAATAAAGAATGCCTGTGCTCTAAAATTTAAAAACAAGTGTTAGAGGGTTCTTTCTACAGCTGAGTTTTTTGGTATCAGTTTTTGGTGACCATGAAGGGACAGTGGGACAACTTTCCTGAGTCTTGACATAACCATGGGATTGCAGCACCTCCAGCTAGCACTAAAGGACTCTCAGAGAGAACCTTCAATCCCCAGACCAGATATCAGGACAAAATCCCCTGGTAAGATTTAAAGGCATTCTTTAATTTTATTTTGGTTTGGTGCCTGCCCATCAGACTGAGTGAAAGCTCAGCAGGGTTGGGCTATAAAGGATTCTTAAGGGGTTAGAGTCCCTGTTTGTTTGATGGGGTTCCCCATTTGTCTGGTTGTGGTAATTCTGAAGAAGAAAAAGGAGAATCACAATTGTCACCTTTGTTTATTGGACAATCATCAGATGGCATTAGACATAAGCTGCAAAAATTGCAGGGGAGTTGTCACCGCTTAGCAGTTTGGGACCGCAAACCAAAGGACAGAATTACCCTCTATCCCCCCCACCCCTGCAAAGGGAAGATAAAAGGGGAATAAAGACTGGAGACGTGAAGTTGGAAAGTTAAAATAATTGGAGACATATACTAGCACAGGGGAAAGGCAATAACATAAGGGACAAAGTAACAAATATTCAAATATATGCAAATATACATATACAACCCGATCTCGATGGCGGCAGTGATAGGTGCCTTAGGAGGGCCCCTTGAGGCAGGGCCGACTCAGGAGGGGGGTCCATGGCTCTTCCCAGCACCCGATAGATATGGACTCTGAAGAGCACGTGGTGAGCTGGTGGTAAGCGCGAGGAAACAGCAATGCAGCCAGGAGCGAGTGAAAAAGAAAGGAGGGGCTGCCAGAAGAGCATGGGCAGGAAATGGTAGGGAATAGACACCTCTGTATAGTAGGGAATAGACACCTCTGTGTTCCACCCCTCTAAGAGTCCAAAAGCCCTCCTTCTTTAGTTCCTCAAATTCAAATGATGACAGGAGTGAAGTATGAGACTGGAAAAGTTATTAAAGGTGGCATGGATATTGTACAGAAATTGTACAAAAAAGGAAAAAGTAAACAGTAGGTTAGTTGCATCTCTAGAAGCAAGTGCAGGAAGAGGTAGAGGAACCCCTCTTAGGTGACATAGACTGGGATACAGAGATGGGAGAATTCCATCACAAGTTCCACCCCTTAGGGAATTATAGAATGCAAATACAAGAGTCTGTTTCTCACATGGAAATAAGCTATTAGGAAATAACCGATGTGCCTTTTGTAAGAAGGAAGGACATTGAAAATGAGACTGTCCCAAGCTGTATGGCTCAGGACAGGGTTCGAAATTACTTGCAGAGATTTGTGATGCCTGACTAGAATCTGAGGAATCTCTCGCAGCAGAACCTCTGGTTACAGCTAAGCTAGGAGAAAGTAAAATTGAATTTTTAGTAGATACTGGAGTAACATATTTGGTTTTAGATACCCTGGAAGGAGATATTAGTTCATAAAATATAAATGTTATTGTTGCAACAGGAATTCGAGAAAGTAGTCCTTTCTTTAAGCCTTTGACAATAAAATTGGGAAAACAGTGGGTCACACATCAATTTCTGTATTTACCTAATTCACCTGAACCCCTGTTGGAAAGAGATTTCCTTGACAAAATAGAAGCAGAAATACATTTTAAGAACGGTGAAGTAAAAATCATAATTCTGGAGACTAAATGTATCAAGGCAGCTGACTTATTGTTACAGGATATAAAGCTGAAGAAAAAGGAAATACCATGAGAGGTAGAACATGCTGTGATCCCCATTGCTTGGGCTGGTTCCAGGGAAGTCCAGAAGAGCAGAACCAGTAAGAATTGATCTAAAACCAGGATCATCACTGGTAAGAATTAAACAGTATCCTCTAAGGTTAGAAGCTAAAACTGGATTAGCTCTGATAATACAAATTTTTCTCTAATATAAGTTACTAGTAGAATATGAACCCAAATACAAAACCCTTATTTTGCCAGTCAAAAAGGCTGATGGGAAAACATTGTTTGGTCCAAGATCTAAGAGCAATACATCAAATCACATAGGTTCTTCATACTGTAGTGGCAAATCCATATACATTATTAACTTCCCTCTCTGAAGAACAGGGTTGGTTTACAGTTTTAGACCTAACAGATGCCTTTTTCTGCATTCCTCTTGATGTTAAAAGTCAAGAACTATTTGCTTTTGAATGGGAAAACCCAAAAACTGGGAGGAAAATGCAATATACATGGATAGTCCTACCTCAGGGTTTTAAGAATAGTCCAACAGTTTTTGGAAACCAATTAGCAAAAGAGTTAGAAATTTGGAGAAGAGAAAACCAAGGAACTGTGTTACACTATGTAGATGACATTTTAATTGCTATGGATACTAAGGAACAATGTCTTTTCCTAACTATTAATCTTTTGAACCTTTGGGGGATTAGTGGATATCGGGTGTCCAAAAAAAAAAGCCCAGATTGCTCTAGAAACAGTTATATAGTTGGGATTTGAAATCTTGAGAAGCCAGAGACAATTGGGACCTGAGTGGAAAGAAGCTATCTGTCACCTCCCAGACCTCAAAACCTTGAAGGAGTTGCGTGCAGTTTTGAAAAAGGTGGGATGGTGTTGGATGTGTATTGCCAATTATGGACTATTAGCAAAACTTCTGTATGGATTATTAAGAGATTCTCACAGTGGGTATCTGGACTGGACTGCTAACAGCAGAAATGCATTTACGCAATTAAAATGATCCTTGATGGAAGCACCCACTCTTGGATTGCCAAATCCCAAAAAGGCTTTTGAACTTTTTACTTATGAGAAGAAGGGCATAGGCTTGGGTGTTTTGGCACAATTTATTGGAAAACTGTCGCAGTGGGAGTTTGATGCAAACAGATGCGAGACGGAGACTTGTTTGATGCAAACAAATGTTCAACTTTATTGAATCAGAAGGCAATATTTATACACTAATCTTAGAGCTAATGCCACGTATACATATTGCTGATTGGTGATTTCTACATCTCGTTACACACGTTTTAACTTGATTGGTTACAAAGCATTTAGCAACAATTAACTAACAAAGCTTGTCTTTCACACATTTGAGCTTCTTAGTAGACATAACAATCGTGCCGAGTCCCTTAATCTAATCGTTTTGCTTACTCCTTAACCTTCGAGTGTTCTAACGTACTGGTCCCTGCAGTTACAAAAGCTGCTTTACGCAGAGCTGTCCTTGCGCTTAGCCCAGGGCCCATGGTCGAACCGTTCCATCAACAATTGCTCGGCACCAACAGTTCGAGATTGTACTGCCTCAATTCCCCCTTCTGACTGAACAAGATAAACTCTTTTCATGGCACGATTGAGCATCCGTTGAAAACATTGGAAGATACAAGGTAGCAATGTTAGCAAAAGCAAGAAAGCAAATAAAGCATAACAAACAGTCTTAACTAAACTTCTTAACCATCCTGTTAAACCCCATACTGAAGAAAGTTTATCAAACCAGTCCCAATTATCTTGTGATTGCAAATGCGTGATCCCTTCTTTAAGTGATTGTATTGCAGCATGTATAGATTGCGAGTGCTCAGAAAGATTCATACAACACATTCCATTAAAATCTTCACAAACATGACCTAAAGGCTAACAATAAAAAGAGCAGTACAACAGAATAGCACAATCAACAATCAACATATAGACGAGGGATCCCTTAGTCGACATATAAACGATCACATGAATTACAACATTAACAAAACATGTTATCAGTACAACACAATACTAAAAGGACATTTCACACTGCAGTGGAAGGACTTTAACAACTTTTTAGTATGAGGAAGTTCAGATGTCCACTAGTGCATAGAACCAAGGGGGTAGAGGAGGCTTATCCGACAAAAATTGGTCGGGGGGCCCCAAAAGCGTCCCCAGACCCCTCCCGGACCACAGCACGGTGGAGTCCTAGTTTCCTCCATGGCTGCCAAATTAAAGCCTAAAAAGCCAAATAAAATTGTTAAGAGACAAAACTCCAAGCCTATAAACAGCAAAGGCACACACACACTTTTTTTTTTTTTTTTTTTTTTTTTTTTTTTTTTTTTTTTTTTTTGACTCTGTGTTCTCTGTACGAGGAGCAGTTCTCACTTTCCTCAGCAACTTTTAGGCCATGGTCTATAAAAAAAAACAAGCCCAGGGGAAGCAATAAAAGTTTGTTAGTGGATTTAGATACATTTTTAGAGGTATAATTATAATAAAGGTCCAAGCCTGCGCTGCCACTGGTGGCCCGAATGGTGTTTGGGTCGGCATTAGCGCTGGCGGTTGTGGTTGCGGAAGATTGTGCATCTGCTGATTCGGCATGCAATTTGGTGTTGGAGCGCGGCGCCAATCCGCGCTCTGCCTCCCGTTTCCCTGGAAGGCATTCTGACGTTGAAGTATCACATTCCCATCTATATCAAACTTAGAACGGCAGTGGCTATTATAGTGCCGACCTTTTCGACACCGGCTACAAATAGGAATGAGTGTTCTAGCTCGACACTGCTTTTGCGAATGTCCCATTTTCCCGCAACCGTAACAAATAGGGGCGGACCCAGAGAATTTAGGCTGTGCTGGAGTGAGCTGGATATTTTTGAATGCCGCTGCCATAACTTCGTATTTATGTTCGGAAGACCCAAACCTATTACAGGCTTCCATCATTTCAACTAAAGTTGGGTTAGGATTAGGTAAAGTTTTCAAAAGCTTTTTGCAATCAGAATTAGCATTTTCAGCGGCTAATTTAAGAAGGAGAATGTTTCGGGCTTCGGCATTATCAATTTGTTTTTCTAGGGCATCCTGCAATTTTGAAATAAAATCCATATAAGACTCCTTTGGCCCCTGAGAAATTGTTGTAAAGGCTTTTTCAGGCTTATTTGCATCAGGGATTTGCAACAAGGCTCTTTTTGCTATATGCATATTATCTATCAGTGCCCTTCTCGGAACATCTCGAGCCTGTCTTGCGGGGTCGCCAAACTCAGCCGTACCCATGAGATGGTTAATTGTAAGGGCTTGCAGCTGCTGGTTATCTCCGGCTGCATACTCCTGTAGCAGTTTTTCTGCCGCCGTTCTCCAACGCGATTCCCATAATGATTGTTGCGCGGGATTGAGAAGAAGAGCAGCAATAGATTTTAAATCATAAGGAGTAAGTACATGCCCCTCACAAATGTTTGCAAACAAGCCTTGAAAATAATGAGAGCTTAAGCCGTTTTCTGCTGCAGTGCGGCGAAGTTCTTTTACAATAGAGAAATTCAGTGCGGTCCATTGAGGTCGCCCCTTCCCGGCATACAACACAGGCGCAGCTATCATGGATCCTCTGTCTGTCCTACGTGGTTTCGGCTTTGGGGGGATTTCAATTAAACAAGCAATGTCCATATTCCCTGATTTTTGTGCCTCAACTTTAATCGCCGCCCATACACTTCGCGGGTCATTATAGTCATCAGGATACAGGTCAGGCTCTGATTCAAGATCGATAGGGTCTGGGGCAAAGGGGTCTGGCTCCGAATCCACATTCACCATAGCGGCAGTGGTTAGCAGCGGGGGGGCGGAAGGGGGGTCAGATGAAGTAGTAGAGTCTTTCCCTTTTAAAGTTTCAAAAAGTGTTCGCCAAGGTGCTAAGAGTTTGGCGGTTTCATTATCGCCCCGTGTAGTGGCATCCCATAATTTAACTCCGACCTCGTCCCAAAATGTAGGGTCATAAATAGAGACCAAATTGATGTCAGAAAAATGCTCACGAGTCCATTTTAAAAGCAGTTTTAGATCATGGCCCGGTATAACTTTTTTATCCTTATTAAGTAAAGTCTTTAAAGTATAATAAACGTCTCGTTCTTCTTTTAAACCCATAACAAAAAGTTTCTCCAAGCTCACCTGCCAATCGCAAGGAGGTGATGAGGGTGCGCACCACAATTATCGGCTTCCTTTCAGCCTTTTTCTTCACTGTCGAGTTCTTGGAGACCTGCGACCGGATAATCTTCAATCTTCTTTTTTCTTTAATAATCTTTAGCAATTTTTTAATTTTTATTTACAGTCTTTAGCCCGTATCACGTCGGGGGTCACCATTTGTCGCAGTGGGAGTTTGATGCAAACAGATGCGAGACGGAGACTTGTTTGATGCAAACAAATGTTCAACTTTATTGAATCAGAAGGCAATATTTATACACTAATCTAAGAGCTAATGCCACGTATACATATTGCTGATTGGTGATTTCTACATCTCGTTACACACGTTTTAACTTGATTGGTTACAAAGCATTTAGCAACAATTAACTAACAAAGCTTGTCTTTCACACATTTGAGCTTCTTAGTAGACATAACAATCGTGCCGAGTCCCTTAATCTAATCGTTTTGCTTACTCCTTAACCTTCGAGTGTTCTAACGTACTGGTCCCTGCAGTTACAAAAGTTGCTTTACGCAGAGCTGTCCTTGCGCTTAGCCCAGGGCCCATGGTCGAGCCGTTCCATCAACAATTGCTCGGCACCAACAGTTCGAGATTGTACTGCCTCAGAAAACATCGACAGGCAGTTGCCTACTACTACAAACAGCTAGACAGCATCAGCCAAGGATGGCCTGGATGTCTTAAAGCCATAGCAGCAACTGTATTACTAATCCAGGAGGCTCACAAATTTACTTTGGAACAAAAGATAATGGGGTACGTCCCACGTGGTTATCACAGTGTTAGAGCAAAAAGGCAGTCATTGGTTAGCTCCCAGCTGTATGCTGAAGTACCAAGTAGTGTTCTGAGAACAAGATGATGTCCAATTTACAACTACTTCAATTGTTAGTCCTGCAGCGATTCTCTCAGATGATCAGGTGGAAAATATGCCAGAGCATGGTTGCTTGCAGACAACTGAAGAAGTCTATTCTAGCCAGCCAGACCTCAAAGACACTCCATTGGAAGATCCAGACTGGGAACTGTATCATAGAATCATAGAATCATAGAATTGGCTGGGTTGTAAGGGATCTCATAGATCATCGAGTCCAACCCTTGAACCACCGTTGCGGTTGCTAGACTATGGCACTGAGTGCCACATCCAGTCTCTTTTTAAATATCTCCAGGGATGGAGAATCCGCCACTTCAGTGGGCAGCCCATTCCAATGCTTAATCACTCTCTCCATAAAGAAATTCTTTCTAATATCTAAACTAAACTTCCCCTGGCACAACTTGAGACCATGCCCTCTTGTCTTGTTGAAAGTCGTTTGGCAAAAGAGCCCAACCCCCACCTGGCTACACCCTCCTTTCAGGTAGTTTTAGAGAGCGATGAGGTCTCCCCTGAGCCACCTCTTCTTTAGGCTGAACAGCCCCAGCTCCCTCAGCCTCTCCTCAGAGGGTCTGTGCTTGAGTCCCTTCACCAGCCTGGTTGCCCTCCTTTGGACCTGCTCCAGGACCTCGATATCCTTCTTGAACTGAGGGGCCCAGAACTGGACACAGTACTCAAGGTGTGGCCTAACCAGCGCTGAGTACAGGGGAAGAATCACCTCCCTGGACCTGCTGGTGACGCTGTTTTTGATACAGGCCAGGATGCCATTGGCCTTCTTGGCCACCTGGGCACACTGCTGGCTCATGTTCAGTTTCTTGTCAATGCAGACTCCCAGGTCCCTTTCTGCCTGGCTGCTCTCCAGCCACTCTGTCCCCAGCCTGTAGCGCTGCAAGGGGTTGTTGTGGCCAAAGTGCAGGATCCGGCACTTGGCCGTGTTAAACCTCATCCCATTGGAATCAGCCCAACTCTCCAGTCTGTCCAGGTCCCTCTGTAGAGCCCTCCTGCCTTCCATCTGATCGAAACTCCCTCCCAGCTTAGTGTCGTCTGCGAATTTGCTGATGATGGACTCAATCCCCTCATCTAAATCATCAATGAAGATATTGAACAGAGCCGGGCCCAACACTGATCCCTGGGGGACACCACTAGTGACCGGCTGCCAACTGGATGCCACCCCGTTCAGCACCACTCTCTGGGCCCAGCCCTCCAGCCAATTCCTAACCCAGCACAGGGTGCTCCTGTCGAAGCTGCAGGCTGCCAGCTTTTTCAGGAGTATGCTGTGGGAGACGGTGTCAGAGGCCTTGCTGAAGTCCAGGTAGACCACATCCACAGCCTTCCCCTCATCCACCAGTCGGATCACCTGATCATAAAAGGAGATCAGGTTGGTCAGGCATGACCTGCCCTTTCTAAACACTTGCTGGCTGGGTCTTACTAAGACCTGCATTTCAAACCCCATGTTTGAAATTTTATGCCAATTGCTCGAATAGCAGTACTCCTTCTTTCTAATGGAGTAATTATTAAGTCAGCTTCATGAGAACTGTCATTAGAGGGGAGGTGAGATGCAAACTTTTTTGCTGGCTACTTTCAGATCTTTGCTGCTATTAAAACATATGGAGAACTTGAATTTTTGTTCCATTCTCTGTATACAGATGAGCTCTAGTCCATGATTATTGTTGCTCTCATTTCTTCATCACAAGTTCTGACCCTTTTGTTTTTTCCAGTCTTTCTTTCCAGTTATCCTATATTTAATTTTCCTCTTCTTGTCTCATATCTCCAGATTATCATCAGTCCTCTTTCCAAAATAGTCCTTGTCTATGTCCCCAGGGTCCCTGTTGAAGTCCCCAGTCTCCTGGCCCAGACAGTCTTTATCTATATCTGATATCCTAAATGCCTACGCCATTTACTGTTACTTACTTTTCAGCTACACTTCCACAGGCTATTGCCTCTACCTTTAACTTTGGAAGTCTTTTTTATCCTATTTAGTTTTCTTAATATTTGCTATGTATTGTTTAATCAGATTCTCCGTGTGTTCAGACTTGGATATAGTCATCTCTCATTATCTTCTTTTCTTTGTTGTTGTTGTCTGTTGAGTTCTTTAACCCTTCTTCTTTTTATTACTATATTATGATATACCATGATAGGATTTATTCTTCTAAAAGTAGCAGGTATTCTAGAATTATATCCATATCTGTTTGCTTCCATGAATGCTGCAAGTTCTCATCTTCAGATCAAATCTTCCTTGTAGGATGGTTAGAGGCTTAAATACAGCTTAATAAGCTGGCAGTTGATGCAAGTGTTCTAATGTAAAAACAAACCAAAAGAAAAAAATCCCCACTGGGTTTGATGAAAAAATCCTGATTATTTGATGATACCAGTAATATAAATAAAAGTAGAATCTTCAATATAATGCTGTCTTTCTTGTCAATAGAGTGTTTGTATACACCAAGAAATTTGTGAGGGTATTTCTCATATATTTAAAGTTTTCATTAAGTGTTATGGTTTGAGGGGGCACAGGCTAATTTTATGGTATTGATATGAGGAACCTCCTCATCTAAATCGGACCACTTTCTAGCAGTCTCACACAGCCTCTCAAAAAAGACTGAGGGTTCCTCATCAGCCCCCTGTGTAGCCTCATTTAGTTTTGACAAGTTTTTCGGTTTACAAATCCCATGTTGAATCCCATACAAGATTAATTGCTGGTATCACCTAAATCTGTCCAAATGCCTCCTGGACTTAGGATCCCAGTCCAGGTTCTCCTTAGGCATAATCAGGTTAATATCATCTTGTGCATATTTCTGTTCCCCTTTTTAAACTTTCTCTGAAACTATTTGCTTTTCCTCAGTAGTGAGGGGGTCTCTAAAAGTGCCTGGATACCTCCCTGCAGTGGGGTTATGTGTATTCATGATCGTTTTGAGTAGCATGTATGTCCCCTCCAGATTAGCCTGATAAGATCCCACAAACTATTTAAAATTTAACAGGTCTGACACTAAAAGGGTCATGTGCATAAACAAGCTGTCCCTCCACCTCAACTGCTTATCTTAAAGGGGCTTGAATAGCAGGATGCTGTCCCCTTGTTCTCCTGGCCTACGGACTGAAATCCATATCCATTTCCTCCAATTGCCCGCTTGCCTCCCTTTCACTCCTGTCATACACAGGTGGTGCATTTTCAGGGTGGGGAGGGGGAACTGAGGGTACCAACAGCTGTGTTGCCCGTAACCAAAACACAAACCAACAGAGTCAGTTTATGCGGTGCTTTATTCAGGGCCCGGGAAGCCTGAGGACTAGCGTCCAAAGTCAGGGTTCCGAAGACTCTCATTTTTGGTTCAGCTTTTATACTTTTTTCATTACAGGCCACGTACAGAGTTACATAAATTTTAGTCACAAACAGTCACATAGATCATGCAGATAACAATAGACAAACAGTCACATAGATCTTACAAATAACAATAGATAGTCATATCTTAAACTGTAAATCCACGGTTTACCATTTCAGCTGTCATTACCACCTGGCCCACCACCTGGATACAATATTTTATCTTGATCTTTGGTATATGGCATCAGTTTGCTTAACTATTCTCCTTTTGATTAATGTTATTGCTGATGGGGTCGACACACTCCTTATTCTCCTTTGATCATTGTTCTTGTAAGGGTGAGCTCATTCTTAACTAGTTACTTATTCCCAGAGTTTTAGTCTACCCGAGCCCCTTCTAACTCTTAATTTGTCCACTTTTTAAAATTTTACAACCAATATTATTTTATTTCTACTATAAACTGTAACAGCTGCACACCTTCCACATCCTCATCCCCTTTCACCAATTTACAACCATCTTTCTTACTAGTCTTCAATCCTGCATACAAAATTTAATCCTTTTTAATACCACACTCCTTTTGAATCTGGTATTCCATGCAAAGTCAAAAAAGCATTCACATTCTGTACCTTTTCCACCTTATCCTTGCTATGACAAAACATAATTAATTGGAGTATAACATAAGAATTCAGAGTTCTGTTTACTGGCCAACTGTCCCGAGACTCAAGCTCATACATCGGCCACCAATGGTTACAATATATTATCATTTTTTCTTTTGTCATTAGAACCTTCAGAAATTTTTTCCAGTTTTTAAGGATGCATCCAAGAGGAGAGTCAGGAGGGTACCTCACTGGAAGTAGTCATACCCATACCACAACCATAAAAGAATTATCTCTGTTTCAAACACTCAATATAATGCCGTGTCAGGAAGTTATATTCTATATAACTGCATCCCATCTGGACCCATGGATTTATGGATGTCCAGCCTCACTAACTGAAGTAAAAATGAAGCAAAGGTCTTTCTCTGGGTAAACTTTTCACCTCTTCTTCTCTGGGCATGCACATTTCTTCAGTCTCCAGCCTTTCTTATCTCAAGATTGCTATAGTTATCAGTTTAGCACATATATTTCTCTTATAAGGTGATGACTGCCTAAACAATTTCTTAGCTTCTATTAAACAAGCATTCTGTGTTAGCTTCTATCAGGTCAATGTGACCCCTAGACAATTACTAGCAGGCATTTTATCTTAACCCTTACATCAATATGTCTAGCTGTAAAGCTGGTTGATCATGAGGTGTCATATTAAAAACCCTACTAGGTTCAAACACAAGGAAAGAATGAACCGATAGTGCAGAATTACACTTCAATTTTCTGTCTGTACTAACAAATTACAGTAGCTGAGGAAACTGGAACAGCAGGTAATGAAAGCTGTCGTGATCCGCTTATTATTTTATATATTGATTATGAGGATAAATCAACCACTACCCAGAGACGACGCTTGAATTACAAAATAACAAGACTGTTGGATTTAAAATTAGTTACAAGGGTTTATTTCTAAAAACAGGGAAAGCCGGTTTACTGGCAAAAAGGCCTTTGCATAAAGTAATCACCTTAACGCGAGGGTCGTTAGAGCAAAAGGGAGAAGTTATCACCATCCGCGCGACCTGGCCTCGGGCTGGGGTTGCTCCTGGTTCTCCGCCGTTCGAGCCTCTGCTGTGTCTTTTCGTAGCTGGAAGCCGAGGTGCCGAGAGGAGGGGGCGTCTGGACGAAGAAGCCACATTTTCTTTTTTTCCTAGGGTTTTTTATACCCCAAAAGAAAGAGGGCTCCCTTCATTGAATATGGCCCTGATACATACAATCTCCAGGCTTCCTGGGATGAGTCATCCTTATCTTTTGTTTCCTGGTGTCCTGCTAGTTTTGGGCGACCTGATAGGTAATCTTATCTTCTAGGTGTCTGTCAGGCATACATTGAGGTAAACATATGGTAATTACAAGCAGGATGAAGGAAAGAGGAAAAAAACTGATTCAAGTGACATATTTTATATTTTCAATTCCACGTGTATACCACAAAAGCAATCTTTCAATACCTGCTTTAGATTCAGTAGTTGCAGTTCAACATTGGTAATCATGTTATTTATTAAGGCTGAGAAGACTAATCAGAAATAATCTCCTTAATAAGAAGGGTAAATGAAGATACACATAATTATCCAAATTGAATAAATGGTCAACATCAGCAGTCCCATATCTACACCCATGACCAATACCTTGAATAAAAAACACTACAGAGCTGCTGATAGCCTTAATGCCACTTCTGCTACAGCACTTTTTAACAGGGGAAACACGCTGGATGCTGTCTGCAATGTTTGCTGTGTATTGCTGTCCAAACCTCATAAAAAATAAACGATCACTTACCTAGACTAGCACCTGCAACCACTATTTCTGAACTGCTATAGAAAAAAAAGCTGCAAAGGGCAAAATACCTCTGAACAAGGTAGGTACAGTTACAATGGCATAGCACTGCACCTTAGCTAATATAACCTAGTACTCTGCGGTAGTTCCTAGCTCCTTCAGTGAGTTGTGCTGCTGTGACTATACTGCTACAATGCGTCTCTACACAATACTCTCTTGCTGTACTGTCAGACAGCACAGTACTGGAGGGGGAATTAGGAAAAAAAATGGAGACCCATGTGTTGCCCGTAACCAAAACACAAACCAACAGAGTCAGTTTATGCGGTGCTTTATTCAGGGCCCGGGAAGCCTGAGGACTAGCGTCCAAAGTCAGGGTTCCGAAGACCCTCATTTTTGGTTCAGCTTTTATACTTTTTTTCATTACAGGCCACGTACAGAGTTACATAAATTTTAGTCACAAACTGTCACATAGATCTTACAAATAACAATAGATAGTCATTTCTTAAACTGTAAATCCACGGTTTACCATTTCAGCTGTCATTACCACCTGGCCCACCACCTGGATACAATATTTTATCTTGATCTTTGGTATATGGCATCAGTTTGCTTAACTATTCTCCTTTTGATTAATGTTTTTGCTGATGGGGTCAACATACTCCTTATTCTCCCTTGATCATTGTTCTTGTAAGGGTTAGCTCATTCTTAACTAGTTACTTATTTCCAGAGTTTTAGTCTACCCGAGCCCCTTCTAACTCTTAATTTGTCCATTTTTAAAATTTTACAACCAATATTATTTTATTTCTACTATAAACTGTAACAATTCCCCCCTTTTGAGCATCCTTCGATTATTCCTTCGCAAGGATGCTCAACCTTTAAGCCTCTTGATAAGCAGGTGGAGGCGTCCCTTCTTCTGGAGATATTACCTCCTTCTGGGTTATAGCCTTCAGTGGTTCCACTGACCAGTTCCTGATGTAGACTTGGTCTCCTGGAAGGATGTCGTGGACCGGATTTTCCAGGGGTAACAGTCGGTTCCACTGCAACGCTCCTCTGAGTGCTGTAAGGGTCTTATTCAGAGACAATACATAATTTAATATCACCTGATCCCCTACCAGATGAGGGTCCCCTTGGTAAGTAACAGCATGGTATGGTTTGCCGTACAAAATTTCGTACGGACTTACCCCTATCCTTTCCCTTGGTTTAATCCTAACTCTTAACAGAGCTAAAGGCAATGCCTGCGGCCACTGGATTTTTGCTTCTTGACAAATTTTCTTAATTTGGTTTTTCAATGTTTGATTCATCCGCTCTACCTTACCACTTGATTGGGGTCTCCAGGGCGTGTGCAGATTCCAAGTTATCCCTGGTATTACAGAAATCTCCTGCACAATCCCTGCAGTGAAATGAGGACCCCTATCAGATGATAGCCCAACGGCACCCCAAATCTAGGGATGATTTCTTTCAAAAGTGTTTTTACCACTTCCTTTGCCTGATTGGTCCTGCAAGGGAAAGCTTCTGGCCATCCCAAGAATGTGCACACATACACCAACAGATATTTATATGCTTGGGCTTTTGGTAACTCAGAGAAGTCTATTTGCCAATAATCTCCTGGTTGGGGACCTACCTGTAACTTACCCATTTGTACCTGCCTTCTTACCACTGGGTTGTTTTTGATACACACCGGACACATTGCATTTACTCTTTTTGCCAATGTTAACATCTGGTTTGAGAATATTTCATTTTTCAAAAATTTTACCATTGCCTCCGCACCCCAGTGACACTTATTGTGTTCTGTTTCCAGTACTATCTTCATGATTCTCACCGGCAGGATCACCTGTCCTGTTGGGGTCACACACCAACCCTTGATGTTCTTTCGTGCCTGCAACATCCGAGCCAGCTTCTCGTTCCACAAAGCTGGACCCGTCCGTAAACAGTTCCCAATCAGGGTCCAGCAGTGGCTCATCCTTCAGGTCCTTCCGGCTGGCGTACACTTGTTCGATTACCTCCACACAGTCATGTTCCAGCTCTCCTTCTTCCTGGGTGGACCTGAGGAATTCTGCTGGGTTAAGGTGATTTGTTATTTTCAGCTCCACATCATCCTGTTCCCTCAATTGGGCCTGGTATTGGAGCATCCTGCTCGACAAGAGCCAATGGCCCCCCTTTTGTTCCAATACTGTGATGACCATATGAGGCACATAAACTGTCATGTGCTTGCCCAATGTTAGCTTACGTGCTTCTTGGATCAGGATTACTGTGGCTGCCACTGCTCTTAGGCATCCTGGCCATCCCCCACTTACTGAGTCCAATTGTTTAGAAAAGTACCCAACCGGCCTTTTCCAAGACCCCAGTTTCTGAGTGAGCACCCCCAAGGCTAACTTTTGCCTTTCATGTACATACAGTTGAAAGCCCTTGGTTAGATCAGGCAGGCCCAGGGCAGGTGCTTCCTTGAGGGCCTGTTTTAATTCCCGAAACGCTTTATCTTCCGTGGGTCCCCACTTAAATCTCGGTTCCTTCACAACCTCATACAGTGGTTTGGCTGTCAGCCCAAAGTCGGGGATCCACAGTCGACACCAGCCGATCATTCCTAGAAAAGATCTTAGTTCCTGATTATTGCGGGGTACTGGAATTGCACATATGGCTCTTTTACCTGGGTAATCTTCTATTCCTCAAGTTCCTTGGCCAGCTGGTTACCGAATATGGTGGGCGAGGATTTAAATCCTTGGGGAAGCCTGGTCCATGTGAGCTGGTGCTTCCGTCCCGTGTCGGGGTTTTCCCACTCGAATGCAAAGATATTTCTGCTTTCAGGTGCCAGGGGTATGCAGAAGAAGGCATCCTTTAAATCAATTACTGTAAACCATTGAAATTTCTCAGAAACAGATGTTAACAATGTGTACGGATTTGCCACTACAGGATGTATATCTTTGGTGATTAAATTAATTGCCCTTAAGTCCTGCACTAACCTGTAATTACCATTAAGCTTTTTAACCGGGAAGATGGGAGTGTTGAATTCAGATTCACACTCCTGCAAAATTCCTAAACTTAAGAATTGAGTTATCATGGGGGGCTATTCCTTTCCTAGCTTCCAGACTATTGGGGTACTGCCTTACCCTCACCGGTTGGGCCCCTTGTTTTAATTCCACTACTACTGGTACTGCCGCCTTTGATTTACCTGGGGTCCCTGTTTCCCAAACCCCCGAAGCCTTTCCCCAATCCAGCGCCACCTCTCCTTCAGGGACCTCCCTGGTCGCCGCGCCGGGCCCCACCGGCCCCGACGTCAATCCTGGCGACCCGAGCGGGTCGAGCTCCGCCCGACACAGACAGCCGCCCGCCCGTGCAAGGTGGCCGGGGGAGAGGCCCGCGCCTCCTCCCCCCGACGCCTCCGGCGCCCTTTCTCCTTTTCTATAGTGTCCAGCAACATTTGCAAATCATTCCAATCAAGATTCTAAGTTTTTATTACCATTTTCACAACCCGAGCCACTTTCTCAGGATTTTCCCTGTACGCCCCCGCCGATTGTTTCCATATTATTAAACCATTCGGTGAAAAAGAAACCTTTATCATCGCCTTCCCTCCATCCGCTCCCACTGCCTCTCGCAGCGGAGCCATCAACTGAGGCTGCGAAAAACCGCCCCCTTTCTCCAGCCTCCCTCTCCGAGTCCGCTCCGCAAGCGGCGTTCTCGGCTGATTAACCCAATCCTTCCTGCTCTATCCCCTCCTCGGATGAGGAAGGAAGAGGGACCCTAGCCGTATTTACCAGGGGAGCCTCAGGAGGTAGGAGCGGCGGCGCGCTCGGGGAGACCAACAAAGACACATCCTCCTATTCCTCCGAAAATCGTATCTTACGCTCTTTACAACCAGGACATTTATCACATTCTACTTCCAACAATCCACATGCTTTTTCTTTCTCTTTTTCTTTTTCTTGGTTTTGTTTGTTTGTTTGGTTTTTTCCTTTTTTTTTTTTTTTCCTTTTTTTTTTTTTTTTTTAAGTAAGGTTCTTTTTCTTTTAGATATTAAAACAATTCCAAATACTGAGTTTCATCCCATTTCTCAGTTTCCCGCAAGAAACTCATCATAGAACTTAGTATTTCAGGGGTTAATGTTCCATTTCGTGGCCACTGCATACCCCCCGTTTCATATTCAGGCCACACATGATTACAGTAATCAATCAAGGTTTTCTTCCGTAACTCCTGTCCAAAATTGCCTTCTTTCCAATGTTTCAACAGACAACCCAGAGGTGAATCCTCAGGGATATCCTTGCTATTACAAGAAAGAGCTCTAAAGGTCTTAAAAGGCAGCATGCTGACACTTATATTTGCGCGCTCTTACACACACACACACACACACACAAAACCAATATTCGGCCGATTACCAATACCAAATACCAAACTTGCCTATTCTCGTCGCCGCGAGTGGCAAGTGCTGGATCTGCACAGCTTTCTACTTGCCGTGTCTTACGACCAGCGCCCAATACCAAATACCAAACTTGCCTATACTCGTCGCCGCGAGTGGCAAGTGCTGGATCCGCACAGCTTTCTACTTGCTGTGTCTTACGACCAGCGCCTAGGCTTCCAACCAACCAATCCTAATACTAACCTAATACTAACTTATTTCTATAAGGAATAAAGCACCTTCGGGCTTACCTCATGGTTGTCCGTCGGGCGCGGGGTCAGGCACGGGTTGATGTCTCCTCCAGGAATCACCTGGTGCCAGCTTGGAGTGAATCAGCACGTGAACCGCCCCAGCCGCCTCCGGAGTCCCATCTGGGTCGCCAGAAAACTGTTGCCCGTAACCAAAACACAAACCAACAGAGTCAGTTTATGCGGTGCTTTATTCAGGGCCCGGGAAGCCTGAGGACTAGCGTCCAAAGTCAGGGTTCCGAAGACCCTCATTTTTGGTTCAGCTTTTATACTTTTTTTCATTACAGGCCACGTACAGAGTTACATAAATTTTAGTCACAAACTGTCACATAGATCTTACAAATAACAATAGATAGTCATTTCTTAAACTGTAAATCCACGGTTTACCATTTCAGCTGTCATTACCACCTGGCCCACCACCTGGATACAATATTTTATCTTGATCTTTGGTATATGGCATCAGTTTGCTTAACTATTCTCCTTTTGATTAATGTTTTTGCTGATGGGGTCAACATACTCCTTATTCTCCCTTGATCATTGTTCTTGTAAGGGTTAGCTCATTCTTAACTAGTTACTTATTTCCAGAGTTTTAGTCTACCCGAGCCCCTTCTAACTCTTAATTTGTCCATTTTTAAAATTTTACAACCAATATTATTTTATTTCTACTATAAACTGTAACACATGGGTTGAAATGAAAAGAGATTAAATAGAATAATAATAATGAACTGATATTAATGCAAATGTTAACATAAGATACAAAGTTATACTCAGCTCCAGATAGTCAAAAGCTATGTGCTTCTAGCAGCGAAGGCTGAATGTCCAACACTGCAAGCACAACAGATCCAGTGAGAATACAGTGGTCACACCAAGCCGGGGAGAAGGCCTCAGGTACAGGATGACAGATGAGACATATAGGACCCTCTTGGAAAGGCCGTCATAGTAGAATCCCCCAAACATCCTCACAAGATTCTTAATGTATAATGATGGTGACATTTATGGTATGGAAAACTTTGTTTTTGCTCAGTATAACTTTGAGGGATCACAAGGGTCAAGATCTCTTCGCCCATGGCCAGCATCCTGAAAGGATTCTGTCCATTCGTCTGCCTTCCTGAATCCATGTGTTCCTGCATCCAGCTCCCATCTGCCACTGACTCTAGCAGGGGGAGAGGGGAGGAATGTGATATCCCTTTTGTATATATTTACACGTATTTTTAAATTTTCCTTTTCATCATTATTGTTTCATTAAAGGTGTGTAGTTTAGTTTCCAAGCTGTAACTCTCGCCCTTCTTCTCTCTCCTTTCCA
Organism: Calypte anna; assembly: GCF_003957555.1. Lineage (NCBI taxonomy): Eukaryota > Metazoa > Chordata > Aves > Apodiformes > Trochilidae > Calypte > Calypte anna. The sequence goes on from NC_044276.1 coordinate 20,353,935, forward strand.
AATAGGGGAATATATCATTCATTTAATTGCTGGATGGCCCATTGTTAAACCATGACAAACAGTAAAAAGTGGAGTGCTGCAGCTACTTAGAAGAGACTTAGATGAAAGAAAAATTACACGAAAGAAAATTGGTTCCATCCTGGCTCAAACCAGGACAAGCTCTCCATGGGAATTAACTCGAGCACACTAAAAAACCCTACATCTATTAATGTAATAATTGTGCAATCATAAAGACTGATTATTTAGATCACAAAAAAGCGCAATACATGGACGTTAATGCTGTGTAATCTGGGAAAAACTTGTGGTTAGTTAATAATTTTAGGAAAGAGAAAAAGAAAGATAAAGCAAGAAAGTAGAAGACAAGTTAAGAGAGAGAGATAATAGAAAATCACCAGTCTTGGATCCAGTGTTGGGCCAGCCAACAGGGGACGGTTGGTGTCAGTGAAACTCCCAAAACCCACCAATGCAGCCCCTCATATTATAGGCCTGTTTTGATTAGTAAGCATGGTTGAGACATATCAGATTGAACAACTGTAGCATACCTCTGCGAGGGTCCAGTGGAGGGGGTTCCTCCATCGAGTTCCTTACAGGTTCTCTCCAGATTCTCTGACTTATAAAATGTAATTCTACCATGACTCAAATGTTCCAAAAGCAGGGCATAATTTCAGTCAGAATCAAATCCATAGAGTCATAGAAAGTTAGATGTTAGAAGGGACTTTGAAGGATCAACTAGTCCAACTCTCCCTGCCAAAGCAGGGTCACCTATAGAAGGTCACACAGGAATGCATCCAGGTGGACTTTGAATGTCTCCAGGGAAGGAGACTCCACAACCTCCCTGGGCAGCCTGTTCCAGTGCCCTGTCACCCTCACAGGGAAAAAATTCTTCCTAATATTTGTACGGAACCACCTATGCACCAGTTTATAACCATTGCCACTTGTCCTATTGTTAGTCACCCCTGAGAAAAGTTTTATTCTGTCCTCCTGGCACTCGCCCCTTATATGTTTAGAAACATTGATGAGGTCACTCCTCATTCTCCTCTTCTCCAAGATGAAGAGAGCCAGCTCCCTCAGTCTTTTCTCATAAGGGAGACGTTCCACTCCCTTAATCATCTTAGTTGCTCTGCGCTGGATTCTTTCAAGCAGTTCCCGGTCCTTCTGAAACTGAGGGGCCCAGAACTGGACACAATATTCCAGATGCAGCCTCACCAGGGCAGAGTAGAGGGGGAGGAGAACCTCTCTCAACCTACTAGCCACCCTCCTTGTAATGCACCCCAGGATGCCATTGGCCTTCTTGGCCACAAGGGCACATTGTTGGCTCATGGTCATCCTTCCATCCACCAGCACCCCCAGGTCCCTTTCCCTTTTGCTGCTCTCCAACAGCTCACTCCCCAACCTATACTGGTACCTGGGGATGTTCTTTCCCAGAAGCAAGACTTTACACTTGCCCTTGTTGTAATACATTAAATTTGTCCCTGCCTGACTCTCCAGTCTGTCCGGGTCCCTCTGAATGGCAGCACAGCCTTCTGGGGTGTCAGCCACTCCACACAGTTTTGTGTCATCAGCAAACTTACTGATAGTACACTCTATCGTCCCTCGTCCAGGTCATCAATAAATATATTGAATAGTACTGGTCCCAGAACTGACCCTTGAGGGACTCCACTAGAAACAGACTTCCAACTAGACTCCATCCCATTAACTACAACTCTCTGGCTTCTGTCCTTCAAAAAGCTCCCAGTCCACCTCACTGCCTGATCATACAGGCCACACTTCTTCAGTTTAGCTCCAAGAATGCTGTGGGAGACAGTGTCAAATGCCTTCCTGAAATCAAGTTGTCTACTGCTCTGCCATCATCCATCCACCTGGTTATATTGTCATAGAAGGCTATCAGATTGGCCAGACATGACTTTCCCTTAGTAAAGCCATGTTGACTGCTCCTGATAAGCCTCTTGTCCTTGATGTGCCTGGAGACAGCACCAAGAATGAGTTGTTCCATTATGTTACCAGGGATGGAGGCGAGTCTAAAGTCTTCCCTCCGGAAGTCCATGGTGGAGGTTTTGCTAATCCCCCTCCTTACTTCACTAAGGATCAACGACCTAACTATTTTGTGGTCACTAAGCCCAAGATGGCCTCCAGCCATCACATCTCCCACCAGTCCTTTCCTGCTTGTGAAAAGGAGATGTAGTGAGGCACCTCCCCTGGTAGGATCACTTACCAGCTGTGTCAGGAAGTTATATTCTATATACTCCAGAAACCTCCCACCCTGTCTCCTCTCTGCTATGTTATACTTCCAGCAGACATCCCATAGGTTGAAGTCCTGCACCAGAACAAAGGCTAGCGACTATGAGATCTCTGCCAGCCACTTGTAGAATGACTTGTCTGCCTCCTCATCCTGGTTGGGTGGTCTATAATAGACACTGTTATAGTTTGAGTGGACCAGGATAATTTTTGGTAACAGTATGATGACCTAAAGAGGTCTCTAGGACTCTGAGCGATCTGAGAGGGGTGGAACACAGAGGGGTCAATATTCCCTCCAGTTTCCTGCCCATACTCTATAAAAGCAGGAAGACTAGAAGCCCTCCTCTCTCTCTTTCATCTGCTCCTTGCTTTGCTGCTGTTCCCCTTGCTCCTTTACCATCTGCTCACCACATGCTGTTCAGAATCCACATCCATCAGGTGCTGGGAAGAGCCATGGACCCCTCTCCTGAGTTGGCCCTGACACAGAGAGCCCTCAGGCACCCATCCCTGTGATCATTGAGATCTGGTTGTATATATATATAGGTATATATTTGTATATGTCTGCATATTTGTTCCTTATCCTATGTGTTACTGCCCTTGTCCTGTACTAGTAGACCTGTTTCAGTTTTAATTTCCAACTTTTAAGTCTCTCGTCCTTATTCCCCTTTTATCTTCCCTTGGGAGGGTGGAGGGGAGGTAATAGAGAGCAATTCTGTCCTCTGGTTTTTGGTCTGCCAAGACTGCTAAACCATAACAGACACCCAACAGGATATCTGCCTTTTTCACCTTTCCCCTCATCCTTACCCATAAAAATGTGACCTTATCATCAGTATCATCATCAAGCTCTATACAATCAAAACACTCCCTAACATAAAGAGCCACCCCACTGCCACTTCTTCTCTGACTATCCTTTCTTAAGAGCTTATAGCCATATGTTGCACCATTCTAGTCATGAGAGTCGTTCCACCATGTTTTTGTGATGATCACTACATCATAGCTGTCCTGCTGTAGAATGGCTTCTAGTTCCTCCTATTTGTTGCCCATGCCACATGCATTGCTGTCTTGCTTTGGGCCAGGATAGAACTAATCTTCTTTCTTGTAATTTTACTTTCAGCTGAGTCTCTTCTAAGTAGCCGCACTTGCTGAAATTAACAGCAAGTTTCTCAGTCAGTGTCTGCTTCTAGGACTGATAACACTCAATATTTAGAGTTATGACTACAGAATGATATGCAGAACCAAGGTCACTGCTCAGTTATGGGGAACATCTTATGCTCTGGAAAGAGAAAGGGAGTAAAGGGGTCACACCTGCAACCCTCCTTTGGGGAGGAGCAGACCAGATAGGCGACCAACATTGACCAATGAGTATGAGTATTCCATCCCATGCGTGTCATACTCAGTATAAATTTGAGGGATCACAAGGGTCAAGTTCTGCTTTATCCATGGCTGGCATCCTGGAGATTCCATCCGTTTGTCTGCTTTTCATCCCAATCCATGCCCTCCTCAATCTGTGTGTTTCTGCCTCCAGCTCCCAACTGCTGCTGACTCCAGGAGCCCAGTCTGGGACTTTTCCAGGGCCTGCTCTGCAGCTTCACTGGTGATTTGAGTGTCATTGGAGGGAAAAGGGCAAGGAACACGATATTGCTTTTGTGTATATTTGTATATATTTAATAGATTTTCTTTTTTCATCATTACTGTTTCATTAAATCTGTATATTTTAGTTTTCAACTTGTATGTCTCTCTCCCTTATTCTCTCTCCTTTCTCTATCAGGGAGGGGGATTAATAGTGAACATCTGTCATTTGTTTAATTGCCAGCCCACCATTAAACCCTGATAGCAAGGCTGTTTGTTCTGGCATTCTTATGTACTCTTTCACTATAAAATAGGATGCTCTGTACAAATTCCCCAATCAGAGTCTGCACAGTGCATATATAAATCCCACTCTCTAGCTCCAGCTCCATGACATTGTGATTTGATGTATGGAATCACACTTTGTTTGAAAGGACCAACTTTACTAAATGATGCAGATGACTCCATTTTAATTTCCATGACTCTGCCCATTGTGAAATTAAAAAAAGCTCATGTTTTATTTTTAGATTCATATTAGGTAATGATATTACTTTGTCATCTTTCTAGTTTTCAGTGTTCTCCTTGAAATGAGCATACTTACCTACTAAAGCTGCTTCATTTCTAAGCGTGTATGTCAAGGTCTTTGAAATGTTTTCGTTTTGTCAATATTTTAGAATTCAGCATTTTCTGATCACTGTCCATTTTTGCAGTATTTGAATACACAAATATTTATACTCAATAAATGGTGAATCTTTTTAAATATTTTTATCGTTATTAAAGATGTTTTATGACTGAACAGTAAGTCTGTCATTACATATAGTCATGTAAATATAAGCAGATTACATTTAGTGAGGACTGAGGAAATGCATACGTTCACACATCTGTTATATGTGCGCTCTGTTCTTCCAAAGGCTAATTGTCATAGACTGAGGACTATATCGATGGCTGGGAAAAGTTGACACAGAAATATGCCGGTTGGTGCTAAACCAATTTGAAAATATGATCTGTATCTTTAATTGGCATAGACTTCTTATTATTCAGGTAGTCTGCAGATGACACATTGACATTTAAAATGTATGGTCTTATTTTTAACTGCATTATGCTATTTATAAATTTATGCTATTCAAAATTCTTTAGAAGAGGTTCAAGTTGGGCAAGGTTAGTTAAGCCATTTCTGATTTTCCAGAGTATGAAGTCTCACTGCTTCCTCTACAGGCATCCTTTGCATGGTGTTTTGCAAACCACAGTGCTACGTCTTAGCCCATCCTTTTTTTTTCCCAAGAGTGTGCATGTTTCTAATGTTTTATGACCCAAATATTTCACCTCAACATGGAACATTAGACTATCTGAGTTTCTATAGGGAATGAAGTTTGAAAGATATTGAAGTGTGAGAGTACTTTGGTATGAAAAATACTACACAAAATATAGGTTATTACAGGGAAGCATGCTTCAGAAATTTCTCCCCAAATGCTACGTTTCTGTTACTGTGTAAATATTTTTTATTTATAGATCATAATCGTGTGTTACATCACAGACAACAAGGTACTGTATAGTGTGCAGCAGGTCAGCAGAAACCCCACTTTCCTGGTAAGGATGGGAATTAAGTGCCAGGGACCTCACTGCACCTTCCCTTCTGGGGAAGTTGGCTGCTTGGACTCAAGGCCAGCCTTGGTAGTGCAGCTGTCCAGCCTTGCAAGAGGGAGCTCTCTGGAAACCACTGTGAGAAAAAGCTGTGAAAAGTAGGGCCTTTCCTCCTTTGCTTGGGAGCTGCTTTTATGACCAGATCCTTGCCCTTGGTCTCCACAGTAGCTACCCTGCAGCTGTGCCCATGCTTGGCTTTGTGCCTCCCGTGTGAGTCAAGTATCATGTATAACTAAAGAAATCTTAATTCTTTTTCTTTTAGACAAAGTGTTGAAAATTTTTTTCTATCTCTGCCACCTGAAACCATAGTGAATTCATCTTGTACATCTAAGTGGCCTTTTCTTGCTGTTACTTATTTGAAATGAAGAGATGTCCAAATGTCTTATTCAGTACTAGGTACATGGATGTGTCTCAAAAGTTTATACATGCCATACAGCAAAATACTGAAGTGCTTCAGTGTCTTGAGGTAGCCTGTTTACTATGGCAGCTCAGAGGATCCCTGTGGGTCCCTGACCCCTTTCTGAGGATTAACTTGAAACATTTCTGTGTGCTTTACCTCTATATTCTATTAATTTCCCAAAGCCAGTCACGTTTAAGTCAACAAAAATACTTGCACGACTGACTCAATGATAAAGGTGGAACATCTACAAAAGGAACATAAAGCACGGTGTAAGGCTAATTCTATGAAAATTTCAACTTTGTTTTCAAGGGAAATACTAATGATCTTTGCTGGATGCTTTTTATTTTATTATTTTTTTCTGTAGCCAGATATTACTGCATTTCTGTCCGGAGAAGGAAATAGTGGAGAAATGTCAAAGTTTAACGCTGGGACAGTTGGTGTGATTAGTAGGATGCTTGAGGGTAAATATCTCTAAGTGCTTCTTACTAAAAGAAAATCAGTTCTATCCTGACTCAAACCAGGACAAGAAACAAAGTTAACGTCTCATAGACAAATATTTAAGGTGCAAGATAAAATAAAATAACGATTTAAAAAAACCCAGACATAATCCTACAGTATTTAATCACAGATGTCTATTTGTCATGCACTTTTAAAACCAGTATGGAATAAATAATTTGAAAGGATCGTAAGGTCTGAATTTTTAAATTCTTTTACAAAGTAGTGATGCTAAAGTTGGGTTTTTTTTTGTTTTTCATCTACCTAGAAACAAAGTCTTTGTCCTGTTGCTAGAGGAATGCAATGTGTTCGTAGTCATATTCTAGGATCACTATAAGCAAAATACCTTGTGTTATTGAGTATGTGATAGCTGTAAATTAATCTGTCCAGATGAGTCATGTAATCTCTACAAAAAACTGCCAGAACAGTAGATTTCATGAGCTTAATTGAATGCATATAAAAAATAAATTTTGTCTGATACATCAGTACACTTGAGGGCAAATTTCAGGAAGGTCTAAGTCATCAGATCCAGGAACAGGAAGAAAGAGGTAGTCTGTGTAAAATTATCAAACTTGAGAGGCATTATTTCCATCAGAGTTGCCTGTGTGCAGGCAATCGACCTCAGGATGTGTTTCCTGGTGGTAGGAATGAGACCTGCTTCCTGCCAACCTGTAATGGGGACATTTTGGGGAAGTAATTTTCTCCTATTGTAAAAATGCTCCTCATGGATGGAAAACAGAGAAAGGAGACACTACCCAGAAGTGAAGACGGAGTTACTGAATGCCTTTTTTGCTTTGGTCTTCACTGCTAAAGCTAGCCCTCATGAATACCAGGGAAAAGGTCTGGAGAAAGGAAGACTCCCTCAGTAGAGGAGGACCAGGTTAGAGACCACTTAGCCAAACTGGTCATTTATAAATCTGTGGGCCCTGATGGGATGCACCCATGAGGGCTGAGAGACCTGGCAGATGCTATTGCTGGGTCACTCTCCATTATCTCTGAAAGGCCCTGGAAAACAGGAGAGGTACCTCAGGACCGGAGGGAGGCCAATATCATTCCTGTCTTCAAAAAGGGCAAGAAGGATGACCCAGGAAACTACAGACCACTTAGTGTCACTTCTGTCCCTGGAAAGGTGATGGAGCAAATCATTCTGGATGTCATATCGAAGCATGTGAAAGAAAAGAAAGTTATTGGGAGTGCTCAACATGGATTCACCAGGGGTAAAATCATGCTTCACCAATCTGATAGCGTTCTACGATGTCATAATTGGCTGGTTAGGTGAGGGGAGAGCAGCAGATGTAATCTACCTTGACTTCAGCAAGGCTTTTGGCACTATCTCCCATAACATCCTCATTAAGAAACTCAGTAAGTGTGTGTTAGATGAGTGGACAGTGAGGTGGTTGAGCTTGGTTGAGTGAGATCTCAGAGGGTGGTAATCAATAGAGTGGGGTCAAGTTGGAAGCCTGTAGCCAGCAGTGCCTGCCAGGGTTCAGTACTGGGTCTGGTCTTCTTTAACATATTCATTAGTGACTTAGATGAGGGCAGAGTGTACCCTCAGCAAGTTCACTGATGGCACAAAACTGGGAACAGTGGCTGACACACCAGAGGGCTGTGCTGCTATTCAGTGTGACCTGGACAGGCTGGAGAGCTGGGCAGAAAAAAACCTGATGTGGTTCAACAGGAACAAATGTAAGGTCTGTGTCGGAGGGTGCGGGCTTGCGGAGCAAAGAGACGACTCAATATGAGTTAACAACTAAGCTCAATTTTATTAAGCAAAGCATTACATTTATATGGTCTTGGCATCTTTGTGGCTCATGTTGATTGGCTGCGTGTTGCTGTTCACACACCTGTTGTCGCATTGCGATAGGGCACTGCTTATGGTCCTTGTCCTGCTTTGTTGATCGCAGGCATCCTGTTTGCAACTTTTTATCTGCCGTAACTTTCTTCTTCTCAGGGGCTCAGAACTGGTTAAATACAACTGTTTATGTGCTGTCTATGCGATGCTTTCCCATCCAGTAATTCTTCTTTTCTGCTGCCAACTGCCTTATCTTTTGCACATAGCTGATCTTTTAATAACCTTGCAGCTGGGCCTCAAGGCCCTTAGCTCACTCTGGCTAAAGCTAATTAGTCAGGATTGCTCACATGTCCGTTTTCTTCCAAAAACTCCCAACAATTCCCCTGTCGTAGAATGCTCTCGAATGTTCCCGAAAGGTAGGGGGTGTGACCCCTTTGCCGTGCCCAACCCCATGTTTGAGGGGCCAATTAGATAGGCCCATAATCCTGTGCTACCTGCACCAGGGATTCACTGTGCTACAGGTAAACACACCGGGTGTCCAATAAAACATTATGTTGATGTGTGGTGGCGGGGGTGTGGTCACAGAAACACTAAATAAGAAAAAGTTACTGCACAATAAAGTTGAAGCTTGTTTACCAACCATATTGGTTGCATTAGTTTTCCCTCACCATTTTCCAACAAGTGGCGCCCGAAAGGTGAAAAGGCCCTGAACAATCAAAAAGTTTGAAGAGTTTTGAAAAAAGTTTGAAAAGTTCGGAAATCGACAGGCACATGCCGCGGAAGACCGATTTTCGTCAGGGAAGCCTTGTGGAGGACCAAACCGTCGATAAGCAGCAATCACAGTTTGGCAGGTAAAACCACTGAGACCAAATAATCTGGCTGGGAACGGAGGGCAATAAATTCGTCTCGTCACAGGCATAGGGAGGCGAATCGTGCCTGCGCGAAAAACGAATGAGTTTCGTCCGCCGCTGGAGAAGGGCTACCGGTTTTCAGTCATAAAAGTTTCAAAAGACTCGAAAAAAAGCCCGCAAAAGGCTCCTACAAAAAGCTCGCAAAAGGCTCGGATTAAGGCTGCACCAAAATAATAAAGGGATAGTTTAGTACACAAAAAAATGGAGAATGAAGTAGGCCTAGACCTTTTTATTAGCTTCTTAAAGAAACATGCCGTAAAAGACTTATACCTTAAAAAAGACCCGGTGGCGCTTGTAGAATATGCCCGCACATACCAGTCTTTTACTGACCCTGCTAAGTTGTTTGATGAGAAAGAATGGAAAAAAATCGGGGATATTTTATGGCATAAGGTAATAAACGAGGATAAAACAGCTCGTAAGTTAGCGAAACGGTGGCTTACAGTGATTAATTGCTTGCAGCGTTATCAGGCAGAGACAAAAATTGCTGCGGTAGCCACTGTAAACTAAGAAGGCCAGCCGCTACCAGGTTTATATCAGTTAGGGATTGATTAGGATCCGTGCCCCCCCACGGAGGAAAAGATAATTGTACAGCTTGCTCAAAATTCCAGTGAAGTTTCGATGCAACCCGCTGCCCCCCCCCCCACCTCCTTCTGATGTGGCTTGCGACGGCCATCTTGAGCCATGCAGCTCGGGAGGTAGGGACGGGACAGAAGTGACCGCTTCGAGCGCCGGAAGCGAACTGAACCAGAATCCGGAAACGCTATGTCATGGCTTTTCCGGCGGGGACGGTTCCGGGGGCGGCCCCGGCCCTCAGTGGGTGCCGCCTTCGGCTCCGCCCCTACGTCCTGCGTCATCCGACAGGGACGTTCCCGGCCCGCAGCACCCCTCCTCCCCCCCCTCCTCCCCCTCCTCCGACCAGCCGGCTTCCCCCCCCACCGCCGCAAGCAGCCGCTTCTAAGAAACAAAAGCCTGCTGCACGGCTTTGCCGCATCTTAAGGATTAGTTGGTCGCAAATGCATGAGGAGGCTCTTGATAATAAAGATTTTGATTTATCCCCAGTTATAGATACCCTCCCACAAGCCTTCCCGATCATATATACAACAGATAATCGGGAAAATGCGGAAGCGGAGTATCACTCTTTAAATTGGAAATTGCTGAGACAACTAAGAGCCACCGTAAATGAATGCGGGTTGCATGGTGAACCAGTCAAGCAAATGATAAGTTATATCTGGGGGTCAGGATTGTTGCTTCCAGAGGATATAAAGGGAATTATGAGAATGATTATGACTCAATCAGCCTTACTGTTATGGCAAGCCCATTGGCAAACATTATGTCACAGATCTGCAGACATTCCTAGGGAACAAAATGACCCCCTGTATGGGGTACCAGTGAATCAGCTTATGGGTTGTGGACAGTATGCTTATTTTGAGGCACAAGCAAGATTGGGCCCACATAATAAGAGAGTCCATGAGACTTGCGAGGGAAGCTATGAATAAAGTTAAACCACACCAGCTGTTCCATCTTATATGTCAATTAAACAAGGCAGAGATGAGCCGTTCTCACAGTTTGTAGATAAACTCACTGATGCTATTAACCAAGCTTGTGTACCAGAGTACATGAAAGCTGCATTGCTCCATCAGTGTATCTTAGAGAACAGCAACACTCCCACAAAAAAATGTAATTTCCTCTATGCCATCGGAAGCAACAATTGAGGAGATGCTGGAATGGTTAGCTAAAATGCCAATAGGGACGCAGGCAATGTTAACTGAGGCAATACAGGGTGTAGGGAGAGATTTAGTGCAAGCCTTTGCAGCCCTAGCCCCGCTACATCCTACTGACACCAAACAGCTGCAAAGATCAACCAGCAAATGTTTTCGCTGTGGACGCAATGGACACTTTCGAAGCCAGTGTCGTAAATCCAGAGTCTGGTGTCAGCACTGCAATATGGATAGTCATGCCACTGAAGCCTGCAGACACCAGGGAAACGAATCGAGGAACGCGAGAAGCTGCGGCGCAAAGACCCCAACTGTGGCTCTAGTGTGGACCCCTCCAAACAACTCCAATCAGCCACTTCCCTCCAGCAACCAGCCACTTCTCTCCAGCAACCAGCCACTTCCACTTCCCTTCAACGATACCTCCATCCAGCCACTTCCCTCCAACCAGCAACCAGTGGGAGCCTTGGGCTGGACCTGGCAACCGCAGTAGACGTGACTTTTATTGACATCAAGCCCCAAAAGATCCCTACGGGTATCACTGGTCCAGTGAAATATGAGGGAAAACCATGTGGAGCCCTCTTATTAGGACGATCGTCTGCTGGGCTTAAGGGTTTGTTTGTCTTGCCAGGAGTAATAGACAGTGACTATACTGGAGAAATTTGTATTGTGGCTATGACTTGGACACCACATATGGTAATCCCAAAAGGAACTCGAATTGCCCAGTTAGTTCGGACACAGCAACTAACTGATGCAGCAGCTGCCTCTTCGATAGTTCCCCACCGAACAGCAAGGTTTGGCTCTACAGGAGAAATGGCTTTACTATGCCTCCCGATGGGTCAATGCCCCAAAGCACCAATTTTATTATAACATCTACAGGACCAGTGTTGCCTTACAGCGCTACTGGATACAGGAGCAGACGTCACTATTGTGGATGAGCAGCTGTGGCCTCGTCACTGGCCAGCTGCCCCAATAATGTCTGGAGTAGAAGGGGTAGGAGGCGCAGCCCAGGTAAAACGAAGCACACATAAGATTTGTCTCACCGTCGATAATTGCACATGTACTCTATTTGTCACCATCATGCCATTGCCTACAAATGTAGAAGCCCTTGTTGGCCGAGATGTATTAGGTCAGATCAGGGCACGCCTGATAACAAGAGATAGTTTTTATTAGCAGTCACTTCTTGGGCTTTCCCAATCCCGTTGACATGGCTAACATCGCAGCCGGTATGGATTGAGCAGTGGCCGCTAAAACGAGAAAGCCTCATGCAAGCACATGTCCTAGTGCAAGAACAGTTAGAGCAAGGGCACATACGACCATCAACTAGCCCTTGGAATACTCCAATTTTTGTAATTAAAAAGAAGTCTGGCAAATATCGTCTGCTACATGATTTATGTGCAGTTAATTCCCAGATGGAAGCAATGGGAGCTCTTCAGCCCGGAATGCCTAACCCCGCGATGCTTCTAGAGCATTGGCATCTACTTATAGTGGACTTAAAGGACTGCTTTTTTACTACACACATATACCCGCAAGACACAAAGCGATTTGCGTTTACACTCCCAGCCCTTAACAGAGAAGCTCCTGCTTCACTGTTTGAGTGGGTAGTGCTCCTGCAGGGCATGAAAAACAGCCCAACTTTGTGTCAATTGTTTGTAGATGCAGCATTATTGCCGGTGTGACAAGCATGGCCAGATGCATTGATTTATCATTACATGGATGACATCTTGATAGCACAACAGGATCCTTTTACTGAGCATCAAGAGTACTTCTTAGCAGAACAGTTAAGTCAGCAGGGACTCCAAGTGGCACCTGAAAAGATACAACGTACACCACCATGGAAGTACCTAGGATGGCATATCACTGAGTCACAAGTCAGATCACAAAAAGCTGCTCTCCATTTGACTCTGTCCTGGTTTGGGCCAGGATAAAGGTGATTTTCTGTCTTGTACTTTTGCTTTTAGCTAAGTCTCTTGTAAGTAGTTGCACTTGCTGAAATTAACAGCAAGTTTCTCAGACAGTGTCTGCTTCTAGGACTGATAACACTCGATGTTTATAGTTACTGCTAGAGACTGGTATGCAGAGCCAAGGACACTGCTCAGCTCTGAGGAAAACATTTTACCGTCCAGGAGGATAAAGAGGTCCCACCTGAGCCCTCCTTTGGGGAGGAACGGACAAGATAGATGCTAGAATTGACCAAACAGAGTATTCCATCCCATATATGTCATACTCAGTATAAATTTGAGGGATCACGAGGGCCAAGCCATGATTTCCTGTTTCCAGCTTCCGGCTGCCTGCCCTTCCTGCCTTTCCTGCTTCCCTTCCTTCACCCGGCATCCTGGAAGAATTCCATCCGTTCGTCTGCCTGTGGTCCTGATCCGTGCCAGCCCATATCTGTGTGTTCCTGCCTCCAGTTCCCGACTGCTGCCGACTCCAGGAGTCCAGCCTGGACTTTCCCAGGGCTGCCCTGCAGCCTCGGTGGTGACGTGAGAGTTATTGGGGGAAAAGGGAGGAGGAATGTGGTTTCCATTTTCCTGTATATTTGTATATATTTAGTAATTTTTCCTATTTATCATTACTGTTTCATTAAAGTTGTGTAGTTTAGTTTACAACCCATAAGTCTCTCTCCCTTATTCTCTCTCCTTTCTTTATCAAGGAGGAGAGAGAGATTAATAGAGAGCGTCTGTTACTTGGTTTAGTTGCCGGGCCAGTGTTAAACCGTGACAGATTTATTGGCACCCGACGTGGGGCTCGAACCAATTGGCTCGAGTCCAGGCTGGTGAAAGGACTCGAGCACAGACCCTGTGAGGAGAGGCTGAGGGAGCTGGGGCTATTCAGCCTGAAGAAGAGGCAGCTCAGGGGAGACCTCATCGCTCTCTACAACTACCTGAAAGGAGGTTGGAGCCAGGTGGGTGTTGGTCTCTTTTCCCAGAGGACTTTTAACAAGACAAGAGGGCATGGTCTTAAGTTGTGCCAGGGGAAGTTTAGGTTGGATATTAGAAAGAATTTCTTTACAGAGAGGGTGATCAAGCATTGGAATGGGCTGCCCAGGGAAGTAGTGGATTCTCCGTCCCTGGAGATATTTAAAAAGAGACTGGATGTGGTACTTAGTGCCATAGTCTAGCAACCGCAACGGTGGTTCAAGGGTTGGACTCGATGAACTCTGAGGTCCCTTCCAACCCAGCCAATTCTGTTATTCTGTAAATTTTGACTAATTTGCCTGAATAATTTGAATTCCAACTCCAGTGGAAGAATGGCTTTGCTGAGCTGGAATCAGACCTTGTTCTTTGGAAATTTCACAGGGTTGGAGATTAAACCAATCATGCCGTACCTTTGGTATTTAGGGTATGCGATCTGTCTTTTCGCATCTGGAAGTGCTGTTACTATGTGGGTCTTTTTTCGTAAGAGCTGCTTAAGAACCATCGTTGCAATATGGCCCTCAATAATGATGTATATCATGGTGCATGGTGCAGTAGTTTTTCATACAGAGATAAAAAACTTGGTTGGTAATTACACTCCCAGTTTTAATTTGGGAAATTATACCATTCCATCGTATTTTGGGCTGACTCCACCAGATTTTAGTAGCAATAGCATTTCATTTCTCAATCTTCTGGTGGGTGTTGTTAATTTCTCTCATATATTGGTGAGGAGTAACACAAAAACCACAGTAATGAGATTGAGCATGCCTTTTCAGAGGCCAAGAGTTGCTGTTCGGAGAGTGAGAGCTGCTCCTCGTACAGAGAGCACCCCCACTCCTGCCTCCCCAGCCACTTCTCGCCCCCCCTCACGCAAGGGCACAACTCAGATAAGGCCGGCCAGCATTTCCAGTGTTTCTGCTACAGCTGCAGTTGCTGTCTCTACCCCCACAGACACTGCTGCTGCTCAGAAAGCAAGTCCTGCTGCTGCTACTGCTGCAGACACCACAGCCTCTCCCCCTCAGCCCACACAGCTACTTTTTGACCTCGAACTAGCAAAGGAACTTTGATAACAAACTCATACAGCTGCCGTTTATCTATTGGCAAAGAAAACTGTCCAGTGTGGAATCCATTGTCTGATGTGTAGAAGATGTATGTGTTGTCTAATTCTCCATTCACTTCCAGTTTCTTCACTACTTTCTCTATCAGGCCATCTACTGACAGCAGAGTTTGCCACCTTTTTCTATAAGCATCATCAAGAAACTGTATTGAAGAGTTAGTCATTGGAGTCTTTGCTTGTCTGATTAACCAGTGCTTGTTCTTTCCATGAATATTAAAATTGCTGTTTCTTGGTGCACTGACATTCTGAAAGCTCTTTGTGTACTGTGGGGCAGCTGTCTAAGGGGAGTGTGGTGCTGGGGTTGAGATCATCATAAAGAAAGGTTCGAAATTTGATTTATACTCCAAGAAGTCCAATGACATGTTGGCCAGTACATTTGTCAGGTAATCTACACTGTAGTTCTCACCATGTCTCCGTGCTTTGCCATTTACTGAGAGAGTGTAGTTGTAGTACTTTGAATTTTTCTCCAAAGCGTACCAAAAACTCCATCCAGGTGGGACATGACCTACACCCCCTGCATCCTTTGCTCCATACTCATTCAAATACTCTCCAGCAAAAAATGTTTGATAACCACACATAGATTTGAGAAGAGCTGGGAAGGTGTAGGGTTCTTGAATCTTCTGCCATAACTTGCTGCTACAGTTTCCTTCCAGAGTGTTATTGACAACATGATGATTATGTGGGTATTTTCCTGTTAAAATGATGGCTTGACTGGGACAGCAAAGTGCACTGGGAACGTACACGTTCAGGAAGGTTTTTCCCGTCTGCGCAATCAGAGCATTCGTCTTCTTCAGGGGGGTCATGCCGCCCAGGCAGACGTCCTGATCATCGGTGAGGATGAGCACCACGTTGGGCCTCCGCGCCTGCTGGGCTTCCCCTGCTGGGCTCAGCACCAGCAGCACGGCCAGCGCCAGCCCGCGGGCCACCGCGGCGGAGAACATGGCGCAGCAGCGGGGACGGACGGGCAGGCAGGCGGGCGGGCAGAGGGAGCCAGTGCAGCCGAACCCCGCGACGCTCAGCGAGACGGCGGAGAGCAGAGCCCCGACGAGCGGCGCTCACACCCGCCCCGCCCCCGGCATATGACCCGGGACAGCGGCAGGGGGAAGGAGGAGGTGGGAGGGCGGTGTCACATGACCACAAAAAGGGAAGTGTCAAGTCAGACCACAAAAAGCTGCTCTCCATTTGACTCTTAAGACCTTGCATGATGTACAACGATTTTTAGGTGACATTCAATGGTTGCGCCCTGTGGTCAGTATAACAAATGATCAACTAGAACTGTTACGACTGCTTCTTAAAGGCACCGATCCTGCCTCCCCCGTCACCCTTTTGACAGCTCAACAACAGGCCATAACTGAAATTGGCCTGATAATTTCTCAGTGCTCCATGGATCGCCGTGACGTGAACTTACCCATAGACTTAACCATTCTTACGGGTAAGCAACATTTACTTGGAGCTCTCATGCAGTCCAAAAAGAAAAAGGGGGAGACTGGGTCTGATGATACTTGTGTGTTAGAATGAATCCTTGGACCACTACAGCCAAAAACTACAATCCAGACAAAGATTGAGGTATTGGCTCTTCTAATTTGTAAAGGCCGAACCTGTATTATACAAATTACTGGAGATGAACCCAGCACAATTTATCTCCCAATGAAACAAGGAGAGTTGGACTGGTATTTGCAGCACTTTCCAGCCCTACAGTCAAGCCTCCTAGAAGCTGTGCAAACCATTGATCTTTCCCCATTGCGGTCTACAGTGTTAAAGTGGATGTCCTTGCATGAATGGATTCCTGTTCCAAAACAATCTGAGGAACCCTTTCAAGATGCATTAACAGTCTTTACCGATGCAGGAAAACGCTCACGACAAGCTGCCGTGACTTGGCAAGGCAAAGAGCAACGGTGCCATGAACTCCTGTCCGCACAAGAGGATGATACCCTACAGACTCTAGAGTTGGAAGCCACGTTTACGCCTTCTCACGCTGGATGAATGTACATCTCAATGTTGTCTCAGATTCCCTATATGCTGTAGGAGTTGTACAGCAAATTGAAGGCGCTCATTTCAAAGATGTTGCAAACCGGCGACTAAATGACTTATTTCGCCAGTTGTGGGCTGCCATCCAACAGAGAGATCAACCCTATGACAAGTGATTTGGCATCTCACCCTTTGTTTCGCCGTCATGGGTGTGCCAGAGCAGATAAAGGCAGACAATGGACCGGCCTATATTAGTAGCAAGCTAGCTCGGTTTTTTCAACAGTGGGGAATTAAGCATATCACAGGCATTCCCCATTCACCAACAGGTCAAGCTATAGTAGAAAGGGCAAATTAAACATTAAAGGATTATCTAATGAAATTTACAGATTTGCAAGACCCACAGGAGCGATTGGCAAAGACTCTATTTGTCTTGAATTATCTGTGTATATTTGGGGAACAAAAGTTAGAACCAGCGTATGTTCATGGGACAGTGGCCCAACGAGCAGAGTCCCAGGAACCCCCGCTGTATGTTACTTATAGAGATCCTACAATAGGTATATGGCAAGGACCAGCAGAAGTTAAATATTTAGGTGGAGGTCACATGTGTGTTTCCACCCCTACAGGTACTTTGTGGTTTCCCAGCAAGTGGACTCGGCCAGCACCTGCTAACCGCAGTAACTCCATTGAATCCAGAACTATAAGCTCAAGAGCGAAGACGGCTGTATTGAGTGGTTAACATGTTCAAAGACAAAGACTGCCGTGTTAGCCTTATTATAGGTTTAACCATCATCTTGGGTTCTAATTGCCTTGCCTTCCTGAACTTTGACCCTCGACAGAATGTCTGGGTTATCCTTGTGCATCAGCTTAACACTACTTCCTTTTGGGCCAGTCTAGCGACCCCCCAATCACCTTTTATTACGTGTTTAGTTGGTGTACCAACCTCTGAAGAAACTTGGCCAATGTTTCAAGCGGCTATGAATCGCACACAAGTGCAATTTCACACTGAGAGTTTATGTCCTACCAAGACCAGTTTAGTTGCGTGTTTAAGTGATTATGACACTTGGGATGATCGTTTGACTGTTGGGCCCGAACCCCAAGAATTAAGCCTTGTGGATTCTCTAAAAGCACTTATTGCTTTTGGATAAATAATTTCTCTGCTGATTGCACAGGAGGTACAGGAAGACAATGTGCTACTACCAACATTTTCCCAATTGGCAATTTTAGCCAATGGTGCAACTACACCCTCTGTGGTGCTACTAACCCATTGCCTGGGATGCAGCTTCCTAGGAAATTACCACCAGGGTATTTTTTAATTTGTGGAGATCGGGCATGGTCAGGTATACCTTCCCTTCCCATTGGAGGGCCTTGCACCATTGGTCAATTGAGTTTAGCCATGCCTCACGCACACCCGAACAGTACCCATCGTGTGCGGTGGAAGCGAAGCCTAGCCCAAACACTAACGCAGGAATGTGATGATGATGTTAACCTTTGGTCCAAATGCTGGGAGCAGCTGCTGCTCGTGCACATCAAAACTTGGAGAAACTGAGTTGTTGGGTACTAAAGCATGCTAGTGATACCAGCAAGGTGTTATCTGAATTAGCTGATGATTTATCTTCTGTACAACATGCATTATTAGAAAATAGAGCTGCCATTGATTTTTTGCTTTTAGCTCATGGCCATGGTTGTGAAGATTTCGACGGTATGTGCTGTATGAACTTGAGTGATCATTATAAATCAATACATTCCCCCTTTTTGTTTTTGAGCAACCCGGACTTGCTTCATCGCGTGAGATAACATGCTAATGATACATCGCCATAAACAACATACTAATAATACAAAAGCAATAATAACTAATATAATTGATAAGCCTTGTCTAATTAAATCTCTAAGCTATCCCCCTATCCCTAAGCAGTTTAACCATTCAGTATATGCAACAGTAAACAATAAAAAGTCAGTGGCAGCATGATATTGTAAAACTCCATGTCTTACACTATCAACATCTTTTAGCATCTGTGTTAAAATACCAAAAGTTAAGTTCATCTGCTTAGCAGTGCAACAGAATAGCACAATCAACAATCAACATATAGACAAGGGATCCCATAATCAACATATAAACAATCACATGAATTACAATATTAACAAAAAACCTACTATCAATACAACACAGTACGAAAAGCACATTTCACACTGCAGTGGAAGGACTTAAATACCTTTTTAGTATGAGGAAGGTCAGGTGTCCACTGGTGCGTAGAGCCAAGGGGGTAGAGGAGACTTATCCAACAAAAATTCGTCGGGGGGCCCCAAAAGCGTCCCCAGACCCCTCCCGGGTCACGGCACAGTGGATTCCTGGTTTCCTCCATGGTCGCCAAATTGAGGCCCAAAAAGGCCTAATAAAATTGTTTAGAGGCAGAATTCCAAGCCTTTAAACAGCAAAGGCACACCTGCCCCCCCCTTTTTTTTTTTTTTTTGATATAACACCAGCACACCTTTCAGGATGCATATGTCCATATGTCTAATGTACAAAATAGAAACAAAGAAAAAACTACAACAAACACATGATCTGTCAAGAATGATTCATTCACCACTCCTAACTATACATATGCATCTAAGTTCATGTTTATAATATTTAGGGAGGTGACTTGACCAACATGCTCATTATTCACAAAGAGGTGTGGGCTTTAGCATTAAAATTAGCTAAGGCAATACCTTCATCCTAACTGCCAGGACTAAGTTCTTACCAAATCTTGATCAAGTTTTCATCCTGTTATGGATCCTGCTTCTAAAAAATAGTTAACTGTGAAATATGTCTTTGGCATCCAACCACAGGGACTCATTGTTCTGAGTTTCAAAACAGAAATCACTATAGTCACTCAGATTGCAAATATTTAGCTCTACCTGCTGACATCAGAAGATACTCTGGTTTTTCTATGGAGATGTTGATGAAAAAATTAAAAATGCAATACTGGATATTGAGGAGTCTCGAACCCACAGCCTAAGAGCATTGCTCGGGTTGTGTTGGTACATGCGTAGCCGGCGGCGCCACTCAAGCCTCACCCTTGGCTTAACTGCTGCTTTCAGCAGTGCACTACCTTTATTGCGCCACTAGCGCTCATCACCCTTAGGGTGAGGCTCTGAAGAATCTCGACCCCGAGACCTCGGCATTGCGGTACTGCATGCTAGCTGGCTGTGCCACTCAAACCTCACCCTGCCGGTGATGAGCTCTAGTGGAGCAATAAAGGTAGTGCAGTGCTGATACCAGCACTTAAAGCCAAGCATGCCGAGATTGTGAATTCCAGTGTGAGCTGAGTTTGTGTCTTAGGCCTTACCTTTTATTGGCCCCCTGGTCCTGCTCATGCGCAGTGGGGGCCCGCCCTAACCAGGCACAGGTGGACTTAACACAAGATCAAGCCCACTCCCTGGCAATTAGTGGCACCTGGTTGCCTCATTTCACTACAGACCCCCAGCGTCAAATGGCACAGTTGGCTGATCTTGAATCAGTACAGCCACTGCAGGTGCTGGTGGGGGTTGTGGCTGCTTGGTGTCATCTATATCGCTGGGGATCACATCGGCATCATCGCCGTCTCGCTCATTATCTGAATTTTCCCAGTAGGGTAGTGTTAACTCGTCAGGAGGAGGAGGGAGAGCCGAGGTCACACAGCGTGGACTGGAGCATGGTCCTCCGACCTCTGGTGCCTGCTGCAGCCTTCGCCACATCTCCGTTACAGACGAGCAGACAGGGACGTCGAAACCGGCCGCAGATGGTCCGGTGGCGAACAGCTTAGAGTCCTTATCCACAGGTGTGGTCTCGCCCAACATGACTTGGGCGGCGGCGGCCACTTTCTTTTACGACTGGTATAGTTGCAGAGTATTAATAATTTCCCTCCATGTCTTCCCAAGTTCTTTGGCTTTAGCATCTCCATCTAACGTTCAATCCCACAAGGAATTCCCAATCTCTCGCCATTCCAAAACATTGAATACGAGGGTGGGGTCTTGCAAATGCCCCTTTTCTTTTGCCCAACTACATAGGCTGTGCAGTTTCTTGGTAGACACCAAGGCCTCTCACTTAGCGAGAAATTCACTTAATAATGAGGTCACCGCTTCCCTTTCCATATCTCAATCGGGAAGTTGAACTCACCGACACTCGGAGGGCAGCTGCTCACTTTTTTTATCAATACTCGTTAGTGCCACCGGCCTTTCCTCCAGCCACTGCTCTCACGGAGAGTCAAATCCACGTCGGAGTCACTCTTGCGGAGAGCTAAATAGCCGACCACGTCAGAGTCGCTCTTGTGGAGAGTCAAAAAGCCGATCACGTCGGGGTCACCACTTGTCAGAGGGTGCGGGCTTGTGGAGCAAAGAGACGACTCATTATGAGTTAGCAACAATGCTCAATTTTATTAAGCAAAGCATTACGTTTATATTGTCTTGGCGTCTTCGTGGCTCATGTTGATTGGCTGCGTGTTGCTGTTCACACACCTGTTGTCGCATTGCGATTGGGTACTGCTTATGGTCCTTGTCCTGCTTTGTTGATCGTAGGCATCCTGTTTGCAACTTTTTATCTGCCATAACTTTCTTCTTCTCAGGGGCTCAGAACTGGTTAAATACAACTGTTTGTGTGCTGTCTATGCGATGCTTTCCCATCCAGTAATTCTTCTTTTCTGCTGCCAACTGCCTTATCTTTTGCACATAGCTGATCTTTTAATAACCTTGCAGCTGGGCCTCAAGGCCCTTAGCTCACTCTGGCTAAAGCTAAATAGTCAGGATTGCTCACATGTCCGTTTTCTTCCAAAAACTCCCAACAGGTCTGGGGAACACAAATGTGTGTTCTGGGGCAGAACAATCCCATCCATCAGTATAGGTTAGGGGTTGATCTGCTGGAAAGCAGTCCTGAGGAGAAGGATCTTGGAGTTCTGGTAGACAATATGTTAAACATGAGCCAGCATTGTCTCCTTGTGGACAAGAAGGCCAATGTTAACCTGAGATGCATTAGAAAGAGTGTGGCCAGTAGGTCGAGGGAGGTCATCCTTCCCCTTTATTTTCCCTAGGGAGGCCACATCTGGAGTATTGTGTTCAATTCTGAGTCCTTAGTTCAAAAGAAACAGGGAACTACTGGAGAGAGTCCAGCAGATGACTTGGGGACTGGAGCATCTCTCTTATGAGGAAAGGTTGAGAGAGCTGGGACTGTTTAGCCTGAAGAGAAGACTGAGAAGAGACCTTATCAATGTGTAAAAAATATCTAAAGAGTGGGCGTAAGGAAGATGAAGCCAGATGCTTTTCAGTGATGCCCATTGAAAGGACAAAGGGCAAAAGGCACAAGCTGGAACACAGAAAGTTCCATCTGAACATGAGAAGAAACTTTACTATGAGGGTGACAGCACTGGAACAGGCTGCTCAGAGAGGTTGTGGAGTCTCCTTCTCTGGAGAAATTCAAAACCTACCTGTGTAATGTGCTCTAGGCAATCCTGCTCTAACAACGGGTTTGGACTAGATGATGTCTAGAGGTCCCTTCCAACTCTGATGATTCTGGATTTATTAATTTAACTTACAGCCTTCTCAAAAAACAGAAATCATGCTTGACAAGATTTATTTTAATGAAATTGAAATTATGGAGATAATTTTATTCTAATCCTTTCTCATCTAAACACTGTATCAGCCTTTCTTTTATTTTGCCTTGGACTAATAGGACTTCAATTGTTTTATAAAAATATTTATGTTATCAAATGTACTTCTTCAGTACTGACTCCAACATTAAGAAGTCAGGCAGGGTTTTGTAATAGTAGATACAAGTTTCCAGACCTGGTAGTATTTAGCTATAAATCAGTTTAGGCAGAAATCCTCTACAGTTACTGTGTGGACAGTACTTGACTAAGATATCACTCACTGAGTGTATGGAGAATAGTGATTTATTTAAAGAAGTGTTTACTATATACAGGGGTGCCTTGAGTATAAGCTAACATAACATATAACAATTATCCTCATTGGTCAAAAGAGGGGAAATTCATAAACATTTTCCTGAAATATAAGACTGGCCTCCTACGGAAGAGCAGTAAACTCCACAAAGCAGGTACATGTACATGTCTCCATTTTAGTGCATAGCAGTGCTCTTTTACTGCAAAGCAAATGATCATGCATTTTTCCCTTAGGACAGGTGGTCATGTTATGATGTTTCCATGCTCCAAACCAGTGCTTATTCCCACCACATAATGTAGCCACTTCTGAACAGCAGTTTGGGAAGGACATGCTAATGTATGGTGCTTTTAGGATCTCTAATTACATATATTTATAGAGCAAATATTATGAGGAAACTGTCCTGTATGGGACATGCAGGATCTATGTGTATAAAAGAGGATTTATTGTAAATAACAAAGGATCTTAAAAGCTAGACTAAAAATGTATACATTGGATTATATGAGTGTTAGGATATTAGGGTAGCAAAACAAGGTGTTTGGATAACAAACAAAAAGGTGTCAACAACAAAATATGCAGATAATCAAATATTTGAAAAACTGTTACACAAGGCTAATTGTTTGAATACTCGCAATTACTCATCACTAGGTCTTATACTAGTTCTAGAACAATGATTAAAATAATACCTATAGGCAATATTATAACACAATTCCTGCAGTTTTGTAAGGATCCTAGTCTTAAAGTTAAGAATTCATATATAGCGATTTGATACTTCTTACCCTTCAGTGGCTATGGCCAGGTATCCCTTTTCCTCCTCATCAGGAGCAATCACTCAAGCGGATGTCCCTGCTGGAGGGAGAAGGTCCAGAATGACGTCTAGGAAAAGTGAATAGGGAATGAAAACTTGCTTGTCCTTGTCTCAATTAATCAGCCTTTAGGTGGATTTTCTCCTCCCTATCCCACAGTGGGGGTGAGTGAGCAGAGGCCCGGTTGATACCAACTGGGCTTAAACCATGACATTTTTGGTGAGCCAGGTACGAGTCAAGGAGTGGTAATGAGCAAAATGTAGATAGAACAATGTCAGTGAACGGAATGATTGTGGAGAATTCTGTTTGTTATAATTGTGGTGAAGGGATGGATGAGTGGATTGTGTGTAAATTTTCAAATTCTGTTTGGTATTTTAGTTTTGGTGTGTTTTTGGGGTTTGTTTCCTTATGTGAGTATAGTTTGTGGAGATTTTGTGATTAATGTGGATTTTAATAATGACACTTAAATATGTGATCACAGAGGCGAGGGGTAGAATGTCTTGTGTTAGTGCAGTGGTGCTTTGGAAGCAGGGGGGCCACAGGGGTGGCTCCTGTGAGAAGCTGCTGGAAGTTCCCCTGGCTCCAATTCTGGCCTTGCCTCTGACCACGGCTGAGCAGATATGGGAAGATGGATCATAGAAACATAGAATCATAGAATCATAGAATGTTAGGGGTTGGAAGGGACCTCTAGAGATCATCTAGTCCAATCCCCATGCCAAAGCAGAATCACCTAGGGCAGGCCACACAGGAACACATTCAGGTGGGTTTTGAAAGTCTCCAGAGGAGACTCCACAACCTCTCTGGCCAGCCTGTTCCAGTGCTCCATCACCCTCACAGTCAAGAAGTTTCTTCTCATGTTGAGGTGGAACTTCCTATGTTCTAGCTTATACCCATTATTTCTTGTCCTATTACTGGGCACTGCTGAAAAGAGATTGGCCTCTTCCTCTTGACACCCACCCCTCAAATATTTAGAGACATCAATAAGATCCCCTCTAAGCCTTCTTTTCTCAAGGCTAAACAGCCCCAGTTCTCTCAGTCTTTCTATCATAGGAGAGATACTCAAGTCCCTTAATCACCCTCATAGCTCTTCGTTGGACTCTCTCCAGTAGATCTCTGTCTCTCTTGAACTGGGGAGCCCAAAACTGGATACGATATTCCAGGTATGGTCTCACCAGGGCAGAGTAGAGGGGGAGGAGAACCTCCCTAGATCTGCTGGACACACTTTTCCTGATGCATCCTATGATACCATTGACCCTCTTAACCCATGGAGATTTTACTGTCCACTAGGACTCCAAGGTCTTTCTCCATGGAGCTGCTTTCCAGCAGGACGTCCTCTAATCTGTACTGGTGGTTGGTGTTATTCCTACCTTGATGCAGGACTCTATGAGGATGCGCCTCTGTGAATAACATATTCAAGAAAGGGAAAACAAAACTGCAAAAAAAAAGAGACCTGCAGAACAGAGAGGAGGAGGTGAGAAAAATGCCAGAGCAAAGACACTGAGATCAGTGAGGAAGGAGGGGGAGAAGGTGCCCGAGCAGAGATTTACCCACAGCCTCTGGTGAGATGGCAGGCTGTCCCCCTGCAACCCACGGAGGAGCATGGTGGGCAGATGTGGATATGCAGCCGCAACAGATCCTGTGCCAAGGGAGGTGATTGTTCCCAAAGCAGGCCATGACTTTGTGGGAAGCCCATGCTGGAGCAGTCTGTTCCTGAGGGACTGCACTTGGTGGGAGGGACTCATGTCAGAGGGGTTTGTGAAGGACTCCCTCCCATGAGAGGGATGCTGTGTTGGAGCGGGGTAAGGCTGTGAGAAGTCCTTCCTCTAAGGAGGAAACAGAGGTAGAAACAACATGTGGTGAAGTGATGCTAAACCCCCACTCTCCGTCCCGCTCTTTCACTGAGGGGGAGGCAGGAGTGAAGCAATTCGGGCCCAGGAAGAAGGGAAGGGTGGGGGGAAGGTATTAAGATCTGGTCATGTTTTCTCTTTCTACTGGTAGATTAAATCAATTCTTTTTTCTTCCCAAGTTGAGTCTATCTGGTTTTGCCCATTATTGTAATTGGGGAATTAAAACCTCCCTATCTTTCTCTTGATTAGCAAGACTTCAGGTGGATTTTCCCTCCCTATCCCACAGTGGGGATGGGGGGTGAGTGAGCAGAGGCCTGGTTGATGACAGCTGGGCCTAAACCGTCACACAGATCAAAAGATGGGACTAGACTTTTATAGAATAGTGAGTGGCTGCTGTCATTTAACTACTTAGCTATACCTCCAAAATCCTCAACTGGAGAACAAAAGGGAATCAGAGGAAAAGCCAAGAAAGATTTTCCCTCATTATACAAATTCTTATGTTTATCTGTCCATTCTTGTTTGGTCTTATTTTGGTCTAGCTGGAGCCAAGCTGGGCTCCATGTTTTTCAACACAGGAGAGCAGCTGGCACCACAGATACCAAATTGGCCTTCTGTTAGTACGTCCAAGATTGTTACCAGTTTAGAGTCTGCTATGCCCTTCACTTTTTGTGGAAACTCTGCAACTCCAGGCTAAGGGCAGTGAAGCTGTGACAAAGAGTGTGTCACAGTTTAGCACTTTGGTCAGACTACAAACCTAGGACAGAATTCCTCTCTATTCCTCCCACCCCCCACCCCCGCCAAGCACACAAAGGGAAGATAAAAGGGGAATAAAGATTGGAGACTTTAAGTTGGAAGCTGAAAACAATTAGATACAGACTTTACTAACACAAGGGAAAGGTAATAACGTAAAGGGTAAAGTATCAAAAAGTACAAATATATACAAATATATATATACAACCTGATACATAGCACATGGTGAGCTGGTGGTAACAAACAGCAACAGAGCTAGCAGGAAGCAGGAGGAAAAAGAGGGAGGAGCTCCTGGTTTTCTGATTTTTTATACAGTATGGCAGGAAATGGGAGGGAATAGATCCCTCCCTTTGTGTTCCGCCCTTCTCAGAGTCTGAAAATCCCTCCTTTTTTAGTTCCTCCTCTTTAAATGGTGAAATTCCACCCCTTATTCCATTCCATTTCTCTCCATATTCATCCACCCAGTGATGCTCTGTTTTTAAACAAGATTTTTGTTAAGTCCAGGCTGCAGATCCTCATCATGGCAGCTTCTCAATGCAAGACAGATGGTACAGGGTCTGTCAGGGTTCATGCCCTCACGTGCTGCAAACTCTTCCTGAGACTCTTGGATGCCACTGCATTATCCTGGGGAAAAAACACTTAATACAACTAATTACTATTATATAACAATTAAAACTATACAAAGTGGAACTAGATGCTCTCGGCTAGTTAGGTTCCCCTGTGGTATACAATGGACTTCCCCATCCTCCTGCATAACCCACCAAGTGTGTCCTGGACCTTGAGCAGAAACAACCCCATGGATAGGTTTGTCTTTACCCAAAGCAGGGTAGACCCAAACAGTTTTCCCCAACAGGTTCTTTATCACAGGACTTTATCACACAACAAGGACTTTATCTCCATTCACCATATGTAAAAGGTTTGATTGAGCAGGACCAGCTCGATTGATAGATCCCCTAGTGTTAACTAGCCAGGTGGCTTCTGCCAAATGCATATCCCAATTTTTAAAAGTCCCACCACCCACTGCTTTCAGGGTGGTTTTCAGCAAGCCATTGTAGCATTCAGTTTTTCCAGATGCTGGTGCATGATAGGGAATATGGTATTTCCACTCTACACCATGCTTTTTAGCCCAATTGTCTATGAGATGGTTTTTGAAATTAGTCCCATTGTCTGACTCAATCCTCTCTGGGGTACCATGCTACCACAACACTTGCCTTTCAAGCCCCAGAATAGTATTAGGGGCAGTGACATGAGGCACAGGGTATGTTTCCAATCACCCAGTGCTTGCTTCAACTATTGTGAGCACATAGCGCTTACCCTGGCGAGTCCAAGGGAGTGTGATGTAATCTATCTGCCAGGACTCTCCATACTTGTATTTACACCAGTGTCCCCTGTACCACAAAGGTTTTAACCATATAGCATGTTTGATTGCTGCACATGCATCACAATCATGAATAACCTGTGTAATAATGTCTAAAGTTAAATCCATCCCTCGGTCACAGGCCCATTGGTATGTTGCATCTTGCCCTTGGTGACCTGAAGTGTCATGGGCCCAGTGAGCTAGAAACAGTTCACCTCTGTGCTCCCAATCTAAATCTGTTTGAAACACTTTAGCTGCCTGATCTGTCTGATGGTTTTGCTGGTGTTCTTCACTGGCCTGACTCTTAGGTATGTGGGCGTCCACGTGCTGTACCCTTACCCTGAGTGTCTCTAACCAGGAAGCAATATCTTGCCAAAGAGTGGCAGCCCAAACAGGCTTCCCCCTGCGCTGCCAGTTGTCCCGTTTCCATCCCTTCAGCCACCCCAAAAGGCATTTGCTGCCATCTATGAGTCAGGGTAGAGGTAAAGCACTGGCCACTTTTCCCATTCAGCAATGTCCAGGGCCAGCTGGATGGCTTTTACCTCTGCAAACTGTCTGAATTCAACATCCCCCTCAGCTGCTTGAGTGACTTGTCATGTAGGACTCCAAACTGCTGCTTTCCACCTCTGCTGGCTTCCTACAAGACAGCATGATCCATCAGTGAAGAGAGCAAACTTCTTATCATCATCTGAAAGTTCATTATATGGAGGGGCTTCCTCGGCATGGTTTGCTCTCTCCTCTGGTGGCATCCCAAAATCTTTACCCTCTGGCCAGTTTGTAATCACCTCCATGATGCCTGGATAATCATGCCTCCCTATTCGACCTCGCTGTGTTATCAAGGCAATCCACTTACTCCAGGTGGCATCAGTGGCATGGTGTGTAGATGAGATCCTCCGCTTGAACATCCACTTCAGAACTGTCAGATGGGGTACCAGGAGGAGCATTGCCTTAGTACCAATCACTTCTGAAGCAGCTTGAACTCTTTCATAGGTAGCCAATATTTCTCTTTCAGCTGGAGTATAATTGGCCTCTGAACCTTTATACTGACGACTCCAAAACCCTAGGGGTCGACCTCGAGTCTCATCTGGTGCTTTCTGCCAGAAGCTCCAGACATGATCATCATCACCAGCTGCAGTGTGGAGCACATTTTTAATCTTCTGTCCTGTTTGTACAGGTCCTAGGGCCACTTCATGGACTATCGCTTTATCTGCTCAAAGGCCTGTTGCTGTTCAGGGCCCCATGTAAAACTGTTTTTCTTTAGGGTGACATCATAAAGGGGTTTTAAAGTCTGAGTGTACCCGGGAATGTGTATCCTCTAAAATCCCACCATACCCAAGTGTTGGGAGAGTTTGTGGAAGAAAACGGACATGTGAGCAATCCCGACTATTTAGCTTTAACCAGAGTGAGCTAAGGGCCTTGAGGCCCAGCTGCAAGGTTATTAAAAGATCAGCTATGTGCAAAAGATAAGGCAGTTGGCAGCAGAAAAGAAGAATAACAGGATGGGGAAGTATCTCATAGACAGCACATAAACAGTTGTATTTAAACAGATAGATAGTGCACTGTGGCATATGAAGAATGTGTTGTACCAATCAGCATTATGCTTATATTATGTTATCAGCCTGCCTGTGTATAAAAGGGCTACTGCTGCTCTCGATAAACAACAATGCTTTCATTATATTAATCTGCGTGTTGTCCATTGCGCTCTTCCCGACAGTCAATGTATTGCAGATGGTCTGAAGCTCCATCCTTCTCCAGTGAAGTGTGGATTAGTCCATGGCAGATGGTGGGACTATGCTTCCACCCCTGAGGCAGTCGGTTCCAGGTATACTGGACACCCCTTCAGGTGAAAGCAAATTGGGGCCTGAACTCTGCTGCTATGGGAATGGAGAAAAAAGTGTTAGGAATTTCAATAGTTGCGTACCATTTGGCTGCCTTAGACTACAGTTCATACTGAAGCTCCAACATATCTGGAACAGCAGTACTCATTGATGGTGTAAATTCATTTAGACCACAGTAGTCCACAGTTAATCTCCATTCTCCATCAGGCTTCCGCACTGGCCATATAGGACTGTTGAAAGGTGAGCGAGTCTTGCTGATCACCCCTTGGATCTCCAATTGTTGAATAAGATCTTGTTTGGGGAGCAGGGAGTCTCTGTTGGTACGGCACTGGCGACGATGTACTGTGTTAGAAGCAGTTGGTACCTACTGTTCCTCTACCCTCATCAGGCCCACCACAGAAGGGTCATCCGAAAGGCTGGGCAATGTAGACAGTTGGTCAATGCCCTCAGTTTCCACAGTTGCTACACCGAAGGCCCACTTATACCCTTTTGGGTCCTTGAAATACCCTTTCCAGAGAAAGTCTATACCAAGGATGCATGGAGCATCTGGTCCAGTCACTATATGGTGGGTCTCCCAGTCATTTCTGGTAAGGCTCCTTTCAGCCTCTACTACAGTCAGTTCTTGAGACCCTCCTGTTAGTCCAGAGATGGTAATAGAGTCTGTTCCTTTGTGATTCAACAGTAGCAAGGTGCACTGTGCACCAGCGTCTACCAGGGTTCTGTATCTCTGTGGTTCTGCTGTGCCAGGCCACTGAATCCACACTGTCCAGAAAACTCGGTTATCCCTCTCCTCCACCTGGCCCCTCTACTGCTGAGAACAGCACCCACAACTGAACAGAAGGGTTTATGTGGCAAACTGTACCCTCACTGTTACTTCCTTGACTCACATTTGGGTTGGAGACCCATCTGCTGGGGCCAGCAATGGGTGCTTCTTGGGAGATTGGAGTCATCATCCTTCTGGAAACACTACCCTCAGTGGTATTACCTTGTATCTCCTATACGCTTGCACGCAGGGTAGTGGTGGGTTTGCCATCCCATATATTCATGTTCTTGCCAAGGTTATGTAGGGTCGACCACAGAGAACTCCATGTTGAGTTCTGCCTACCCTGAGCTGGTCTTCTAGGGAAGCGCCGATTTTTGAAGGTGATACATGAATACATTCAGGAGAACAACAAGTGTTACTCTCTGTCTCCATCTTGGATAAGTTATCATGCAGCTTCTCAAAAGAGGTTTTAAACTCCTAAGCTGTGGCTTTGAGCTCCGCAGCCATTTTTTTCCACAGCTGAGATACGAGCCTGTAAGGGGTTAGAGACACTGTCTTCATACTGTCTTAGCTGGCTAACATATTCACCAACAGCTGGTGGTGTTTCATCATCTCCCCCAAAGACCGTTCCCCCCAGAATGTGGGAGTACCTAGCAGGGACACTCTGTGTGAGCTTTTTAAGCAGAGGCCTCCTGCATGGAATTTCATCAGTATCCTCAGGTGTTTGCCCACCACCATACATGATCTCTCGAACTGCCAGATCCCTCAGATATCTGATGCCTTTTTCCACTCTGTTCCATCTAATAGGTTGACATTCATATCCTCTATCGTTTTTTTACAACGGACAAAAGGCGTTTCCAAAGACTGGCTTTTCTCCCAATTACCTTATCAATACCCCCATCTCTGGCTAAGGATCCTAGCTGCCAGCACCTCTCTGCCCTCTAGGTCTACCATATCCACCCTGTGTCCCAGACAGCATCCAAGCAGACAGTGATTCACCTTCATCGCGATCATAATCCTTTCTTAAATTTCTTATCTCTTTCAGAGACAGATTGGACAATTATCTCAGGTTCCGAATCACTCTTCTGTGTCTTTCCTGCCTCGGGCTGACTCTCTCACTGATCAGGGTTTTCTAATGTCTCTGTCTCTGAATCATCATCATCACCCCTCGCCGGGTGGTCCGACTTCTTTAGATGCTTTCTGCGGGTTGTGACAGGGGTGACAAGGTCTGGTTCGGAGCCAGTGTGGGTGGTGTCACTGGCAGTGGCAGTGGGAGCCGCACTTGTGGGGGCAACGGCGGCAGTGGCAGTTTTCCTGCACAAATATCGAACATTGAACCACCCCTGGAACACATTTAGGCCCAACAATTACAAAAACAAGTAACACCAACCATCACCGAGGCCTCGAAACTCTGGCAGGTTGAACTCGCCAGAGAAAGGAACAGAATCATTTTTCATAGTGGAAACATTCACCAAAGAGAAACTCCCCAATCAATTTCCCAACTGAACTCATTCCCACAGAAACCACTATTTTAACATCATAGTAAAGTATCAAGGCTGAGAGACTGGAACATACAAAACAACATGCATGGATTAGTAAAATCAAAAAGGCAGTATATAACATGTCTTTCGCCCATGCCATTTTGAAACCTGTTTTTTCTTTTTTATTTTTCCTACTTTACAATATTTTCAATTAAAAGTAGAATTTAAATTTGAGCCCCACATCGGGAGCCAATTATTCTGTCACCGTTTAGCAGTTTGGTCAGACTACAAACCTAGGACAGAATTCCTCTCTATCCCCCCACACACACACACAAAGGGAAAATAAAAGGGGAATAAAGATTGGAGACTTTAAGTTGGAAACTAAAAACAATTAGATACAGATTTTACTAACACAAGGGAAAGGTAATAACATAAAGGGTAAATTAACAAAAAATACAAATATATACAAATATGTATATATGTATATACATACATAACACAATAGATAGCACATGGTGAGCTGGCGGTAACAAACAGCAACAGAGCTAGCAGGAAGCAGGAGGAAAAAGAGGGAGGAGCTGCTGGCTTTCTGATTTTTTATACAGTATGGCAGGAAATGGGAGGGAATAGATCCCTCCCTTTGTGTTCCACCCCTCTCAGAGTCTGAAAATCCCTCCTTTTTTAGTTCCTCCTCTTCAAACAGTGACAGTGAATCTGAGAGACAAAGAACAACTAAATCATAAAGGAAAACTGAGGTAGGCCCACTGAGGCAGATTGTCCTTCTGCAGAAATGAAGGAGTAAGTCTGAGCAAAAAAGGAACTGATTTTGCCTCTGTCCCATGTCCAGGTTTGAAAAAGGAGCAGTTATTTCAGCCTGAGAAGAAGCCATATCCGTTGTGAAATATGTTCATCTGATTCGTGTCAATGTGGAACAATGCTAGGGTCACATAATGAAATGTGACCTCTCTCACATACCCTTGTATAACCACAAGCCTAAGATGTATATAGTTCCTGGGGTTTTTTCGTAAAAGCCACCTGATGAACATTCTTGTATACCAGTTTAAACCAGTTTTGCTGCTAACTGCATTGTGTTGTGTAAGAGAAGCCTATAAAGTGCATGTGTAAAGTTTGGGGTCGTCCTAAGGGCGAGCCCTGGAGAGGACCTTAAGAGATGAAGAGGGCATGTGCTGAAGAGGATACGCCTATTCCTGGAATTCGTTTGCAAGGACCAACCTTTTCTATGAATATGCATTTTCTATGAATATGCATTTGAGGGAGCTGGGGCTGTTCAGCCTAAAGAAGAGGCGGTTCAGGGGAGACCTCATCGCTCTCTAAAACTACCCGAAAGGACGTTGTAGCCAGGCGGGGGTTGGCCTCTTTTGTCAGACGACTTTCAACAAGACAAGAGGGCACGGTCTTAAGTTGTGTCAGGGGAAGTTTAGGTTAGATATTAGAAAGAATTTCTTTATGGAGAGAGTGATCAAGCATTGGAATGGGCTGCCCACTGAAGTAGTGGATTCTCCTTCCCTGGAGATATTTAAAAAGAGACTGGATGTGGCACTCAGTGCCATAGTCTAGCAACTGCAACGGTGGTTCAAGGGTTGGACTTGATGATCTCTGAGGTCCCTTCCAACCCAGCCAATTCTATGATTAAAAAAAAAAAAAAACAAAAAAAACAATATGGGGGGCCAATGGGACGTCACATGGTGGGAAGAAAAGAGGGCGGAGACTTTGGGAGAAAAATGCATAAAAGGGAAGATCGGAATTTGGTGCGCGTGCGTCTTGGTAGAGCAGAGACTCCTGGCGCACCCAGCGTTGTTTGCTTGCTTTTATTCGCTTAATAAATTGTAAATTTTTATTACAATCGTGTTTGAGTCTCATTTATCTCATCCATGAAATATCTATGCCTTTGTGAGAATCCAGATAGGGGGAGAATGTATGAGAGTCACCAGTCAACAAGTGCAAGGGAAGCCCACGTCAAGATAAAACTGTTCCAAAATATTAACTTTGTGAAATGTATAAGGAGAAGTTTGAGTCTTTTGCAGTACTTGACAGAAATACTGCTACTTAGCTTATGAAATCTATAGTACTAAAGCTGAAAAAACGTCCTTTGGTTCTGTAGACAAGATGACATAGACTGAAAGGAGATAAACTAAAACAGAAATACATTTCTATTACCCTTCAAAAGTGGTGGCATTTGTAGCACTCCCAGATTGTATAGAACCGTGGACAAATTTTACATTTCTGCTGATATTTTGCTTTTGTTTAAAAAATAAAATAAGTTGCCCTGTTAGTATCTAGAATACTGTTGGTCCTATCTTCCAGAAGAGTGGCTGGAGTGATAGTATTGTACTGTTGTACTGATATTTGGTTTTTTCTGGTTAAAGAAGCTTGATTTTGAAACAGTGTTTTATGGTAAGTGGTGTCAGGTGAAAAATTGTCTTGCTACAATGCAGCATAATATCTAGATTTTTCTCTCTTTCAGCAGTGTCCCTTGTACATGGCATTAATGACAGGAACTAGAATAACAGCTAGGAGGTTTTGATTTGATATTCCTTCAAGTTGAAGGAAGAAATCTCTGATTTTGGCCTCCATATAGTTCTTTTTGAAGAAGTAAATCTTTCTCATTGATTCTACATTGTGAAAAAAGATCAAAACTCATATTGCAGTGAACTATGTATGACAGACACTGAAAATGTGATTCCTCCTCCATTTCAAAATGTTTATTTCTGCATATGAAAAACCAACTTGGGTCTGGATAACAGGAGATTCACAAGTGGCCATCCATGATTCTTTTTACAGATACAGTTTCAAAACTAGAACCAGAGTAATTCCTGAAGAGCTTTTAAATAACCATCTCCTGTAGATTGCTGGGAAAGGGCTGCTAAAGTAAGCCACTGAGAAAATCTGTACAAATGGTAAGATATCCACTATGTGAAAACATTCTCCTGGAAAGACTTTTACTGATACAAAAACCCCCAAACCTATATATTGTTTCAAAATTATTAAGAAGGAAATTATAATGTTCATAATGAATTGGATTGGATGAATAGCCTGAAGCCTTCTCTCCCGTTGCCAAACTCTGAAATCAGAATTCTCTGGTTTCCTGGCAACTGACTTATATTTGGTGCCCAAGTACTTTGTAGAATAGTGGCCCTGTAAAGTTTGAAGCCTTAGCTGCAGATATAACAAGACTGAAAATCCACTCCTAACACATGGCTCTGGCTGATGTTGCTTTGGGAAGGAAATAGAGTAGAGTAGAGTAGAGTAGAGTAGAGTAGAGTAGAGTAGAGCAGAGCAGAATAGTTCAGGTGAAAAGGACCTACAACAACCATCTAGTCCATCTGCCTCACCAATTCAGGGATGACCAAAAGTTAAAGCATGTTATTAAGGGCATTGTCTAAATGCCTCTTGAACAATGACAGGCACAGGACATTAACCATCTCTCTAGGAAGCCTATTGCAATGCTTGACCCTCTTGATAAAGAAATATTTCCAAATAATGGTGAGTATAGCTGCATTCCAAGCAGTTGACCCAGGTGCAGGTGGTGTTTTCCTAAATTCTCTCAGTGGCAGGGAATGCAGAAACGAACAAGAAAGCACACCTGATCAACACATGCCTTAGAGGCTAGTGCCATAGGCTGAATTTTGGGTTTACCTGGCACTGGGCCTGCTGGCAAGACATGGAGTGAGACTATCCACAAAGGGGAAAAGGATTCCTACTCATGAGCAGGGAGGGCTCATCAAGAGGGCTTTAAACTAGGTTCTAAGAGGGAAAGAGAAAACCAGACCTGTTGCCCGTAGTCAAGACACAAACCAACAGAGTCAGTTTATGCGGTGCTTTATTCGGGGCCCGGGAAACCTGAGGACTAGCGTCCCAAGTCAGGATTCCGGAGACCCTCGTTTTTGGTTCAGCTTTTATACTCTTTTACAACGAGGCCTACGTGCGGAACTTCAGTTACAAAACAGTTAAATACATCATGTAGATAACAATAGATAGACATCCCCAAACCACAAATCTTATACTTGTTTAACTTAAGCTATTGTTTAACTGACTCCCACCACCAACCCTTATCTTCAGTACAAAGTGTCAGTTTACTCTTCCTACATGTTCTATATGCTCGACTAATTCCTCTGATTATTGATCCCCTCTTCTCAGCACATTCCTTGCTAGTTTCCCAAGACCCGTTCCCAGGGCCTGTTTTTCCGGCCTGCTTGACCAGTCCAAACCTTAGCATAACTACTTCTAAATTTCTATTTCTTCCGCTACTTGCAACAAGTCCCCCCTTTTGAGCATCCTTCGATCTTCCTTCGCAAGGATGCTCAACCCCTCAAGCTGCTGGTTTTCTTGTTAGGCGGGTGGGGGTGAGTTGTCTTGTGGGAGGATCACTTCTCTTCGGGTCATGGCCTTCATCACCCTCCGAGTGTGTTGGCCTTCTTTTGCAATCATTCCTAAAAGACACTTGTATACTACTAAAGCAACCATAACGGTTATGATTATCATGATTCCATATTGTACAATTGATGATATCCAACCAGAGACCTGGATCCCTAGGGAGCTGAATACTGCTCCAACCCAATTGTGTTCTGCCTCTTTTTGAACATCGTGGACCTTGTCCTCAATTTGTTCCAATTGACTAATATCTTTTTATACCTCCTGGGTGACATTTGGGATGTGTACGCAACAATGCCCATCCTTATCGAGCAGATACCCACAGACACCATGCTCTTTTAGTAATATCATGTCCAAGGCCATTCTATTTTGTATGGTCATCCTAGTAGTGGCCTGTAACTGTAAATTCAGGTCCCTAAATCCTTTCTTCGTTACTGCTGCCAAATGTTGGAAAATGCTGCCTACTGTTGGAAAATGGTGAGGGAAAACTAATGCAACCAATATGGTTGGTAAACAAGCTTCAACTTTATTGTGCAGTAACTTTTTCTTATTTAGTGTTTCTGTGACCACACCCCCGCCACCACACATCAACATAATGTTTTATTGGACACCCGGTGTGTTTACCTGTAGCACAGTGAATCCCTGGTGCAGGTAGCACAGGATTATGGGCCTATCTAATTGGCCCCTCAAACATGGGGTTGGGCACGGCAAAGGGGTCACACCCCCTACCTTTCGGGAACATTCGAGAGCATTCTACGACAGGGGAATTGTTGGGAGTTTTTGGAAGAAAACGGACATGTGAGCAATCCTGACTAATTAGCTTTAGCCAGAGTGAGCTAAGGGCCTTGAGGCCCAGCTGCAAGGTTATTAAAAGATCAGCTATGTGCAAAAGATAAGGCAGTTGGCAGCAGAAAAGAAGAATTACTGGATGGGAAAGCATCGCATAGACAGCACATAAACAGTTGTATTTAACCAGTTCTGAGCCCCTGAGAAGAAGAAAGTTACGGCAGATAAAAAGTTGCAAACAGGATGCCTGCGATCAACAAAGCAGGACAAGGACCATAAGCAGTGCCCTATCGCAATGCGACAACAGGTGTGTGAACAGCAACACGCAGCCAATCAACATGAGCCACAAAGATGCCAAGACCATATAAATGTAATGCTTTGCTTAATAAAATTGAGCTTAGTTGTTAACTCATATTGAGTCGTCTCTTTGCTCCCCAAGCCCGCACCCTCCGACACAGACCTTACATTTGTTCCTGTTGAACCACATCAGGTTTTTTTCTGCCCAGCTCTCCAGCCTGTCCAGGTCACACTGAATAGCAGCACAGCCCTCTGGTGTGTCAGCCACTGTTCCCAGTTTTGTGCCATCAGTGAACTTGCTGAGGGTACACTCTGCCCTCATCTAAGTCACTAATGAATATGTTAAAGAAGACCAGACCCAGTACTGAACCCTGGCAGGCACTGCTGGCTACAGGCTTCCAACTTGACCCCACTCTATTGATTACCACCCTCTGAGATCTCACTCAACCAAGCTCAACCACCTCACTGTCCACTCATCTAACACACACTTACTGAGTTTCTTAATGAGGATGTTATGGGAGATAGTGCCAAAAGCCTTGCTGAAGTCAAGGTAGATTACATCTGCTGCTCTCCCCTCACCTAACCAGCCAATTATGACATCGTAGAACGCTATCAGATTGGTGAAGCATGATTTTACCCCTGGTGAATCCATGTTGAGCACTCCCAATAACTTTCTTTTCTTTCACATGCTTCGATATGACATCCAGAATGATTTGCTCCATCACCTTTCCAGGGACAGAAGTGACACTAAGTGGTCTGTAGTTTCCTGGGTCATCCTTCTTGCCCTTTTTGAAGACAGGAATGATATTGGCCTCCCTCCGGTCCTGAGGTACCTCTCCTGTTTTCCAGGGCCTTTCAGAGATAATGGAGAGTGACCCAGCAATAGCATCTGCCAGGTCTCTCAGCCCTCATGGGTGCATCCCATCAGGGCCCACAGATTTATAAATGACCAGTTTGGCTAAGTGGTCTCTAACCTGGTCCTCCTCTACTGAGGGAGTCTTCCTTTCTCCAGACCTTTTCCCTGGGATTCATGAGGGCTAGCTTTAGCAGTGAAGACCAAAGCAAAAAAGGCATTCAGTAACTCCGTCTTCACTTCTGGGTAGTGTCTCCTTTCTCTGTTTTCCATCCATGAGGAGCATTTTTACAATAGGAGAAAATTACTTCCCCAAAATGTCCCCATTACAGGTTGGCAGGAAGCAGGTCTCATTCCTACCACCAGGAAACACATCCTGAGGTCGATTGCCTGCACACAGGCAACTCTGATGGAAATAATGCCTCTCAAGTTTGATAATTTTACACAGACTACCTCTTTCTTCCTGTTCCTGGATCTGATGACTTAGACCTTCCTGAAATTTGCCCTCAAGTGTACTGATGTATCAGACAAAATTTATTTTTTATATGCATTCAATTAAGCTCATGAAATCTACTGTTCTGGCAGTTTTTTGTAGAGATTACATGACTCATCTGGACAGATTAATTTACAGCTATCACATACTCAATAACACAAGGTATTTTGCTTATAGTGATCCTAGAATATGACTACGAACACATTGCATTCCTCTAGCAACAGGACAAAGACTTTGTTTCTAGGTAGATGAAAAACAAAAAAAAACCCAACTTTAGCATCACTACTTTGTAAAAGAATTTAAAAATTCAGACCTTACGATCCTTTCAAATTATTTATTCCATACTGGTTTTAAAAGTGCATGACAAATAGACATCTGTGATTAAATACTGTAGGATTATGTCTGGGTTTTTTTAAATCGTTATTTTATTTTATCTTGCACCTTAAATATTTGTCTATGAGACGTTAACTTTGTTTCTTGTCCTGGTTTGAGTCAGGATAGAACTGATTTTCTTTTAGTAAGAAGCACTTAGAGATATTTACCCTCAAGCATCCTACTAATCACACCAACTGTCCCAGCGTTAAACTTTGACATTTCTCCACTATTTCCTTCTCCGGACAGAAATGCAGTAATATCTGGCTACAGAAAAAAATAATAAAATAAAAAGCATCCAGCAAAGATCATTAGTATTTCCCTTGAAAACAAAGTTGAAATTTTCATAGAATTAGCCTTACACCGTGCTTTATGTTCCTTTTGTAGATGTTCCACCTTTATCATTGAGTCAGTCGTGCAAGTATTTTTGTTGACTTAAACGTGACTGGCTTTGGGAAATTAATAGAATATAGAGGTAAAGCACACAGAAATGTTTCAAGTTAATCCTCAGAAAGGGGTCAGGGACCCACAGGGATCCTCTGAGCTGCCATAGTAAACAGGCTACCTCAAGACACTGAAGCACTTCAGTATTTTGCTGTATGGCATGTATAAACTTTTGAGACACATCCATGTACCTAGTACTGAATAAGACATTTGGACATCTCTTCATTTCAAATAAGTAACAGCAAGAAAAGGCCACTTAGATGTACAAGATGAATTCACTATGGTTTCAGGTGGCAGAGATAGAAAAAAATTTTCAACACTTTGTCTAAAAGAAAAAGAATTAAGATTTCTTTAGTTATACATGATACTTGACTCACACGGGAGGCACAAAGCCAAGCATGGGCACAGCTGCAGGGTAGCTACTGTGGAGACCAAGGGCAAGGATCTGGTCATAAAAGCAGCTCCCAAGCAAAGGAGGAAAGGCCCTACTTTTCACAGCTTTTTCTCACAGTGGTTTCCAGAGAGCTCCCTCTTGCAAGGCTGGACAGCTGCACTACCAAGGCTGGCCTTGAGTCCAAGCAGCCAACTTCCCCAGAAGGGAAGGTGCAGTGAGGTCCCTGGCACTTAATTCCCATCCTTACCAGGAAAGTGGGGTTTCTGCTGACCTGCTGCACACTATACAGTACCTTGTTGTCTGTGATGTAACACACGATTATGATCTATAAATAAAAAATATTTACACAGTAACAGAAACGTAGCATTTGGGGAGAAATTTCTGAAGCATGCTTCCCTGTAATAACCTATATTTTGTGTAGTATTTTTCATACCAAAGTACTCTCACACTTCAATATCTTTCAAACTTCATTCCCTATAGAAACTCAGATAGTCTAATGTTCCATGTTGAGGTGAAATATTTGGGTCATAAAACATTAGAAACATGCACACTCTTGGGAAAAAAAAAGGATGGGCTAAGACGTAGCACTGTGGTTTGCAAAACACCATGCAAAGGATGCCTGTAGAGGAAGCAGTGAGACTTCATACTCTTGAAAATCAGAAATGGCTTAACTAACCTTGCCCAACTTGAACCTCTTCTAAAGAATTTTGAATAGCATAAATTTATAAATAGCATAATGCAGTTAAAAATAAGACCATACATTTTAAATGTCAATGTGTCATCTGCAGACTACCTGAATAATAAGAAGTCTATGCCAATTAAAGATACAGATCATATTTTCAAATTGGTTTAGCACCAACCGGCATATTTCTGTGTCAACTTTTCCCAGCCATCGATATAGTCCTCAGTCTATGACAATTAGCCTTTGGAAGAACAGAGCGCACATATAACAGATGTGTGAACGTATGCATTTCCTCAGTCCTCACTAAATGTAATCTGCTTATATTTACATGACTATATGTAATGACAGACTTACTGTTCAGTCATAAAACATCTTTAATAACGATAAAAATATTTAAAAAGATTCACCATTTATTGAGTATAAATATTTGTGTATTCAAATACTGCAAAAATGGACAGTGATCAGAAAATGCTGAATTCTAAAATATTGACAAAACGAAAACATTTCAAAGACCTTGACATACACGCTTAGAAATGAAGCAGCTTTAGTAGGTAAGTATGCTCATTTCAAGGAGAACACTGAAAACTAGAAAGATGACAAAGTAATATCATTACCTAATATGAATCTAAAAATAAAACGTGAGCTTTTTTTAATTTCACAATGGGCAGAGTCATGGAAATTAAAATGGAGTCATCTGCATCATTTAGTAAAGTTGGTCCTTTCAAACAAAGTGTGATTCCATACATCAAATCACAATGTCATGGAGCTGGAGCTAGAGAGTGGGATTTATATATGCACTGTGCAGACTCTGATTGGGGAATTTGTACAGAGCATCCTATTTTATAGTGAAAGAGTACATAAGAATGCCAGAACAAACAGCCTTGCTATCAGGGTTTAATGGTGGGCTGGCAATTAAACAAATGACAGATGTTCACTATTAATCCCCCTCCCTGATAGAGAAAGGAGAGAGAATAAGGGAGAGAGACATACAAGTTGAAAACTAAAATATACAGATTTAATGAAACAGTAATGATGAAAAAAGAAAATCTATTAAATATATACAAATATACACAAAAGCAATATCGTGTTCCTTGCCCTTTTCCCTCCAATGACACTCAAATCACCAGTGAAGCTGCAGAGCAGGCCCTGGAAAAGTCCCAGACTGGGCTCCTGGAGTCAGCAGCAGTTGGGAGCTGGAGGCAGAAACACACAGATTGAGGAGGGCATGGATTGGGATGAAAAGCAGACAAACGGATGGAATCTCCAGGATGCCAGCCATGGATAAAGCAGAACTTGACCCTTGTGATCCCTCAAATTTATACTGAGTATGACACGCATGGGATGGAATACTCATACTCATTGGTCAATGTTGGTCGCCTATCTGGTCTGCTCCTCCCCAAAGGAGGGTTGCAGGTGTGACCCCTTTACTCCCTTTCTCTTTCCAGAGCATAAGATGTTCCCCATAACTGAGCAGTGACCTTGGTTCTGCATATCATTCTGTAGTCATAACTCTAAATATTGAGTGTTATCAGTCCTAGAAGCAGACACTGACTGAGAAACTTGCTGTTAATTTCAGCAAGTGCGGCTACTTAGAAGAGACTCAGCTGAAAGTAAAATTACAAGAAAGAAGATTAGTTCTATCCTGGCCCAAAGCAAGACAGCAATGCATGTGGCATGGGCAACAAATAGGAGGAACTAGAAGCCATTCTACAGCAGGACAGCTATGATGTAGTGATCATCACAAAAACATGGTGGAACGACTCTCATGACTAGAATGGTGCAACATATGGCTATAAGCTCTTAAGAAAGGATAGTCAGAGAAGAAGTGGCAGTGGGGTGGCTCTTTATGTTAGGGAGTGTTTTGATTGTATAGAGCTTGATGATGATACTGATGATAAGGTCACATTTTTATGGGTAAGGATGAGGGGAAAGGTGAAAAAGGCAGATATCCTGTTGGGTGTCTGTTATGGTTTAGCAGTCTTGGCAGACCAAAAACCAGAGGACAGAATTGCTCTCTATTACCTCCCCTCCACCCTCCCAAGGGAAGATAAAAGGGGAATAAGGACGAGAGACTTAAAAGTTGGAAATTAAAACTGAAACAGGTCTACTAGTACAGGACAAGGGCAGTAACACATAGGATAAGGAACAAATATGCAGACATATACAAATATATACCTATATATATATACAACCAGATCTCAATGATCACAGGGATGGGTGCCTGAGGGCTCTCTGTGTCAGGGCCAACTCAGGAGAGGGGTCCATGGCTCTTCCCAGCACCTGATGGATGTGGATTCTGAACAGCATGTGGTGAGCAGATGGTAAAGGAGCAAGGGGAACAGCAGCAAAGCAAGGAGCAGATGAAAGAGAGAGAGGAGGGCTTCTAGTCTTCCTGCTTTTATAGAGTATGGGCAGGAAACTGGAGGGAATATTGACCCCTCTGTGTTCCACCCCTCTCAGATCGCTCAGAGTCCTAGAGACCTCTTTAGGTCATCATACTGTTACCAAAAATTATCCTGGTCCACTCAAACTATAACAGTGTCTATTATAGACCACCCAACCAGGATGAGGAGGCAGACAAGTCATTCTACAAGTGGCTGGCAGAGATCTCATAGTCGCTAGCCTTTGTTCTGGTGCAGGACTTCAACCTATGGGATGTCTGCTGGAAGTATAACATAGCAGAGAGGAGACAGGGTGGGAGGTTTCTGGAGTATATAGAATATAACTTCCTGACACAGCTGGTAAGTGATCCTACCAGGGGAGGTGCCTCACTACATCTCCTTTTCACAAGCAGGAAAGGACTGGTGGGAGATGTGATGGCTGGAGGCCATCTTGGGCTTAGTGACCACAAAATAGTTAGGTCGTTGATCCTTAGTGAAGTAAGGAGGGGGATTAGCAAAACCTCCACCATGGACTTCCGGAGGGAAGACTTTAGACTCGCCTCCATCCCTGGTAACATAATGGAACAACTCATTCTTGGTGCTGTCTCCAGGCACATCAAGGACAAGAGGCTTATCAGGAGCAGTCAACATGGCTTTACTAAGGGAAAGTCATGTCTGGCCAATCTGATAGCCTTCTATGACAATATAACCAGGTGAATGGATGATGGCAGAGCAGTAGACAACTTGATTTCAGGAAGGCATTTGACACTGTCTCCCACAGCATTCTTGGAGCTAAACTGAAGAAGTGTGGCCTGTATGATCAGGCAGTGAGGTGGACTGGGAGCTTTTTGAAGGACAGAAGCCAGAGAGTTGTAGTTAATGGGATGGAGTCTAGTTGGAAGTCTGTTTCTAGTGGAGTCCCTCAAGGGTCAGTTCTGGGACCAGTACTATTCAATATATTTATTGATGACCTGGACGAGGGACGATAGAGTGTACTATCAGTAAGTTTGCTGATGACACAAAACTGTGTGGAGTGGCTGACACCCCAGAAGGCTGTGCTGCCATTCAGAGGGACCCGGACAGACTGGAGAGTCAGGCAGGGACAAATTTAATGTATTACAACAAGGGCAAGTGTAAAGTCTTGCTTCTGGGAAAGAACATCCCCAGGTACCAGTATAGGTTGGGGAGTGAGCTGTTGGAGAGCAGCAAAAGGGAAAGGGACCTGGGGGTGCTGGTGGATGGAAGGATGACCATGAGCCAACAATGTGCCCTTGTGGCCAAGAAGGCCAATGGCATCCTGGGGTGCATTACAAGGAGGGTGGCTAGTAGGTTGAGAGAGGTTCTCCTCCCCCTCTACTCTGCCCTGGTGAGGCTGCATCTGGAATATTGTGTCCAGTTCTGGGCCCCTCAGTTTCAGAAGGACCGGGAACTGCTTGAAAGAATCCAGCGCAGAGCAACTAAGATGATTAAGGGAGTGGAACGTCTCCCTTATGAGAAAAGACTGAGGGAGCTGGCTCTCTTCATCTTGGAGAAGAGGAGAATGAGGAGTGACCTCATCAATGTTTCTAAACATATAAGGGGCGAGTGCCAGGAGGACAGAATAAAACTTTTCTCAGGGGTGACTAACAATAGGACAAGTGGCAATGGTTATAAACTGGTGCATAGGTGGTTCCGTACAAATATTAGGAAGAATTTTTTCCCTGTGAGGGTGACAGGGCACTGGAACAGGCTGCCCAGGGAGGTTGTGGAGTCTCCTTCCCTGGAGACATTCAAAGTCCACCTGGATGCATTCCTGTGTGACCTTCTATAGGTGACCCTGCTTTGGCAGGGAGAGTTGGACTAGTTGATCCTTCAAAGTCCCTTCTAACATCTAACTTTCTATGACTCTATGGATTTGATTCTGACTGAAATTATGCCCTGCTTTTGGAACATTTGAGTCATGGTAGAATTACATTTTATAAGTCAGAGAATCTGGAGAGAACCTGTAAGGAACTCGATGGAGGAACCCCCTCCACTGGACCCTCGCAGAGGTATGCTACAGTTGTTCAATCTGATATGTCTCAACCATGCTTACTAATCAAAACAGGCCTATAATATGAGGGGCTGCATTGGTGGGTTTTGGGAGTTTCACTGACACCAACCGTCCCCTGTTGGCTGGCCCAACACTGGATCCAAGACTGGTGATTTTCTATTATCTCTCTCTCTTAACTTGTCTTCTACTTTCTTGCTTTA
The DNA here is from genome assembly GCF_003957555.1 of Calypte anna. NCBI lineage: Eukaryota > Metazoa > Chordata > Aves > Apodiformes > Trochilidae > Calypte > Calypte anna. Next base: position 20,398,759 of record NC_044276.1, read on the forward strand.
TCTTTCTTTTTCTCTTTCCTAAAATTATTAACTAACCACAAGTTTTTCCCAGATTACACAGCATTAACGTCCATGTATTGCGCTTTTTTGTGATCTAAATAATCAGTCTTTATGATTGCACAATTATTACATTAATAGATGTAGGGTTTTTTAGTGTGCTCGAGTTAATTCCCATGGAGAGCTTGTCCTGGTTTGAGCCAGGATGGAACCAATTTTCTTTCGTGTAATTTTTCTTTCATCTAAGTCTCTTCTAAGTAGCTGCAGCACTCCACTTTTTACTGTTTGTCATGGTTTAACAATGGGCCATCCAGCAATTAAATGAATGATATATTCCCCTATTTGGAAAGGAGAGAGAAGAAGGGCGAGAGTTACAGCTTGGAAACTAAACTACACACCTTTAATGAAACAATAATGATGAAAAGGAAAATTTAAAAATACGTGTAAATATATACAAAAGGGATATCACATTCCTCCCCTCTCCCCCTGCTAGAGTCAGTGGCAGATGGGAGCTGGATGCAGGAACACATGGATTCAGGAAGGCAGACGAATGGACAGAATCCTTTCAGGATGCTGGCCATGGGCGAAGAGATCTTGACCCTTGTGATCCCTCAAAGTTATACTGAGCAAAAACAAAGTTTTCCATACCATAAATGTCACCATCATTATACATTAAGAATCTTGTGAGGATGTTTGGGGGATTCTACTATGACGGCCTTTCCAAGAGGGTCCTATATGTCTCATCTGTCATCCTGTACCTGAGGCCTTCTCCCCGGCTTGGTGTGACCACTGTATTCTCACTGGATCTGTTGTGCTTGCAGTGTTGGACATTCAGCCTTCGCTGCTAGAAGCACATAGCTTTTGACTATCTGGAGCTGAGTATAACTTTGTATCTTATGTTAACATTTGCATTAATATCAGTTCATTATTATTATTCTATTTAATCTCTTTTCATTTCAACCCATGTGTTACAGTTTATAGTAGAAATAAAATAATATTGGTTGTAAAATTTTAAAAATGGACAAATTAAGAGTTAGAAGGGGCTCGGGTAGACTAAAACTCTGGAAATAAGTAACTAGTTAAGAATGAGCTAACCCTTACAAGAACAATGATCAAGGGAGAATAAGGAGTATGTTGACCCCATCAGCAAAAACATTAATCAAAAGGAGAATAGTTAAGCAAACTGATGCCATATACCAAAGATCAAGATAAAATATTGTATCCAGGTGGTGGGCCAGGTGGTAATGACAGCTGAAATGGTAAACCGTGGATTTACAGTTTAAGAAATGACTATCTATTGTTATTTGTAAGATCTATGTGACAGTTTGTGACTAAAATTTATGTAACTCTGTACGTGGCCTGTAATGAAAAAAAGTATAAAAGCTGAACCAAAAATGAGGGTCTTCGGAACCCTGACTTTGGACGCTAGTCCTCAGGCTTCCCGGGCCCTGAATAAAGCACCGCATAAACTGACTCTGTTGGTTTGTGTTTTGGTTACGGGCAACAGTTTTCTGGCGACCCAGATGGGACTCCGGAGGCGGCTGGGGCGGTTCACGTGCTGATTCACTCCAAGCTGGCACCAGGTGATTCCTGGAGGAGACATCAACCCGTGCCTGACCCCGTGCCCGACGGACAACCATGAGGTAAGCCCGAAGGTGCTTTATTCCTTATAGAAATAAGTTAGTATTAGGTTAGTATTAGGATTGGTTGGTTGGAAGCCTAGGCGCTGGTCGTAAGACACAGCAAGTAGAAAGCTGTGCGGATCCAGCACTTGCCACTCGCGGCGACGAGTATAGGCAAGTTTGGTATTTGGTATTGGGCGCTGGTCGTAAGACACGGCAAGTAGAAAGCTGTGCAGATCCAGCACTTGCCACTCGCGGCGACGAGAATAGGCAAGTTTGGTATTTGGTATTGGTAATCGGCCGAATATTGGTTTTGTGTGTGTGTGTGTGTGTGTGTAAGAGCGCGCAAATATAAGTGTCAGCATGCTGCCTTTTAAGACCTTTAGAGCTCTTTCTTGTAATAGCAAGGATATCCCTGAGGATTCACCTCTGGGTTGTCTGTTGAAACATTGGAAAGAAGGCAATTTTGGACAGGAGTTACGGAAGAAAACCTTGATTGATTACTGTAATCATGTGTGGCCTGAATATGAAACGGGGGGTATGCAGTGGCCACGAAATGGAACATTAACCCCTGAAATACTAAGTTCTATGATGAGTTTCTTGCGGGAAACTGAGAAATGGGATGAAACTCAGTATTTGGAATTGTTTTAATATCTAAAAGAAAAAGAACCTGACTGAAAAGAAAAAAAAAAAAAGGAAAAAAAAAAAAAAAAAGAAAAAAAAAAAAAAAAAAAAAAAACCAAGAAAAAGAAAAAGAGAAAAAAAAAGCATGGGGATTGTTGGAAGTAGAATGTGATAAATGTCCTGGTTGTAAAGAGCGTAAGATACGATTTTCGGAGGAATAGGAGGATGTGTCTTTGTTGGTCTCCCCGAGCGCGCCGCCGCTCCTACCTCCTGAGGCTCCCCTGGTAAATACGGCTAGGGTCCCTCTTCCTTCCTCATCCGAGGAGGGGATAGAGCAGGAAGGATTGGGTTAATCAGCCGAGAACGCCGCTTGCGGAGCGGACTCGGAGAGGGAGGCTGGAGAAAGGGGGCGGTTTTTCGCAGCCTCAGTTGATGGCTCCGCTGCGAGAGGCAGTGGGAGCGGATGGAGGGAAGGCGATGATAAAGGTTTCTTTTTCACCGAATGGTTTAATAATATGGAAACAATCGGCGGGGGCGTACAGGGAAAATCCTGAGAAAGTGGCTCGGGTTGTGAAAATGGTAATAAAAACTTAGAATCTTGATTGGAATGATTTGCAAATGTTGCTGGACACTATAGAAAAGGAGAAAGGGCGCCGGAGGCGTCGGGGGGAGGAGGCGCGGGCCTCTCCCCCGGCCACCTTGCACGGGCGGGCGGCTGTCTGTGTCGGGCGGAGCTCGTCCCGCTCGGGTCGCCAGGATTGACGTCGGGGCCGGTGGGGCCCGGCGCGGCGGCCAGGGAGGTCCCTGAAGGAGAGGTGACGCTGGATTGGGGAAAGGCTTCGGGGGTTTGGGAAACAGGGACCCCAGGTAAATCAAAAGCGTCAGTACCAGTAGTAGTGGAGTTAAAGGAAGGGGCCCAACCAGTAAGGGTACGGCAATACCCCATCAGTCTGGAAGCTAGGAAGGGAATAGCCCCCATGATAACTCAATTCTTAAGTTTAGGAATTTTGCAGGAGTGTGAATCTGAATTCAACACTCCCATCTTCCCGGTCAAAAAGCTTAATGGTAATTACAGGTTAGTGCAGGACTTAAGGGCAATTAATTCTATCACCAAAGATATACATCCTGTAGTGGCAAATCCGTACACATTGTTAACATCTGTTTCTGAGAAATTTCAATGGTTTACAGTAATTGATTTAAAAGATGCCTTCTTCTGCATACCCCTGGCACCTGAAAGCAGAAATATCTTTGCATTCGAGTGGGAGAACCCCGACACAGGACGGAAGCACCAACTTACATGGACCAGGCTTCCCCAAGGATTTAAATCCTCGCCCACCATATTTGGTAACCAGCTGGCCAAGGAACTTGAGGAATGGAAGATTACCCAGGTAAAAGATTCGCCTTTTTCTTATGTGGTGTTGCAGTATGTGGATGATATTTTCCTGGGTACCACACAACAGGATCTCTGCCTCAAATTAACCATTGGACTATTGAATATGCTGGGACAGGCTGGATACCAGGTATCCAGAGAAAAGGCACAGCTGGTCAAACAAAAGGTCATCTATTTAGGATGTGAAATTTCGCAGGGGGTTCGTCGTTTGGGAGTAAATCGCATACAAGCCATATGTGCAATTCCAGTACCCTGTAATAATCAGGAACTAAGATCTTTTCTAGGAATGATCGGCTGGTGTTGACTGTGGATCCCCGACTTTGGGCTGACAGCCAAACCACTGTATGAGGTTGTGAAGGAACCGAGATTTAAGTGGGGACCCATGGAAGATAAAGCATTTCGGGAGTTAAAACAGGCCCTCAAGGAAGCACCTGCCCTGGGTCTGCCGGATCTAACCAAGGACTTTCAACTGTATGTACATGAAAGGCAAAAGTTAGCCTTGGGGGTGCTCACTCAGAAACTGGGGTCTTGGAAAAGGCCGGTTGGGTACTTTTCTAAACAATTGGACTCAGTAAGTGGGGGATGGCCAGGATGCCTAAGAGCAGTGGCAGCCACAGTAATCCTGATCCAAGAAGCACGTAAGCTAACATTGGGCAAGCACATGACAGTTTATGTGCCTCATATGGTCATCACAGTATTGGAACAAAAGGGGGGCCATTGGCTCTCGTCGAGCAGGATGCTCCAATACCAGGCCCAATTGAGGGAACAGGATGATGTGGAGCTGAAAATAACAAATCACCTTAACCCAGCAGAATTCCTCAGGTCCACCCAGGAAGAAGGAGAGCTGGAACATGACTGTGTGGAGGTAATCGAACAAGTGTACGCCAGCCGGAAGGACCTGAAGGATGAGCCACTGCCGGACCCTGATTGGGAACTGTTTACGGACGGGTCCAGTCCAGCTTTGTGGAACGAGAAGCTGGCTCGGATGTTGCAGGCACGAAAGAACATCAAGGGTTGGTGTGTGACCCCAACAGGACAGGTGATCCTGCCGGTGAGGATCATGAAGATAGTACTGGAAACAGAACACAATAAGTGTCACTGGGCTGCGGAGGCAATGGTAAAATTTTTGAAAAATGAAATATTCTCAAACCAGATGTTAACATTGGCAAAAAGAGTAAATGCAATGTGTCCGGTGTGTATCAAAAACAACCCAGTGGTAAGAAGGCAGGTACAAATGGGTAAGTTACAGGTAGGTCCCCAACCAGGAGATTATTGGCAAATAGACTTCTCTGAGTTACCAAAAGCCCAAGCATACAAACATCTGTTGGTGTATGTGTGCACATTTTCGGGATGGCCAGAAGCTTTCCCTTGCAGGACCAATCAGGCAAAGGAAGTGGTAAAAACACTCTTGAAAGAGATCATCCCTAGATTTGGGGTGCCGTTGGGCTATCATCTGATAGGGGTCCTCATTTCACTGCAGGGATTGTGCAGGAGATTTCTGTAATACCAGGGATAACTTGGAATCTGCACACGCCCTGGAGACCCCAATCAAGTGGTAAGGTAGAGCGGATGAATCAAACATTGAAAAACCAAATTAAGAAAATTTGTTAAGAAGCAAAAATCCAGTGGCCGCAGGCATTGCCTTTAGCTCTGTTAAGAGTTAGGATTAAACCAAGGGAAAAGATAGGGGTAAGTCCGTACGAAAGTTCGTATGGCAAACCATACCATGCTGTTACTTACCAAGGGGACCCTCATCTGGTAGGAGATCAGGTGATATTAAATTATGTGTTGTCTTTGAATAAGACCCTTACAGCACTTAGAGGAGCGTTGCAGTGGAACCGACCGATACCCCTGGAAAATCTGGTCCACGACATCCTTCCAGGAGACCAAGTCTACATCAGGAACTGGTCAGTGGAACCACTGAAGGCTATAACCCGGAAGGAGGTAATATCTCCAGAAGAAGGGACGCCTCCACCTGCTTATCAAGAGGCTTAAAGGTTGAGCATCCTTGCGAAGGAATAATCGAAGGATGCTCAAAAGGGGGGAATTGTTACAGTTTATAGTAGAAATAAAATAATATTGTTTGTAAAATTTTAAAATGGACAAATTAAGAGTTAGAAGGGGCTCGGGTAGACTAAAACTCTGGAAATAAGTAACTAGTTAAGAATGAGCTAACCCTTACAAGAACAATGATCAAAGGAGAATAAGGAGTGTGTTGACCCCATCAGCAATAACATTAATCAAAAGGAGAATAGTTAAGCAAACTGATACCATATACCAAAGATCAAGATAAAATATTGTATCCAGGTGGTGGGCCAGGTGGTAATGACAGCTGAAACGGTAAACCGTGGATTTACAGTTTAAGAGATGACTATCTATTGTTATTTGTAAGATCTATGTGACTGTTTGTCTATTGTTATCTGCATGATCTATGTGACTGTTTGTGACTAAAATTTATGTAACTCTGTACGTGGCCTGTAATGAAAAAAGTATAAAAGCTGAACCAAAAATGAGGGTCTTCGGAACCCTGACTTTGGACGCTAGTCCTCAGGCTTCCCGGGCCCTGAATAAAGCACCGCATAAACTGACTCTGTTGGTTTGTGTTTTGGTTACGGGCAACACTAGGAACTACCGCAGAGTACTAGGTTATATTAGCTAAGGTGCAGTGCTATGCCATTGTAACTGTACCTACCTTGTTCAGAGGTATTTTGCCCTTTGCAGCTTTTTTTTCTATAGCAGTTCAGAAATAGTGGTTGCGGGTGCTAGTCTAGGTAAGTGATCGTTTATTTTTTATGAGTTTTGGACAGCAATACACAGCAAACATTGCAGACAGCATCCAGCGTGTTTCCCCTGTTAAAAAGTGCTGTAGCAGAAGTGGCATTAAGGCTATCAGCAGCTCTGTAGTGTTTTTTATTCAAGGTATTGGTCATGGGTGTAGATATGGGACTGCTGATGTTGACCATTTATTCAATTTGGATAATTTTGTGTATCTTCATTTACCCTTCTTATTAAGGAGATTATTTCTGATTAGTCTTCTCAGCCTTAATAAATAACATGATTACCAATGTTGAACTGCAACTACTGAATCTAAAGCAGGTATTGAAAGATTGCTTTTGTGGTATACACGTGGAATTGAAAATATAAAATATGTCACTTGAATCAGTTTTTTTCCTCTTTCCTTCATCCTGCTTGTAATTACCATATGTTTACCTCAATGTATGCCTGACAGACACCTAGAAGATAAGATTACCTATCAGGTCGCCCAAAACTAGCAGGACACCAGGAAACAAAAGATAAGGATGACTCATCCCAGGAAGCCTGGAGATTGTATGTATCAGGGCCATATTCAATGAAGGGAGCCCTCTTTCTTTTGGGGTATAAAAAACCCTAGGAAAAAAAGAAAATGTGGCTTCTTCGTCCAGACGCCCCCTCCTCTCGGCACCTCGGCCTCCAGCTACGAAAAGACACAGCAGAGGCTCGAACGGCGGAGAACCAGGAGCAACCCCAGCCCGAGGCCAGGTCGCGCGGATGGTGATAACTTCTCCCTTTTGCTCTAACGACCCTCGCGTTAAGGTGATTACTTTATGCAAAGGCCTTTTTGCCAGTTGTTAAACCGTGACACCAGTAAACCGGCTTTCCCTGTTTTTAGAAATAAACCCTTGTAACTAATTTTAAATCCAACAGTCTTGTTATTTTGTAATTCAAGCGTCGTCTCTGGGTAGTGGTTGATTTATCCTCATAATCAATATATAAAATAATAAGCGGATCACGACAGCTTTCATTACCTGCTGTTCCAGTTTCCTCAGCTACTGTAATTTGTTAGTACAGACAGAAAATTGAAGTGTAATTCTGCACTATCGGTTCATTCTTTCCTTGTGTTTGAACCTAGTAGGGTTTTTAATATGACACCTCATGATCAACCAGCTTTACAGCTAGACATATTGATGTAAGGGTTAAGATAAAATGCCTGCTAGTAATTGTCTAGGGGTCACATTGACCTGATAGAAGCTAACACAGAATGCTTGTTTAATAGAAGCTAAGAAATTGTTTAGGCAGTCATCACCTTATAAGAGAAATATATGTGCTAAACTGATAACTATAGCAATCTTGAGATAAGAAAGGCTGGAGACTGAAGAAATGTGCATGCCCAGAGAAGAAGAGGTGAAAAGTTTACCCAGAGAAAGACCTTTGCTTCATTTTTACTTCAGTTAGTGAGGCTGGACATCCATAAATCCATGGGTCCAGATGGGATGCACCCATGGGTGCTGAGGGAACTGGTGGATGTCATTGCTAGGCTGCTTTCCATTATCTTTCCATTATCTCTGGTGAGTCATTAGGGGCCCACCACTCCAGCCTGTCCCTCCAGGTCCCTCTGGATGGCCTGCCTTCCCTCTAAGGTGTCAACCACACTGCACAGATTGGTATCGTCAGTAAACTTGCTGAGAATATTGTAATGGCTCAGCAGTTTGGGTGGGCCAAAAAAACAAAGGACAGAATTATTATTATTACACATACACCCCTTCCCCCAAGGGGAAGATAAAAGTGATATAAAAACTAAAGACTTAAAGTTGGAAATTGAAAACAATTGGAGACAGATTTACAAGCAGAGGGGAAAGGCACTAACGGAAGGGATAAAGTAACAAAAATACAAATATATATATATATATATATACAACCCAATCTTGTTGGCAGCAGGGATGACTCAGGGTGGGGGTCCGTGGCTCTTCCCAGCACCCAATAGGTATGGACTCTGGAGAGCACGTGGCGATCTCGTGGGAGAGGAGAAGAACTACACACATTCCTGGGAATGATGGGGTGGTGTAGGCTTTGGATTTATAACTATGGGATACTGGTTAAACCATTGTATGCACTAACCAACACTGACTAGAAACAGCTTCAATGGAATAAGGAGGCAATACGGGCCTTTGAGAAACTGAAGAAAGCTCTAAGGGAGGCCCCAGTGCTTGGACTACCAGATGTGAGTAAACCATTTCTCTTATTCTCACATGAAAAGCAAAGTATAGCCCTAGGGATACTGGCCAGGACCTTGGTCCATACAGATGGGCAGTGCCAAACCTTTCTAAACAACTGGATACCATGGCTAAAGGTTGGCCCAGATGCTTGAGAGCTGTGGCTGCCGTAATATCTAATATCCAGGAGGCCCGAAGATCACTGTGTTAGTTTCCCACACAGTCTCAGCAGTCCTAGAAGCAAAAGGTGGCTACTGGTCATCTCCTCAAAGGCTTCTCAAATATCAGGCTATAATGGTTGAACAAGACGATGTAACAATAGTAGTAACTAATGTTGTCAACCCAGCTTCTTTCCTTAGTGGAAATACAGGAGAACCCATTGAGAATGATCGTTTCCAGACAACAACATCATTAATTTTGTCAATTGCTGTTTAATGCTTTGATTCATTCTCTCCACTCTGCCCAAGCTTTGTGGATGCCAGGGAGTGTGGTATTCCCAATGTATTCCCAGTGATTGGCATAATAACTTGATCACTTTTGAGGTAAAATGAGTGCCTTGGTCAGAGTCAATACCATGAATTAATCCATATCTAGGTATTAACTGTTCTAACAAGATTTTTGCCACCGTTTGGGCCGTGGCTTTTGCCACAGGGTAAGCCTCCACCCATCGTGTTAAGTGATCTACTATCACTAGTAAATATTTAATCCTCCTCACTCTCGGTAGCTCAGTGAAATCAATTTGTATTTTCTCAAAAGGTCTTCTGGCAATTTGTCTTCCACCCATAGCCACTTGTTTAAATACTCCCCTGTTAATTTTTTGACAAGTTAAACATCCTTGGGTGATTTGTTTTGCTATTTCAAAAATTCCAATACATCCATATTGTTTAAGAAATTGGCCACTTAATGCTTTAGTTCCCCAATGTGTTTGGGAATGTAATCTTTCCAGTATCTGCCGGGCAAATGCTTTAGGTAAAATTTCCCTGCCATCCGGCAGTACCCATTTTCCTTGTTCAAATTTTGCTTCAATCTTTTCAAGTTTCTCCATTTCTTCAGGAGTGAATTTCTTTATTTCTCCCTGTTTGTCAGTTACCAAATTCTCTTTATTCTGTAAGATATTAATTTGGACATTATATTTTCTCAGGGCTGCATCTCGAGCTTCTTTGTCAGCCAAGTTATTCCCTCTAACATGATATCCTAGTCCTTTTTGATGTCCTTTAATATGTACTATTGCAATCTCTTTCAGTTCTCTTACTGCCTTTAAGATTTTAATTATTAGCTCTTGATGTACTAAATCTTTTCCTTGAGTATTTATGAGACCCTTTTCTTCCCAAATTCTTCCAAATGTGTGGGCTATGCCGTGTGCATATTTAGAATCTGTGAATATTGTTCCTGCCTTCCCTTTTAATAACCCGAGAGCTCTATAGAGGGCATACAGTTCGCATGCTTGTGCGGACCATGACGGACTCAGGGGTCCGGATTCTACTACCTCTAAATCTTGATTAATGATTGCATATCCTGACTTTCTTTTTCCTTCAATTACTCAAGAAGATCCGTCTATAAATAACTTCTCCCTCCTGTAATTCCGTGTCAGTCAGATCTGGTCTCACTTTCGTCTGTGTTTCTATTACATCCAAACAACTGTGTTGCAACTCTCCCTCAGGTTCCCCAAACAAAAATTGTGCCGGGCTTTGCGCTGAAGTTGTTTTAAGTTCTAAATTAGGAGAGTCTATCAGTATGGTTTCACATTTCAAGAGCCGGCTATCTGCCAGCCACTTTTCCACCTTCTGTTGTAGGACACCTCTAACATTATGGCATTATGGGGGGTGTATGCTTTCAGTGGTGCATTAAAGGTAATCTTCCGTGCTTCTTCTATAAGTAATGCAGTTGCCACCAGAGCTTGTAAGCAGGCTGGCCACCCCCTACCCACGGGGTCTAATAGTTTTGAGCAGTATCCTAAAGGTTTTTTCATTCCTGCCCAATCTTGAGTAAGCACCCCATAAGCTATCTGATTTGATACGTTGACAAATAAGAAAAATGGTTTTTCTAGGTCGGGGAGGCTCAATACTGGAGCTTGTATTAATGTTCTTTTTATTTCTTCTAATTTCTGATCGTCTCTTTCCGACCATCCGATTTCATTATTTGTCAACTTCTCATACAAGAATTTTACCTTTTCACTATAACTTTCAATCCACGGTCTGCAATATCCTAGTAATCCCAGTAATTGCCTGATTTCCCTTTTAGTTTCTGGGGGTCTTAGAGCAAGTATTCCTGATAGCCTATCAGGATCCAGTTTCTTTTGACCCTTGCTTAGCCAATGTCCTAAATACTTTACTTCTTGCTCCACAAATTGCAATTTTGACTTTGACACTTTTAGTCCCTTTTTCCCCAAGAAGTTTAATAGTCTGATAGTAACTTCCCGAGTTTCTTTTTCAGTTTCCCCAGCTATTAATAGATCATCCACATATTGTAGCAACCTCACATTCTCGGGCATTTCAAAATCTTGTAACAGCTTCTCTAAAGCCTGCCCAAATAAATTAGGTGATTCTGTAGCATTGCCTGGGAATGTTGTGACCATAATGCAGGACTCTTGATGATTGTTAAACTTCATACAACTGGCTGCAGCCCATCGATTCAACCTGTCCAGGTCCTTCTGCAGAGCCTTCCTACCCTCGAGCAGATCAATATTTCCACCCAACTTGATGTCATATGCAAACTTACTAAGGAAGCCCTCATCTAGATCATCGATCAAGATATTGAACAAGACCAGCCCCAAAACTGAGCCCTGGGGAACACCACTGGTGACTGACCACCAACTGGATTTAACTCCATTAACACCATCGGCCCAGACATCTAGCCAGTTTTTTACCTAGCAAAGAGTACACCAGTTTATGATGTGAGCTACCATGTTCTCTGGAAGAATGCTGTGGAAAACAGTGTCAAAAGCTTTACTGAAGTCCAGGTGGACAATGTCCACAGTCTTTCCCTCGTCCACTAGATGTGTCACCTGGTCATAGAACAAGACAAGGTTGGTCAGACAGGACCTGCCTTTCCTGAACCCATGCTGGATGGGCCTGATCCCCTGGCTGTCCTGCACTTGCCATGTGAGCACACTCAAGATGAACCTCTCCATAATTTTTCCAGGCACCAAGGTCAGGCTGACAGGCCTATAGTTTCCCGGACACTCCTTCTGACCCTTCTTGTAGATGGGTGTCACATTGGCAAGCCTCCAGTCATCTGAGACCTTCCTTGTTAACCAAGACTCTTGGTAGGTGAAATATAGAAGTTTAGTGAGCTCCTCTGCTCTGCTCCCTCAATACTCTAGGGTGAATCCCATCTGTCCCCATGGACTTGTGGGTGTCCAGGTGCCATAGTAGGTCGTTAACTGCTTCCTCCTGGATTATTGGGGGGTTGTGCTACTCTATCTTCCAGCTCAGGGGGATGAACAACCTGGGACTGGCTGGTCTGACAAATGAAGACTGAGGCACAGAAGGCATTATTTCAGCCTTTTCCTCATCCTTGGTTGTAATGTTTCCCCCTGCATCCAATAAAGGATGGATATTCTCCCTTGCTCTCTTCCAGCTGGGCTTTTCCCTTCCTAATTTTTTCTCTACATGAACTAACTAGACCCCTGTACTCATCCTGAGATGCTTGCCCCTTCTTCCAAAGGAGGTAAACTCTCCTTTTTTTCCCTAAGTCCCAGTAAAAGCTCCTTGATCAGCCAGGCCGGTCATCTTCCCTGTTATTTTGCCTTACGGCTCATGGGGACAGCCTGCTTCTGTGCTTTTAAGATTTCCTTCTTGAACAATGTCCAGCCTTCTTGGACTCCTTTGTCCTTCAGGACTGCCTTCCAAGGCACTCTTTCAACCAGTGTCCTAAACATGCTGAAGTCTGCCCTCCAGAAGTCCATAATGGAAATTTTGCTAAACCCCCTCCTTGCTTTGCCAAGGATTGAGAACTTGATTGTTTCATGGTCATTAAGCCCAAGACAGCCTGCAATCACTACATCCCCCACCATTTCTTCCCTGTTTGTGAACAGGAGATCTAGTGAGGCACCTCCTCTGGTAGGCTCTCCCACCAGCTGTGTCAAGAAGTTATCTTCCATATACTCAAGTAACCTCCTAGACTGTCTCCTCTCTGCTACATTATACTTCCAGCAGACATCTTGTAGGTTGAAGCCCCCCACCAGAACAAGGGCTAGCAATTGTGAGACCTCTGCCAGCTGTTTGTAGAATGCTTCATCTGCCTCCTCATCCTTGTTGGGTGTTCTATAACAGACACCCAGCAGGTTAACCTCCTTACTTGCCTTTGCTCTCATCCTTAGCCATAGACACTCAACCTTATCACTGTTATCATGCTCCATGCAATCAAAACACTCCTTAACATACAGAGCCACCCCACTGCCTCTCCTACCTGTCTATCCTGTCTGAAGAGCAGCATTCCAGTCATGAGAGTTGTCCCACCATGTTTCTGTGATGGCAACTACATCATAGCTGTACTTCCGCATAATGGCTTCCAGCTCCTCCTGCTTATTGTCCATGCTACGTGCATTGGTGTAGATGCACTTCATCTGAGCTACCAGTTTCACTCCTAACATTGCCTTGCTATGCCTAGGTTCATCTCTAGTAGTCCCAGTTTTATCCCCTTCTTCATTCAAACCTAGTTTAAAGCCCTCTCGATGAGCCCTGCCAACTCCTGGCCAAAAATTCTTTTCCCTCTCCTGGATAATTCTGCTCCATCTCACACCAGGTCCAGTGCCATGTAAACATCCCCATGAAAAAACAACTCAAAATTCAACCTATGGCACCAGCTTCTAAGCCACCTGTTGATCAGGTGTGCTTTACTATTCCTTTCACCATTCCCTGCCATCAAAGGAATTGAGGAAAACACCACCTGTGTTCCCAAAACCCTCAACCATTTGTCTCAGTGCCCTCAAGTCCCTTTTTATTTTCTTGGGACTTCTCTTAGTAACCTTGCCACTGCCCACCTGCATGACCAGTAGTGTGTAGTAATGAGAGGGTCTTACCAGAGCTGGGAGCTTCCTAGTAACATCTCTGACCCGAGCCCCAGGGAGGCAGCCTATTTCCCTGTGGGATGGGTCTGGGTGGCACACCGGGCCCTCTTTTCCTCTCAGGAGGAAATTCCCTACAACAATTACCCTCCTTTTATCTTTTAAAGGAGCAGTCCTAATGCATGGGCATGTTTGCCTCAGCAACTCCCTGGATGGGCTTTTATCAACAACCTCATTAGACAGGTCCTTCAGTTCCAGTACCCCATATCTCCCATCACCCCCTTGGGTGCCCTTAAAGAACAGGTATGGAACCCTGGACCCAGAGAATAGGGTAGAGGACAATAAAGTGGAAGATCTGTCTGGAGGGTCTCCTGGTTGCACCCTATCTACCAGACAGATTACAACCACAGCTATAAAGAAAAAAAGAAGGGTAGTTGCAGTTGGTGACTCCCTTCTGAAGGTCTGCTGCCTTCCTGGGGCCTGGGTGAGGGATATTAGTAGGAGACCCCCTGAGCTAATTTGGCCCTCAGATTATTATCCACTGTTGGTAGTCCAGGCTGGCAGCAATGACATTAATGGAAGAAATGCCAGGGTAATTAAAAAGGATTTCAAGGTGCTGGGTCAATTAGTTGATGGGACAGGAGCACAGGTGGTGTTTGCCTCAGTTCCTGCAGTAGCAGGGATGAATGAGGAGAGGACTAGGAAAACCTACCTTATCAATAGGTGGCTAAGGGATTGGTGCCACTGGCAGAATTTGGGGGGTTTTTGACCATGGGGCAAATTCCATGGTACCTAGTGTCCTCAAATCAGATGGGCTTCATCTATCTAGCTGGGGCAAAAAGAATATAGCCCGTAATTTAGGGGGCTGATCAAGAGGGCTTTAAACTAGGTTTGAAGGGGGAGGGGATTGAAACCGGGCTCTCCAGAGATGAGCCTAAGAGTGGAAAGCCCGAGTTAAGAGTAAAATCAGCAGCCCAGCTGAAGTTAATGCACACCAATGCACGCAGTACGGGAAACAAACAAGAGGAGATGGAAGCCATCATGCATCTATTATGCTGTACCAAATATATCTGGGAGAAATGTGACAAAGTATAAAGATTTGCTACCACTGGGAATTTAGTGATGACTCTGATTTACTGCCCTTAGATCTTGCACCATCCGGTATGTTCCGTCGGGTTTCTTTACAGGCAGTATTGGTGTATTATGCGGGGACATGCAAGGTTCCAAAGTACCTTGTTCTAAAAGTCGATCTACAACTGACTTTAACCCCTTCCGCCCCTCCATTGAAATAGGGTATTTTTTAATCCTGTTTGGGTTATGTGGATCTGTTATCTGAACTTCTATTGGGTCCATATCTATCTTCCCAATCTCTCCCTCTGTATACCACACTGAGGGACCAATCATTTCTTCATCTGTTTCTGTCGGAGTACATAAATTAACTTGTAGCTTTTCCCCATCACTTTGGATATTTATGTTTAATTTCATGATCAAATCTCTGCTGAATAAATTGTATTCTGCCTCTGGGAGCAAAAGTAAATTATTTAAACAAATTTTATTTTCTGTTTCTTGTAGAATTGGTACTTTAAAAGGTTCTCCTTTTGCTCCGATTACTGACATCTGATTCTTTCCTTTCTTCACCCCTTCTGCTAATTTTTGTATAGTAGATTTCTCAGCTCCAGTATCTGCAAGGAATAGAAATTCCTCTTTATGGGGACCTATTAATAATTTTATCAAGGGCTCTGTAGATGTTCTAGTCCCCAATAAATACAGCCCCTGACACCCCTATTCTGCTTGGAACGTTTTCTCATCCTGCTCTTTCTTCTTGCAGTTCCTCTGAATGTGCCCTCTCTTATTGCAATAAAAAAAAAGAGGGCCTTCGGGATGTTGAAGAAAATTCTGCTGTAATCTCCCACGGAACCCACCTACCTTTCTTTGCTCTCTCATTCCCATATCCCTTCCTTGATTTACCTCCCTCACTGCTGCTACAAGAATTTTCGCTTCTGTCTTTACTTTTTTCTCATCCCTCCGGACATACACTTTCTGTGCTTCCCTCAACAACTCCTCCAAACCTCTATCAGGCCGATCGTCTATCTTCTCCAATTTCTTTCTAATGTCTGGGTAAGCTTTCCCCACAAAATGGGTTTTTAACAGCGCTGTACCCACCGATGTACTTGGATCTATTCCAGAATATAATTTGCAAGTTTTTCCTTAATCTCTCTAACCACTCGGTGGGTAACTCATCTTTCTTTTGATGTTCTGCAAACACTTTTTCCATGTTTTGTCCTCGTGGGACTGCTTCTCTAATTCCTTGAATAAGAATGACTCTTAAATCATCTAAATTTTGACGGCCTTGTGCCTGTTGGTGGTCCCAATGTGGGTCCACATTTGGCCATTTTTGATCTCCTGGAGGTCCCTGTTGATGCCCCCTTTCCCATACTCTCATTCCTGCCCACCTAATCATTTCTCTCTCCTCACTTGTAAACAGTATGCCCAGAATTGATTGTATTTCTTTCCAGGTATACATATTTGGTCCCAAAAATTGATCTAACCTATCAGCTACCCCCAGCGGGTCATGTAGAAAAGTTCCCACATCCTTTTTAAAACCTCTAACATCACTTGTATTAAGGGGAACTGTCATAAATCCTAACCCCCCCTGGTTCCCGCCGAACGGTACTTCCCTTAAGGGATATGTTAAAGCGGTCTCATGTTGCCCCAAAGTAGCCTCATGCTGCCTTAAAGCAGTTTCATGCTGCCTCCCTCTGGTTCATGTGGCAATCGGCTGGTCACCATCACTCTCTGGAGAAGGTGATGGGGATAATGCAGGTGCCGGCGAAGATAGTGTAGGTACCGGTGGAACAAGAACAACCATCGGCGGATTGTGCAAAGATCGGGGGGGCAGATGGTCTAACAGGTCCCATTTCTCTTTATCTTTCCTTTTCCTTTTGTTTTCCTCCTCCTTAGGTCTTAATGTGAGGAGGGGCACTGTAGCTAAGGTAGAATTCTGGATCCATAAGTATGCATAGTCACTTTCTTCCTGTGAAAATGGTTCCTTCGCATTTATATATTCATTTAATGCTTGACATATCCAATTTTCGAAGGTACCAAAAATTGGCCAACTGGCATGTGGCCTGAGAGTATATTTTGGCCAAATTGTCACGCAATATTGCACTAACTTCTTCTTTGTCTTTCCCCTTCTTTTTCCCTTGGCATCCCAATACTTAATCATAAAACCCAAGGGGCTCTCCGGAGGAATATCTGGCATCCAATCTAATTCCCTAGTACTAGAATGTGGGAAAAAAGTCTGCATAGGCTTAAGGATTCCATGTGCACATCAATATGATTGTATTGAAATCGTTTATTAACAACTTGCACTCACTTATATAGAGAAGCCTTGTTTACACCATCATATCATGCAGGTGGCTTTGTATCCAATTGCACATTCCATTCTCACAGAACCACTCTTCTAACATAATTATTTTCCTCTTCTGTTGCCAATTATCTCTTTCCCATTAGCTCATTTTTAGAAACTTCTAACTAGGCCTCAATAACCATTAACCCAATGTGGCCTAAGCTAAAGTAAGTCAGGATTGCTCACACCCTGTATATTTCTGAACTGTTTCCCCAACATATTCCCCTTTTTGTTTTTTGAGCAATTCTGACATTTCATTACGTAAGATAACATGCTAATGATATATTGTCATAACAGCATACTAATAATGCAAAAGAAATAACATAACAATAATGCAAAAGCAATAATAACATATATACTAATACAAAGGCAATAATAACATACTAGTAATATAAAAGCAATAATAACATATATAACTGGTAGGCCTTGCCTAATTAAATCTGTAATCCAACAAGCTAGTTGGTGTATTTTATGATTTTTATCAATTCTTACCAAAGGCATTTCCTCTTGCTATGTGTGATACAAATGAAGCAGCAAGAAACCCAAATTTCAAATTTTCCCTTATATTCTAGGCCTAATCGTTGCATTGACCAGTTTGATCAAAATGTTATTAATAACTCATTAGTGCTCTCATGAGGTCACGGTCTTTTTTCTTCTCATGAGGGTATACGCTCTCCCCTTTTCTTTCCTTCTTTTTTTTTTTTTTTTTATGAATTAAATGAAAAAAGTTTTATTATCGAATTATGTATTCTAATGGTTTCAAACTAAACTTCAAAAAATTTCTTTCTATCACACCACACCCTTGCACAGTATCCAGTATTTTGCAGTGCAGCTTTGAGCATCTTTTAAACTCTTCTCTTAAATAATAGATCAAATTATAATCAATGTGCCCATCAAAGTAGGTTGTTTTAAAAACTGGAGTTTGCATAAAGGCAGAGTAGTGACACTACCTAACTGAAGTTAAATTATTTTTTTTTTTTAATATGTAAATGTCTTCATCCTTCCACACGGCTCAACACACCAAAAAAATTCTATTTCATGGATAGCTAAAATCTCCTTTCAAAAGAAAATATCACTGTCTTTCATGAGTAGCAGGTAACCCTCAAGTTACTACCTACCAAGATTCAGGCCTGGACATTTGGTGCCCAGAACTATGTAAAAATATTTCTCACTTCTGCTTCAAAAGTTACAAAAGGCATTAGAGAAACTTCTTTTTTTTTTTTATTTTTTTAATGAGGCTATGTGGTGTCCTTTCCCCCCCTCCCAACAGGGCTCACAGCTACAGGATCTGCGGGGGCAGAGGCAGCACCTGCAGCTGTAGCAAACTTGCTGGCAGCGATCACCAGCCACACGAACGGGGGTTGAAAAGTGGCCGCGGGGGAAAGAGTCGGGGGGGGGGAAGTTTCTTTCTCTCCGCAGCAATTCTCGGACTCTGAAAAACATTCTCATGACTTTATCGTACTCCACACCAATATATGAGAAAAATTTAACAACACCTACCACTAGAAGATTCAAAAATGAAATGATATTGCTACTAAAATCTGATGAAGTCACCCTGAAACAAAATGAAGTGATACAATTTCCCAAACCAAAACTGCAAGTATAATTACCAACAAAGTTTTTTTTATCTCTGTATGAAACACCAGCGTACCATGCACCACAATATACATCAATATTGAGAACTGTATTGCAATGATGGTCCTTAAGCAGCTTTATCTTAAGCATCTGTACCTTAAGCAGCTTCTAACAATTGGGCTGCTGTAGCACCTTTTTGGGAGTAGTCCTAATGCACGTTTAGTTTTTTCATTAGCATTGTCATACGCTGACATAAAAAAAAAAAATTTTTTTTTTTCCATCTCTACTGACAAATCAAGATGTGATATTACCACTGAATATAAGTGATCCACAAATTTTTAATATTGCTCTGCTCCTGCTGTGTATTGTTTGTAAAAGAAGGGGTTGCTTGTGCAGGATCATGAACAGTTTTCAAAGCTTTATATGCCAATTCTTGTGAAAGTTGTAACACTTCAGATTGAAACCATGCCTGCAAATCTGCATGTACAAAAGGACAAGCACCCAGCAACATTTGTGCTTGCACTCCGTGTAATGCATCGGTGTTCTGTCTAGGAATCACAGCTGCATTTTCACATAGCATTTACCATTTATGATGAAATTGCAATTGTTGAGAAGGAGTTAAGAGAGTATTAATGAGCATTTTTGTGTCATAGGACATCAACAACTAAGCAGTAAAAGGATGTTGCAAAGGAGATTGAGTAAATGACTCAAACCGATTTCAAACCGTACTGCGCAATGGCAGCTTTGGCTTCTTTATCATTTTCCAATCTAATGCAACCCATTGACCTCCTCATCCTGGTCCCACAATCACTGGAAAACCATCAGACTCATATTGGGAACCATTTCTCCTTCAACTATAGCATTTTGAATAATTTCCTTCCATCTAGTTACTGGATACACACTACCACCCCCCCCCACTATCCCTCCACCACCCTCCCCTTCCCAAGTTGGAGCTGGAAGAGGTGGAGCAGTGGGTGTTAAAGGTTTAAGGGAAATAGTAGCAGGAATAGGGAACGGATCAGAGGGTAAAAATGGATTAATGCCCCATTGTTCGGGATGTTCCCTGGAGCAAAAACTAGGTTTTTTTCAGGGGTGTACTCATCCTTGGTCTCCAGTTCTTTCAGTTTCTTCAGCAGTTTCCTTAGTTGCTTGTCTCCGAGTCCCAGTTCTTTCCTTGGTTGTTGCTCTATAGCAGGCACTGATGGTGTTGACAGGTGAAGCAGAGGATTAATTTATGGCAACTGTGGTCAAGAAGATAAATCAAGCTTTGAGGTGGAAAGGTGGCACAGCAGCCGGGAGCCGCAACAGGCGGGCGCAAGGTGGGGAGTCTGCATTCCAAGATTTCTTGCCTGTGTTCTCCGGCTTTTCTCCCTCTGGGTCCTCCGACAATTCTGGTGGTGTTTTCGGTCGCTTTTGGTTTTGCTTCTCGGTCCCATTTTTGCTTTTCATCCGACCCCCAGCGTCAAATGGCACAGTTGGATGAGCTCGAATCAGTACAGCCCCTTTAGGTGCTGGTAAGGGTATTTGAGGTGTCTCAAATAACTGTTTAGAGGTCAAGTTCATATTTTGAGCATTCGTCGGTACTGGTAGATCAGGCGTTAAGACAGCAAACACTGAGGCTGCTGCTGCCCTCTAACTTTTCATTTCTTTTAAGGTTTCTCTAATCAATTTCCAGAGTGTCGCTAAGCGTTGTGCCTCCTTATCTCCATCGCTACTTTTATCCCATAGGGCAGTACCTATGGCTTCCCAAGTAGGTAACTCAAAAACAGTACCCATCGAGGGGATCAAGTCTATCCCGTGCCCATTTCAGTAATTCACGTAAGGTCCTGCCTTCGTGTAATAAACCTCTCTTAGAGAGAATACATTGGAGGAGCTTAACTACTGCCTCTTCTTCTTTAGAGAGTGTAGACCCCATCTCCTCCCCAGCCGCTCACCCAATGAAGGCAAGATTCTTCAATTCCGAGCTCGTTTATTCTGTAGCAGGGCACCAGCTACATAGACTGCCGGGGCAACAATCTCCTTTCGACTGGCTTCTCCGCTACCCTCTCATTCCAGCTGTCTTCGTCGCTCCTGGAAGCAACAGCATGAGAGTCCCTGTTCCGGGCCATCCTTAGTCCCTGTTCGGGTGCCATTTGTGGGAAAAAAGTCTGCGGAGGCTTAAGGATTCCATGTGCACATCAATATGATTGTATGAAATCGTTTATTAACAACTTGAGGTGAGGCTTGAGTGGCGCAGCCGGCTAGCACGCAGTACAGACAACCCGACAAATGCTGTAGGCCGCGGGTTCGAGACTCCTCAAAAGCCTCACCCTGACGGCTATGAGCTCTAGTGGAGCAATGAAGGTAGTGCAGTGCTGAAAGAAGCAGTTAAAGCCAAGCATGCCAAGATTGTGAGTTCCAGCGTGAGCTGAGTTGGTGTATCAGGCCTTACCTTTTATTGGCCCCCTAATCCTGCTCATGCACAGTGGGGGCCCACCCTAATTAGGCACAGGTGGGCTTAACACAAGCTCATGCCCTCTCCCACGCAATTAGTGGCACCTGGTTGCCTCATTTCACTACACTATCTGCCTTAGGACATATCCCAAAGTCATCCAAAACAAGAAGTAGTTCAAATTGGGAAGGGAAATGGACCTAGACAGCAGTGGCAGAAATGCCACTGATTTTCACAGAACTGACAAAGAAAGGGGGCTATAAACATTTATTAGTAATGACAGATACTTTTTCAGGCTGGCAAGAGGCATTCCCCACTGGAACTGAAAAGGCCAAGAAGGTGGTCAAAGTGCTATTAAAAGAAATAATACCATGTTTCAGAATAACGGCTGTCATATCATCAGATAGGGGACCTCATTTTATTTCAAAAATAGTACAAGAGATTAGTCAGTGTTTAGGGACAGAATGGCAATTGCATATGCCCTACAGGCCTCAATCAAGCGGCCAAGTGGAAAAGATGAATCATCTCATCAAGCAACAAATTGTTAAACTAGGGCGGAATGCAACCTGGAATGGCCTCAGTCCTTACCATTAGCATTATTGAGAATCCGCACTAAGCCCTGAACAGTGGAAGGACTGAGCCCATTTGAAATCCTATATGGGAGGCCATACATGGTGTAATGAAGATTGTCAACACAGGTGGGGGATGAAACTATGACCTCATATATGATTGCTGTTAAAAATGACCAAGACTCAATATTCTGTAAATGGTTTAATTTAATTAATAAAATTGAAATTGCAGTAAGCAAAACAGTCTCCGCTCCACTCACACACACCCAGCTCTGTTTTGCTTACTGCATTTTTAACAATTTGGGGGCTCGTCCGGGATCCCTCTCAGTGTTTGCACTGAGGTCCAGATTGGAGAGGCGCCCCCACCGATCTTTGGTGGCTCCTTTTTGGGCCCCTGGCTTCACTGACGGGATCCTGAATCCGAAATTGCAATAAGCAAAAGAATTTTTTATTTTTTTATGAGCTCTTCTGTGGACTGCAGTACTGTGTTTTGCCCGTAATTCTGTGCGTAAAGATCCAAAGACGACAGGGTCGTAAGTATTAAAGGCGTGTACCGTTCGGTTGGGTGGGATTCAGTTTCTTGTGTGTGTAAGAGTGTGACTGAGACAGAACCTAGTTCCAAACCGATTGTGGAGGTCTTCTAACCACGGTTCCAATCTCCCGCGAGGGACTTGGCCAGTGAAGGACCGAAGCGATTCTTGTGGGATTCGTGGGTGGGTGATAAGGTATTTAAGCCACCTGCAAGACACTCTTATTGAAGCAGACAAGGGCGGGAGGATTGCCATTAGTAAAATCCTCATATTATGGGACAGAAGAGCTCAAAGAGTTCTAGTACTAGAAAATTAGGTCAGGTACCAGATATTCCTCCGGAGAGTCCTTTAGGTCTTATGATTAAATATTGGGATAGTAAGGGAAAAAAAAGAAAAGGAAAAACTAAAATGAAATGAGTGCAATATTGCATGACAACTTGGCCAAAACCATTTTCACAGGAAGAAAGTGACTATGCATACTTATGGATCCAGAATTCTACTTTACCTACAGTGCCCCTCCTCACATTAAAACCTAGGGAGGAGGAGAATGAAACACAAAGATAAAGAAAAATGAGAACCTTTAGACCGTCTGCCTCCTCCACATTTGCATAATTTTCCATTGGTTGCTCTGCCGGCACAGGCAATACCTCCGTCACCTTCTCTGTCAATGAAAGGTGACCAGCTGATTGAGAGAGGCAGCACGAGACTGTTTTAACGTACCCCTTAAGGGAAGTACCACTCGGTGGGAATCAAGGAGGATTAGGATTTGTGACAGTTCCCCTTAATACAAGTGATGTCAGAAGTTTTAGAAAGGATATTTGTGGATTGTCACGCCAATCCACAAAAAGGGCCGGAAGGAGGACCCGGGAAACTACAGGCCCGTCAGCCTGACCTCAGTGCCTGGCAGGGTTATGGAGCAGATCATCCTCAGTGCAATCACACAGCACCTGCAGGATGGGCAAGGGATCAGACCCAGCCAGCACGGGTTTAGGAAGGGCAGGTCCTGCCTGACCAACCTGATCTCCTTTTATGATCAGGTGACCCGTCTGGTGGATGAGGGGAAGGCGGTGGATGTGGTTTACCTGGATTTCAGCAAAGCCTTTGACACCGTCCCCCATAGTATTCTCCTGAAAAAGCTGTCAGCCCACAGCTTGGACAGGAGCACCCTGTGCTGGGTTAGGAACTGGCTGGAGGGCCGGGCCCAGAGAGTGGTGGTGAATGGGGTGGCATCCAGTTGGCGGCCGGTCACTAGTGGTGTCCCCCAGGGATCAGTATTGGGCCCAGTTCTGTTTAATATCTTTATCGACGACTTAGACGAAGGGATTGAGTCCATCATCAGCAAATTCGCAGATGACACTAAGCTGGGAGGAAGTGTGGACCAACTCGAAGGCAGGAGGGCTCTGCAGAGGGACCTGGACAGACTAGAGAGTTGGGCCGATTCCAACGGGATGAGGTTCAACAAGGCCAAGTGCCGGGTCCTGCACTTTGGCCACAACAACCCCATGCAACGCTACAGGCTGGGCACAGAGTGGCTGGAGAGCAGCCAGGCAGAAAGGGACCTGGGAGTCTGCATTGACAAGAAACTGAACATGAGCCAGCAGTGTGCCCAGGTGGCCAAGAAGGCCAATGGCATCCTGGCCTGTATCAAAAACAGCGTCACCAGCAGGTCCAGGGAGGTGATTCTTCCCCTGTACTCAGCGCTGGTTAGGCCACACCTCGAGTACTGTGTCCAGTTCTGGGCCCCTCAGTTTAAGAAGGATGTAGAGGTCCTGGAACAGGTCCAAAGGAGGGCAACCAGGCTGGTGAAGGGACTCGAGCACAGGCCCTATGAGGAGAGGCTGAGAGAGCTGGGGGCTGTTCAGCCTGAAGAAGAGGAGGCTCAGGGGAGACCTCATTGCTGTCTACAACTACCTGAAAGGAGGCTGTAGCGAGGTGGGAACTGGACTCTTTTCACAGACGACCTTCAACAAGACAAGAGGACACAGTCTTAAGTTGTGCCAGGGGAGGTTTAGGTTAGATATTAGAAAGAATTTCTTCACGGAGAGGGTGATTAGGCTATGGAATGGACTGCCCGGTGAGGTGGTAGATTCTCCGTCCCTGGAGACATTTAAAAAAAGACTGGATGTGGCACTCAGTGCCATGGTCTAGCAACTGCTCCGGTGGGTCAAGGGTTGGACTAGATGATCTCTGAGGTCCCTTCCAACCCGGCTAATTCTATTCTATGATTCTATGATATGGGAAAGCTTGCCCAGACATTAGGAAAAAGCTGGAGAAATTAGAAGATTGGCTCAATAGGGGTTTGGAAGAGTTGTTGAGGGAAGCGCAGAAAGTGTATAGAGGGATGAGAATGTGAAGACGAAGGCAAAAATTTTTGTAGCAGAGGTAAGGGAGGTAAATCAAGGAAGAGATATGGGAATGAGAGGGCAAGAAAAAACAGGCGGGTTCCGTGGGGTATCGCAGCAGAATTTTCTTTGACATCCAGTGGGCCCTCTTTGTTTTTATTACAATAAGAGAGGGCACATTCAGAGGAATTGTAGGAAGAAAGAGCAGGATGAGAAAATATTAAAAGGAGAATAGGGGTGTCAGGGGCTTTATTTTCTGGGGACTACAACATCAAATGAGCCCTTGATAAAGTTACTAATAGGTCCCCATACGGAGGAATTTCTATTTTTAGTAGATACAGGGGCGGAAAGGGTTAAAGCCTATTGTAGATAGGCTTTTAGAACAAGGGACTTTGGAACCTTGCATGTCTCCGCATAATACACCAATACTGCCTGTAAAGAAATCTGACAGAACATACCAGATGGTGCAGGATTTAAGAGCAAATCAGAGAGTCATCACTAAATTCCCGGTGGTAGCAAATCCTTATACTTCATTAAGTCTCATTTCTCCCAAATATATTTGGTATAGCGTAATAGATTTAAAAGATGCGTTTTGGGCTTGCCCTTTACATGAAAAGTCTAGAGACTATTTTGCTTTCGAGTGGGAGGATCCATCAACAGGGAGAAGGCAGCAGTTAAGGTAGACTGTGTTACCGCAGGGATTAACAGAATCACCTAATTTATTTGGGCAGGCTTTGGAGAAGCTGTTACAGGATTTTGAAATGTCTGAGAATGTGAGGTTGCTACAATATGTGGATGATCTATTAATAGCTGGGGAAACTGAAAAAGAAACTCGGGAAGTTACTATCAGACTATTAAACTTCTTGGGGAAAAAGGGACTAAAAGGTCAAAGTCAAAATTGCAATTTGTGGAGCAAGAAAAAGTATTTAGGACATTGGCTAAGCCAAGGTCAAAAGAAATTGGATCCTGATAGAGTATCAGGAATACTTGCTCTGATATCCCCAAAAACTAAAAAACTAAAAAGGAAATTAGACAATTATTGGGATTACTGGGATATTGCTGACCGTGGATTGAGAGTTATAGTGAAAAGGTAAAATTTTTGTATGAGAAGTTGACAAATAATGAAATCGGGTGGTCAGAAAAAGATGATCAGAAATTAGAGGAAATAAAAAGAACATTAATAAAAGCTCCAGTATTGAGCCTCCCTGACTTGGAAAAACCATTTTTCTTATTTGTCAATGTATCAAATCAGACATCTTATGGAGTGCTTACTCAAGATTGGGCAGGAATAAAAAAACCCTGTAGGATACTGTTTGGAATTATTACAACCCATGAGTAGAGGGTGGCCAGCCTGTTTACAGGCTCTGGTGGCAACTGCATTGCTTATAGAAGAAGCACGGAAAATTACCTTTAGTGCACCACTGAAAGTATACACCCCCCATAATGATTGCTTTAAACAAGCACTTCCATAAAATTGAGAAACAGGTATATGATACCAGGGGTAGGGCCTTGGATGGCCCCGTTCACAATATTAAGCCTGGAGATTATCCGCATGTTAAGTCTCTTACAGGGAAAACTTTGGCACCCCAGTGGAAAGGACCCTTCCAGGAGCTGCTTACATTTTTCACTGCTATCAGAATCCAAGAGCAAGATTCCTGGATCCATAATTCAAGAATAAAGAAAGCTCACAAACCTCCGTGGAAAGTTGATAGTCAGATTAATCCAACAGCACTGAGATTACATAGGTTGAGTATTTCTATTGCTGTTTCTATTGCCTGCTACCGTTATTAGTAATGAGATCAAATCCAATTCCTGTACCTCACAGAAACCCATCTGGGGATTCATCACAAAATTTGATGTTACAGCTAATTCAGGGGTTCAGGAGAATGCATAATGTTAGCTCCATAACGGCCTTCCTTCCCTTTGCGCACAGTGCAGGGATGCCCATAAAGTTTGGAGCACTCCCTGTGGATCTTGAACAGTTATGGGCCAGTATGTGGAAGACACCAAATAGCACAGGGGGACATCTACAATGGAATGGTACAAAAAGAGAATATACATTAAATTATACAGTTAAGAATGGTACAGTACAAGACTAATATAACTGAGTCCTCTGTACTATGGGAAATCTCTCTCACCTACAGGCCATCAGGTGACAAATGTACAGACATGCCATGGGGAGAGCAGGTTCCCCAAGTTTGGAAAACACACCAGCATGGGCAATGGGATCATGATTTGACCACAAACTGGTGCCTGGTATTTGAAGGAGAAACTGGCCTTGCCTTCAGTCCCTTAAGAATTGGCATACATTACAGGAATTTTGGAATCTCAAGGTCAAGGGCTCTTGTGGTTCCCCAGTGGAACTGTACTACGATATATAATTGCAGTTCCAGAGATCCTGAAATACAGCAATTGTTGCATGTAGATAGATTGTTATATTTTGTGTGTATATGTAGAAGTCTAACAACCACCTTAATAATACTTGGAGGTACTTGATTATCAATGATATCTGTCCCAAAGTCAAATGTGAAAAGGACTATGTGGAAAACTTGGGGTCAATGGTGTGGGTGGCCAGTGATGGCACATGGACTACAAAATCCCTAATTGGAGGAAATAAACACGAGTGGACTGATTGCAATATTGGTGTGCAAGTTAGGAGGAAATAGCCCCCTCACACCTGGTGCTGTAATAAACATCCCTGCTTTATAACCTTTCACGGGTTGTAAAGTTTATTTCCGCAAGTCATAGTGCCTTAGCAACTTCATCTGCCAGTCCCTCAGGACCTGCAAATGTACCTCATCAGGTCTCATGGACTGTGCACCTTCAGGTTCCTTAAGTTGTCTCTAGCCTGATCTACCCCTCTAGTAGGTGCTTCCTTTCTCCCAGTCCCTGCCTTTTTCTTCTGAGTCTTGGGCAGTGTGGCTTGAAGACTTGTTGGATGTTTGGGGTTAGTGCATTGGTGTTTTGGAAGCCGGGGAGGCCACAGGGGTGGCTCCTGTGAGAAGCTGCTGGAGGCTCTCTCAGCTCCACTTCCAGCCCTGCCTCTGGCCATAGCTGAGCAGATTAGAGAAGCTGGATGCACCTCTGCAAGTAATATATTCAAGAAGGGGAAAATGAAACTGGAAAAAAGACCTGAAGAGCAGAGGAGACAAGGAAGTGAGAGCAATGCCAGAGCAAAGACACCAAGGTCAGTGAAGAAAGAGAGGGATAGAAAGAGAGTGCCCAAGCAGATATTTCCCCTGCAGCCTGTGGTGAGATGGCAGACTGTCCCTGTTCAGCCCCTGGAGGAGCATGGTGGAGCAGTCCATGAAGGATCAAGGTGGGGTAGACATGGATCTAAAGCCATGGAAGACCATGGTGGGACAGATGTGGATCTGCAGTCATGAAGACACCATGCCAGGGGTAGTGACTGTTCCCAAAGCAGCTTGTTACTCTGTGGGAATCCCATGCTGGAGCAGTCTGTTCCTGAGGTGAGAGGGACTCATGTCAGAGGGGTTCATGAAGGACTCTCTCCCATGAGATGGACCCCATGCTGGAGCCAGGGAAAGCCATGTGGAGTCCTCCTGAGAAGAAAGGAACAGCAGAAGCAATGTGTGGTGAACTGACCTTAGACCCGCACTTCCCATCCCCTTGTGCCACTCAGGGGGAGGCAGGAGTGAAGTAATTTGGGCACAGAAAGAAGGGAGGGGTGGGGGAAGGTATTTTAAGATCTGGTTGTGTTTTCTTTTTCTCCTGATATATTAAATTAATCTTTGCCTGTTTTGCCCATGCCATAATTGAGGAGTCAAAATCTCCCTGTCCTTTCTCAACAGGACTTTAGGTGGATTTTCTCCTCCTTGTTCCCCAGTGGGGGTGGGAATTGTGTGAACGGAGGCCTGGTTGCTACCAGCTGGGCCTAAACCACAACACTGGTGAAGATTGAGGCAAAAAAGTAATTTAGTAAGTCAGCCTTCTCTATATCCCATGTAGCCAGGTTTCCTATTTCCTTCCAGAGAGGGCTCATGCTTTCCCCAGTCTTCCTTTTATCACCAACATACCTGTGGAAGCTTTTCTTGTTGCCCTTGATGTCCCTGGCCCAATTTAATTCAATCAGGACTTGAGCTTTCCTAACCTGATCCCTAGCTGCTCGGAAAATTTCTCTATGTTCCTCCCAAATTACCTGTCCTTGCCTCCACACTCTGCAGACTTCATTTTTGTGTTTGAGTTTGTCCAGAAGAGCCTTGTTCATCCATGAAGGCCTACTGGCATTTTTGTCTGACTTCTTCTTGGTTGAGATGCATTGCTCCTGGGCTTGGAAGAAGTGATCCTTGAATATTCATCAAATTTCTTGAGGTCCTCTTCCCTCAAGGGCTTTATCCCATGGTACTCTACCAAGCAGGTCCCTGAAGAGGCCAAAGTCTGCTCTCTTGATATCCAAGATGGTGAGCTTGCTGTGTGACATCCTTACTGCACTAAGGATCTTGAAATCCACCATACCATGGGCATTGCAGCCAAGGCTGCCCTTGAGCTTCACATTCCCCACCTGCCCCTCCTTGTTGACTCCTCGATCACTTGGAAGAGGAAGTTATCATCAACACATTCCAGGAACCTTCTGGACTGCTTATGCCCTACTGTGTTGTTCCTCCTGGAGATATTGGGGTGGTTGAAGTACCCCATGAGGGCCAGGATTTGTCAACATGAAGCTACTCCTATTTGTCTAGAGAGGGCCTTATCTGCTTGGTCTTCCTGGTTGGGTGGCCTGTAACAGACCCCCACTATAAAGTCCCATCCCTGTCCCTATCCCTATCCCTGCCCTCCCTTTAATACTGACTCATAAGTTTCAGTTGTCTCCTCATCCATCCCCAGGAGGAGATGGATGAACTCCAGCTGTTCACTGACATAGAGGGCAACACCCCCTCCTCATCTCCTCTGCCTGTCCTTCCTAAAGAGCCTGTATCCTTCCATTACAACATTCTATTCATAAGAGTCATCCCACTCCAGTAATAGGAGTCATCCCACCATGTCTCCATGATGCCAATAAGATCACAGCCCTGCAGGCACAGGCATGTCTCTAACTCCTCTTGTTTATTCCCCATGATGAAAGTAATGCCAACCAGCAGCAAGAGCAGGGTAAAGTCACAGCAGGGCTACTTGAGTCAACATGTGACTGATAAAGATCTACTTAATACCAGTCATTCCCCAAAGTTTTGGTGATATCCTTAAATCAATGGAGTTTTGTTAATAAATAACTTCACTGGCATTTCACACTCTTAAAACTTTCATCCCACAAAAAGGTTTTCCTTTAATTTTCAAGCTATTGATTTGTTCAATTAAAAACATTCATCTGATGCAAAGTTTATGTTTTGGACCTTTTTGTTAAGAATTATGCTGTTATAATAACATGTTTATCATTAACAACTTCCATGAGTATCTGGTAGTGGTGAAAATCCTAATACATGATTCCTTGAGCATTGGCTGGAAAGTAACAAATGATATACCTGAAATTGGGTTGGTTACAATGGAGAATTAAAAAAAAACCACATAAATCAATACATACTATTTCATTAATTCCATTACGTTTCCCTGTAGACAACTTTGGTCTTGAAGCAGGCCTTGGAGAGGGTACAAGGGTGCTTACAGAAAGAAGAGTTGTGGGCCTTGATGAAAGAAAAGCAAATTTAAGGAAATCAATATTAGAAAAGTCATACTGAACATATATAGCTACTTTAACATAATAACTAGTAGTTATGCTTCTATAAAAAGTTCCTATTTTACAAGCTCCATTTTGTAAGATTTACCATTAATCATAAAAGATTTTAAAATAGGGCCATGTGACATCCTTAAAAGTGACTCTAAAAATGGCATCATGGGTTTTCTCATTTCTTTCAAATGATTTTATACTAACTATTCTCAGAGGTTTGTATGTAAAAAGATAGTTTTAGCATAGTTCCCTTTTGTCTACAGTCTATATGGATTCAGAATATAGGACAATCTTTTATGTCTCACCACAAACAGAAAATTCAGTGCAAACTCATATTTGGTCCTGACTGAAAAGGGTATACCTATTTACATCAAATTATGCACTGACTTTAAGAAATATACACCAGTATAACAAATAAATTACTCTGTTGATTTTAAGAACATAGTAACTCCATTTTATCTCTTAGCTAAAAAAATACTGCTCACATGTCCTTCTAAATCTACATAGACACAATTAACAGATAGTGGCAGCAGTACAAAGATGGCACTTCTACATGGTCACTTTTTGGAATAAAACTGTGTTTTGAAATAAATATTAAATGTTATCCAATAAGTATGTCAGATCAAAAATTAACTTCAAAATATACTGTCCTGGTTTGGACCATGATAAAGTTGATTTTCTGTTGGAAAACGGTGGGGGAAAAATAAAGCAACCGATATGGTTGGCAAACAAGCTTCAACTTTATTGCGCAGTAACTTTTACTTATATGGTGTTTCTGTGACCACACTCCCGCCACCACACATCAACATAACGTTTTATTGGACACCCGGTGTGTTTACCTGTAGCACAGCGAATCCCTGGTGCAGGTATCACAGGATTATGGGCCTATCTAATTGGCCCCTCAAACATGGGGTTGGGCACGGCAAAGGGGTCACACCCCCTACCTTTCGGGAACATTTGAGAGCATTCTACAACAATTTTCTGTCTTTCTTTCAGCTAAGTGCTGAGGGCTGCGGGTTTGAGACTCCTCAAAGCCTCACCCTGCCGATGATGAGCTCTAGTGGAGCAATAAAGGTAGCGCAGTGCTGAAAGCAGCACTTAAAGCCAAGCATGCCGACATTGTGAGTTCCAGTGTGAGCTGAGCCTGTGTCTTAGGTCTTACCTTTTATTGGCCCCTTGGTCCTGCTCATGCGCAGTGGGGGCCCACCCTAATTAGGCACAGGTGGGCTTGACACAAGCTCATGCTCACTCCCTGGCAATTAGTGGCACCTGGTTGCCTCATTTCACTACAGCTAAGCCTCTTGTAAATAGCTGCACTTGATGAAATTAACAGCAAGTTTCTCAGTCAGGGTCTGGTTCTACGACTGATAACACTCCATGTTCATAGTTACTGCTAGAGACTGGTATGCAGAACCAAGGCCACTGCTCGTTTCTGAGGAACATCTTGCGCTCTGGAAAGAGAAAAGGAATAAGGAGGTCACACCTGCAACCCTCCCTTAGGGAGGAGCGGACAAGATAAAGGACCAAAATTGACCAAGCAGAGTATCCCATCCCATACGTGTCATGCTCAGTACAAATTTGAGGGATCACAAGGGTCAAACCCCTTCCTGCTTCCCCTTCTTCACCTATTCCTGTTTGCTTTGGCATCCTGGGAGGATTCTGTCCGTTTGTCTGCCTGTGGTCCTGATCCATGCCAGCCTGAATCTGTGTGTTCCTGACTCCAGCTCCTGACTGCTGCTGACCCCAGGAGACCAGCCTGGACTTTCCCAGGGCTACCCTGCAGCCTTAGGAGTGATGTGAGCATTACTGGGGGAAAGAGGGGAGGAACATGGTATCATTTTCCTGTATATTTGTATATATTTAATAATTTTTTTCCTTTTTTATCATGATTGTTTCATTAAAGCTGTGTAGTTTAGTTTCCAACCCATAAGTCTCTCTCCCTTATTCTCTCTCCTTTCTTTATCAGGGAGGAGAGGGGGATTAATAGAGCTTCTGTCATTCAGTTAATTGCCAGCCCAGCGCTAAACCATGACAGATTAATTGGCGCCCTACATGGGGCTTAAGCTAATTAGCTTGAGCCCAGTTCAAATTTCAACTAATTTGCCTGAATAGTTTGAATCCCAACTCCAGTAGGGAGGATACTGAGATGGCTTTGCTGAGCGGGTATCAGACCTCATTCTTTGGAAATTTCACAGGGTTGGAAATTAAACCAGTCATGCTGTACCTTTGGTATTCAGGGTATGTGATATGTGTTTTTGTAGCTGGGATTAGAGCTGCTTAAGAACCATCATTGCAATATGGTCTTCAATACTGATATACATTGTGGTACATGGTGCAGTGGTGTTTCATACAGAGATAAAAAACTTGGTTGGTAATTACACTTTCAATTTTAGTTTGGAAATTATACCACTCCATCTTACTTTGGGCTGAGTCCACAGGATTTTAGTAGCAATAGCCTTTTGTTTCTGAATCTCCAGGTGGGTGTTGTTAATTTTTCTCTTACACTGGTGAGGAGCAAGACAAAACACACAGTCATAAGAATGAGCATGTCTTTTTGGAGGTTTTGAGTTGCTGCTTGAAGAGCAAGAGCTGCCCCTTGTAAAGAGAGCACCACCAATTCTGCCTCCACAGCCACTTCTCACCCCACCTCACTCAAGGGCATGACTTGGATATGGCCGGTGAACATTGCCAGCGTATCTGCTACACCTGCAGCTGCTGTCTCCACCCCCACAGACACTGCTGCTGTACAGAAAGCAAGCCCTGCTGCTGCTACTGCTGCAGATACCACAGCTTCTCCACCTCAGCCCACACAGCTACTAGTCAACCCTGTGACTAGGTGAAAGGTAAGAAAAAAGAAATTAGATCTTAGCCCTAGTCCTTCAAAGTCTGCACAAGACAACCAGGAGATAGAGGATACTGCCTCTCCTCATAGAGAAACTAAAGCAGAATCATCTGAGGAGGAGGACTCAGAATCAGAAGTATATGTTCGGTCCTATTCCATGAGGAACTCTGAGAAAAGACTTTGGCCTTCTTGTACGAGAACCACTTCTCACTAGGTTACTCCGATTCTGGAATGATGGGCCTGCTACCATAACATTAACTCAGAGAGAAGCCAGGCAGTTGGGATCCCTGGCCAAAGATGCAGGTATTGATCGAGCGTTTGGGGAAAAGGCTGGAACCACCAGCCTATGGAAGCGACTCTTGCCAGCTGTGAAGGAGAGATATCACTATAAAGAGGAAATAGACTGCCCACAGGTCAAAGCACCCACACTTGAAAAAGCTATCAGGTATCTGGAACTGTATCTGGCTATACAAGATGTGATCTATACCGATGATGACATTGAAGATGCTCATCACATGCCATGCCCTAAGCCTATGAGGCAAAGGTTTGTGCATGCTGCACCATCACCATTAAACCATACACTATCAGTAATGTTATAAGTTCCTGGAGAAATGGAACCAACTGTGGGTGATGTGATTAAAACTGCATGAGAATATGAAGGTGCTGCCATGGCTCTTCATCGGGCCCGGGTCTCAGCTGTAAAGGAAACAGCTGAGAAACTGTGCCTACCCCATTTTTCTCAAATAGGACGAGGAGGCTGCATTGAAGCCATTAAGAGGAAATGTCCTCCTATGAGACTGAATCAAGAGAAACAGAATACAGCAAGAGGTATTCTATGGTCACTCCTGACTGAGTATGGAGAGGAAATAAAGTGGGATAAGAAATCTACTGCTATTTTACAGGCACAAGTACATGAGCTAATAGGTAAAGCAAATAAAAAAGGAGGTCCTTCTAAAAGGATGGCTGCTCAAGTCTCCAGTATGAAGCTACCCTATCTGAATAGGTTGGTGACTCAAGATCCCTGTACATCAGGTGTGAGTAATGGGGATGCAAGCCCCAGTAATGTATGTACTGATAATGCTGTATGTGCTCAAGCTTAGAGGTGCCCTGCCTCCAGCGAGAAGGAGGAGAGGGACAACCGAACTTATTGGACTGTGTGGATTAGATGGCCTGGAACATTAGAACCACAAAAGCATAAAGCCTTGGTGGATACTGGTGCACAGTGCACCATAATGCCATTGAATCAGAAAGGGAGAGAATCCATCACTATTTCTGGAGTGACAGGGAGATCTAAAGAACTGAGTATTGTGAAGGCTGATGTGAGCCTCACTGGAATAAAGTGGCGCACACACACACGCTATTGTGACTGGTCCAGATGCTCCATGCATCCTTTAACAAAATGACAGCTATAGCCCCACCAACTACCAAAAAGGAAACTCAGTCCTTCTTAGGAACTGTTGGTTTCTGAAGGATGCATATTCCTGCTTACAATCAGAATGTGAAACCTCTCTGTGAGAGTACCAGAAAGAAGAAAGACTTTAAATGGGGCTCAGAACAACAAGCTGCTTTTGAAAGTATTAAACAGGAGATTGTGCAGGCACTGGCCCTCGGACCAATTCGAAGAGGGCCAGACATTAAAAATGTGCTCTACACTGCAGTCGGAAATGTTGGTTCTACGCGGAGCCTCTGGCAGAAAGCTCCAGGAGAGACTTGAGGTCGACCTCTAGGATTTTGGGGTCGAAACTACAAAGGCTCTGAAGCCAACTACACAGCCACTTAAAAAGAGATTTTGATCGCATATGAAGGAGTTAGAGCTGCTTCAGAAGTGGTTGATACTGAAGCACAGCTCCTCCTGGTGCCACGATTACCTTCACTGGGTTTTATCTACACAGGTAGATAATTTTCCCTTCATCATGCCACTGATGCTACATGGAGTAAATGGATTGCCTTACTTTCACAGAGAGCTAGAACAGAAAGATTCAATCCTCCAGGAATTGTAGAAGTAGTAACAGATTGGCCAGAAGGCACACACTTTCAAATGCCAGTAGAAAAGTGGAAAAATGGGCTGAAGAAGCCCCACCATACAACCAGCTACCAGAGAATGAGAAAAAATATGCTCTTTTCGCTGATGGATCCTGTCGCCTGGTAGGAGGCCATTGAAGGTGGAAAGCTGCTGTATGGAATCATACATGACTAGTTGCAAAACCAGATGAAGGAGATGGTGAATCAAGTCAATTTGCAGAGGTAAAAGCCATCCAATTGACTGTGGACATTGCTGAACAAGAAAAGTGTCCAAGACTTTATCTCTGTACTGACTCATGGATGGCAACAAATGCCTTATGGGGCTGGTTAAAGCAGTGGAAACAAAACAACTGGCAACGTAGAGATAAACCTATCTGGGCTGCTGAACTGTGGAAAGACATTGCTATTCAGTTAGATAAACTTGATGTAGAAGTGCTTCTTAGAGATGCCCATGTACCTTCATAACGAGCTACTGAAGAACACTGAAACAACCAACGAGCAGATGAGACTGCTCAAGTGTTCCAAATAGATCTGGACTGGGACCATAAAAGTGAACTGTTTTTAGCTATATGGGCCCACAACGCTTCAGGTCATCAAGGAAGGTATGGAACATAATGATGGGCTTGTGAACAAGGGGTAGATTTAACTTTGGAAACAATTGCGCAGGTTATCCACAATTGTGCCATATGCACCTCAATTAAGCAAGCTAAAAGGTTGAAACCTCTGTGGTATGAAGGGAGATGGTTAAAATATAGGTATGGGGAGGCCGGACAGATCAACTATATCACACTGCATCAAACCCACCAATGTAAGCACTATGTGCTTACAATGGTTGAAGCAAGTACAGGATGGCTGGAAACA
This sequence comes from Calypte anna, assembly GCF_003957555.1. Taxonomy (NCBI): domain Eukaryota; kingdom Metazoa; phylum Chordata; class Aves; order Apodiformes; family Trochilidae; genus Calypte; species Calypte anna. Next base: position 20,434,631 of record NC_044276.1, read on the forward strand.
TATCCTGTGCCTCATGCCACAGCCTGGAACACCATCCTGGGCCTAGAGAAACAAGTCTTGTGGAGACATGGAACACCAGAAAGAATTGAGTCACATAATGGGACTCATTTCAAAAAAAGTTGTACAAGTAATTGGGCTAAGGAACATGGTATTGATGAAAGCTGGTATACCATATCCGCTATCATGCACCAGCCTCAGGGAAAATTGAAGGGTACAATGGACTGTTAAAAACTACCTTAAAGGCAATGGGTGGTGGAACTTTCAAAAACTGGGACAAGCGCTTGGCACAAGCCACCTGGTTAGTTAACACCAGGGGTTCCATCAATCGAGCTGGTCCTGCTCAGTCAGATTTTCTACACACAGTAGATGGGGACAAAGTGCCTGTGGTGCATGAAAAGAATCTGCTAGGGAAAGCAGTTTGGGTTTATCCTGCCTCCGGCAAAGGCAAACCCATTGGTGGGGTTGCTTTTGCTCAAGGGCCTGGACACACTTGGTGGGTGATGATGAAAGATGGAGAAGTACAATGTGTACCACAAGGGAATCTAACACTGGGTGAAAATACCTAATTTTTGTCTGTCTAGCTTAATCAGTAGAGCATGGAAATTTTGGGGGTCATGAATTTGTACCGCACATTAATTGCTGTTATGTGAATTATTGCATAAACTAACAGTGTTCTGTGAATGTTTTTCAGGATGATGTCATGGTGATGAAACCAGAACTAGGTTCATCGACTGGCATCCAGTAACTTCCTTGAAGTGTACATCTGTGAACTATAACTTCCGGACTACAGACATGAACCGCAACAATTGTTTCTTCTTTAAGAATCTGCTATAATAGATGAACATCTGCAATCATAGACTAAATTACTTAGTGAGTTTTAGAATAGAGAGATAGTAATAATTTGTGTATAGTTGTATGACATGGTACACCAGAAGAACTGAGTCATATAATGGAACTCATTTCAAAAATAGTCTTATAAGTAACTGGGCCAAAGAATGTGGTATTGAGTTGATATACCATATGTTGGGAAGAGCGCTATGGAGACTGCAGCACACCAATATGACTAACGCACAGCTCCCTTTATTCATTTTCACACCACTTTATATAGAGCCCTTGTTTACATAACAATATCTTGCAGGTGGCTATATCTTGGCCACAAATCCTGTTCTCACAGAACTACAGCAGGCTACATCATTATCCTGTTTTTTTACAGTACTGCTCTCTAATCAGCAAAACTGCTTCTTCAAGGACAAGTTATTTACTGCTCTCAGAACCAAAGGCCTCAGTCTGCTTCATAAGCCTCAAAGCATGGGCCATAAGTGCTGGGTGTCCACGTTCCTTCAGGAATTCCTCCACAATTCCCCCTTTTTCTTTTTGGACAATCCATGCTTCATTTATGATCTTGGTTGAAGCCCTATGAAGACAGGAGAACAAAATACATCCCCCCAACAATAACAACATTATAATACCTAGCCAGAGAAGGCCTTCTTTAATTAAACCAAGTCCCCAACTAGGCAATCCTGAAAACAGATTCTGTAGCCATCCATCAAAAGGGCTTGTTTGTTGCTGTATTCTCTCTGTATGTTCTTTCAAATACTGTATTGCTTTATGAATGGATGTGCCATGATCAGTGAGATTTAGACAGCACATCCCTTCAAAATCTTCACAACCATGCCCCTGAGCCAACAGCAAAAATCAATAGCAGCTCTATTTTGCAATAAAGCATGGTGAAAGCTATTTTGATCCATCAACAATTCCTCTAATACCTGTGTAGTAACATTCGCTTTCTTTTCTGACCAACATGCTCATTTTGTAAGCTCTCTCAAAGCATTCCCAGCAGCTGCTCCAGGTACAAAAATCACTAAAGCAATTCTAGCAGGTTTACTCAAGAGTTGAACATTGTCATCACAGGTGGGCGAGAATCCCAAGGATCGCTTCTGTCGATGTAGGACTGGTTCTAGTTTTTGATGCGAGGGTGCAAACAGTGTAAGATTTCCTAGGTAACAGGGACCTCCTACTGCATCTTTTGGAGCACCCTGCCAGGCTCGGTCTCCATAAATCAAAAATATACCAGGTGGTAGGGCTCTAGGGAATCTAACACCTAATACTGTACGAGTTCCCTGACTCCCAGCCTCGTACGTGCCTAATGATGTCATCCTTTTTCCAGTATTATTTGTCCCACAAAACCCACCTAATTTGGTAAAGCTGTAGGACAAGTCCAGAGAAACATCGGTCCCAATTTTATTCTGTACCAGCCACGAAATGGATTGATTGCCTGCCAACCCTTTAAGCCAATGGTCCCTTCTTAATTCCAGCCAGGCCCGTTGGATATATCCAGCCTTTTGCCACAAACTACCAAAGACAAAACATGTCTGTGTCCAATTTTGAGAAGTATTGCCCACTGATTGTGATCCCAATAAATCAAGCTCTTGAGGATCCCATGACAAACTAACATTTAAACCTTGTATCAATTTTGCTGCACATTCTGCTATTTGATAATTTCTATTGCATAAGCCTGTACTATAATTACTAAAACTACTTTCATCTAAATATGGTATTCCTAACAAGCAAGTTCTAAAAGGATTGGTGGCAGAAGCCATTGCAACACAGAATTCTTGACTGCCTGTCTGATTTGCCCAGGTGACCCACATATTCTGCCTAGGATCAATCTCCAGTGGTGTTGTCCATAGGCAGGTGAGACAGGTCAATGTTATCAGCGCCTTCCGCATGCTGGTTCCTGATGTTCAGTGCAGGCTTCACAAAGCGGCTGGGAACCCACACTGGTCCTTTATCTGTGGAGACACAAAAGTAGCCTCACCCGTTAAACAGTACAGGTACAGGTCCCAGCCAACAACCAGTACGAGGATCGCAATAGTTTACGATCATTCAGGGCTTTGCTTGTTGCTCGGTTTGTGCATGTTGATAATGCACAGCGACCAGGGGTTCGTCTCGGTCTCCTGTAACAGATAAATGGTTTAGGACAAACAAAACCTTGGAAAGGCATTCTTGGACATAGAGGATATTCTTATGCTTTTCCAAGTAACACTTTAACGTTTGGTGAGCCCTCTCTGCAATAGCTTGATCTGTGGGAGAATGCGCTATACCTGTGCGATGATTCACACCCCAGGTCTTCATGAAGGTCCGCACCCTATCACTAGCATAAACCGGACCATTATCTGTTTTAATATTCTGAGGGACACCCATTACTGCAAAACAATGTCAAATGTTTACATACATGCTTAGCCGTTTCTCCAACCTGAGCTGTAGCCCATATAATTTTTGAAAATGTGTCCACACAAACATGGACATACTTAAGACAACCAAAAGATTGTACGTCAGTGACATCCATTTGCCACAAATCTAGTGCTTTCAAGCCCCGGGGATTTACTCCGAGACCAATTCTTAGCCCCATGTTACTGCAAATGGGGCATGCCTGAACAATACCAGTAGCTTCTGCATGTGTTAACTTAAATTGCTTCCTTAAAGATCGTGCATTCTGATGAAATGGGATGGAGCCCCGCTTGACCTTCTTTTCACAAACAGAGAGGGGCTGGTGGGAGATGTGGTGGTCGGTGGATGCCTGGGACTTAGCGATCATGAAATAATAGTTTTCAATATTCAGGGATACAAGGAGGGTCGTCAATAAAACCTCTACGCTGGACTTCCAGAGGGCAGATTTTGGCCTATTCAGAAGACTTGTTCAGAGTATACCCTGGGAAACAGCCCTTGAAAACAGAGGGGTTCAAGAGGGATGGTCGTACTTCAAGGAGCAAGTTTTGAAAGCACAGGAGCAGGCTGTCCCAGCGTGCCGAAAGGCGAGCCGGCGGGGAAGACGACTGGTCTGGCTGAATTGGGAGACTCTGAAAGAAATTAGGGTTAAGAAGAGGGCCTACCAATTATGGAAAAAAGGGCTAACTACTCAGGAGGAATTTAGAAATATAGTTAAGTCATGTAGAAAGAAAATCAGAGAGACAAAGGCACAATGTGAACAGAATCTCGCCCCCTCTGTGAAGGATAACAAAAAGTCCTTCTACAGATACATCAGCAGCAAAAGAAGGGGCAAGGAAAACATCCATTCTTTAGTGGACACGGGTGGGAATATAGTTGTCAAAGATGAAGAAAAGGCTGAGGTATTTAACACCTGCTTTACCTCAGTTTTCAACAGAAAGACAGGTTACCCTGAAGACAGATGGCTTCTGGAGCTTATAGAAGGTGACAAGAATCTAAACAGCCCCCCTGTAATCCTGAAGGACACAGTCAGTGACCTATTGAGATGCTTGGATCCCCACAAGTCTATGGGACCAGATGGGATCCACCCAAGGGTGATGAGGGAGCTGGCAGAAAAGCTCGCCAAGCCTCTCTCTATCATCTACCAACAGTCCTGGCTCACTGGGGACATCCCAGATGATTGGAAGTTGGCGAATGTCACTCCAATCCACAAAAAGGGCCGGAAAGAGGACCCAGGAAACTACAGGCCCGTCAGCCTGACCTCAGTGCCTGGCAGGGTCATGGAACAGATCATCCTCAGTGCAATCACACAGCACCTGCAGGATGGGCAAGGGATTAGACCCAGCCAGCACGGGTTTAGAAAGGGCAGGTCATGCCTGACCAACCTGATCTCCTTTTATGATCAGGTGACTCGACTGGTGGATGAGGGGAAGGCTGTGGATGTGGTCTACCTGGACTTCAGCAAGGCCTCTGACACCGTCTCCCACAGCATCCTCCTGAAAAAGCTGGCAGCCCGCAGCTTCGACAGGAGCACCCTGTGCTGGATTAAGAACTGGCTGGAGGGCCGGGCCCAGAGAGTGGTGCTGAACGGGGCTGCATCCAGTTGGCAGCCTGTAGCGGGAGGAGCCATTCTTGCTCCTGAAGCTCAACGAGCTGCTGGTCTCTTCCAGGACTCCAGCCACCACACAGCGCTTCCAGGGTAGAAGTGTAGCGGGAGGAGCCTTTCTTGCTCCAGAGGCTCAACAAGCTGCTGGCCTCTCCATGCCTCACACCAGAGTGAGCTGAGTTTCCTCTGTGGGTGTGTGTCCCACCTTTATTGGCCCCCTGGTCTTGCTCATGCCCAATAGGGGCCTGTCCTAATCAGGCACAGGTGGACTCACACCCACTCACTGGCAATTCGAGGCACCTGGTTTATCTTGTCTCTCTACAGCAGCCAGTCACTAGTGGTGTCCCCCAGGGATCAGTGTTGGGCCCAGTTCTGTTCAATATCTTCATTGATAATTTAGATGAGGGGATTGAGTCCATCATCAGCAAATTCGCAGACGACACTAAGCTGGGGGGGAGTGTTGATCAGCTGGAAGGCAGGAGGGCTCTGCAGAGGGACCTGAACAGACTGGAGAGTTGGGCTGATTCCAATGGGATGAGGTTTAACACGGCCAAGTGCCAGGTCCTGCACTTTGGCCACAACAACCCCATGCAGCGCTACAGGCTGGGGACAGAGTGGCTAGAGAGCAGCCAGGCAGAAAGGGACCTGGGAGTTTGGATTGACAGGAAGCTGAACATGAGCCAGCAGTGTGCCCAGGTGGCCAAGAAGGCCAATGGCATCCTGGCCTGTATCAGGAACAGCGTCGCCAGCAGGTCCAAGGAAGTGATTCTTCCCCTATACTCAGCCCTGGTAAGGCCAAACCTTGAGTACTGTGTCCAGTTCTGGGCCCCTCAGTTCAGGAAGGATATTGAGGTCCTGGAACAGGTCCAAAGGAGGGCAACCAGGCTGGTGAAGGGACTCGAGCACAGGCCCTATGAGGAGAGGCTGAGAGAGCTGGGGCTGTTCAGCCTGAAGAAGAGGAGGCTCAGGGGAGACCTCATTGCTGTCTACAACTACCTGAAAGGAGGCTGTAGCGGGGGTTGGTCTCTTTTCCCAGGCAACTCTCAGTAAGACAAGAGGGCATGGTCTTAAATTGTGCCGGGGGAAGTTCAGATTGGATATTAGAAAGAATTTTTTCACGGAAAGGGTGATCAGACATTGGAACGGGCTGCCTGGGGAGGTGGTGGTCTCTTCGTCCCTGGAGACATTTAAAAAGCGACTCGATATGGCACTCAGTGCCATAGTCTAGTGACTGTGGTGGTAGTTGATCAAGGGTTGGACTCAATGATCTCTGAGGTCCCTTCCAACCCAGCCTATTCTATGATTCTATGAAGTAGTGGATTCTCCGTCCCTGGAGATACTTAAAAAGAGACTGGATGTGGCACTCAGTGCCATAGTCTAGCAACCGCAACGGTGGTTCAAGGGTTGGACTCGATGATCTCTGAGGTCCCTTCCAACCCAGCCAATTCTATGATTCTATGATTCTATGAAACATGTCATGAGCGATTCGGGCCTTTTGAAAATCACTTCATGGAGGGCTATATTGTGCTGGACCAACTAATTTATCAGCCAAAGCATTGCCCTCACATAAGCCCTTACCAAATTGATGACTGCGGACATGTATTATGCAATAGTCATGTTGCTGTCCAACTAAAGCTGTTCCTAACTGTAAAAACAATTGCAGCAACCTGGGTTTTTGTATTTCCCTAATAAAGGAGTCCTCTATATGTGAAACAACCCCTACGACATATAAGGAGTCCAACACCACATTGAGAGGCTCATCATACCAGTTTTGAAAGGCCCAACATACGGCAAATAGTTCCAAGGTCTGTAAAGAGTCCTCTGTGGTACCATGTAAGACATGTTGACACCAAGTAGTTTGTCCAGACGGCTTCCTACCACACACCACTTTACGACTGTTTTTTCCGGCATCGGTGTAAACAGTGATTCCGCTGACCGGGACTGTAGATAACTGTGGTTGTCAGATCCATGCTGACTGGGACAATACCTGCCAGAAAGGACCTTTCAGAGAAACATTATGAACCTCCCCAGGATAGTTCAACAAAGCTCTCTGTAGCAGCTGAGAATGCCATATCAGCCAATCAAAATGAGCATTATTAATAGGGATGCTAATATCATGGGGCTCACAGCCTGCTATTGTGACAGTCCTATCACGCCCCTTTTGAATCAAATCAGCCACACACTCCATTCGAGTGCAAATTGAGGTTTTCGGCTGAACGGTGGGGAAGACCCATTCCAAAATATATAACTCATCTTTGCCTCTTCCCACCTTTTTGCTCGTGGTCTTAGTTGCAGTGTCAGTGGCACTTACTTTGGCACAGACATTCCCCAGATCCCTGCTTTTCTTTTGTCATTGACACAGCACAGCAAAAGGATGTGTAGAGTGATTGCACACCAGGACTGAGAGTGGTAGAAACAAGACTTGACAACTCACAGAGCCTGTATCAATCTTCTCACCAATTCTTTTCAGCAGTAGAAGTTGCTCCCAATTGATTGATATAGGGGCTGCCGCATCTTGCTCTGTAGAAGTGGTAACAATGGAGCAATATCTGCATTAGTAATGCCCACTATCGTACGAACCCATTGGACATTCCCCAATAAGGTTTGAACATCAGTCACAGTTTTTAAAGACAAATCTAAGGTGATCTTTTGCAGTCGAATATTAGACTCAGAAATCTTCCAACCCAAATAGAACCACGGAGCAGACAGCTGAACCTTCTCTGATGCAACAATCAGGCCCTTTTCCTTTAAGCATGATGTGACATATTGGACATCATCATTGACAAAAGGTGTTTCACGGCAAAAAAGTATATCATCCATATAATGATATATTAATGTGTCTTTCCAAGTTTTCCTGATCGAGCGAAGAGCCCATGCTACATATAGTTGACACATCGTGGGTGAATTTTTCATGCCTTGTGGCAATACAACCCATTCATACCTGTCTGCTGGTTCAGCTTTGTTTGCTGATGGTACCAAGAAGGCAAAGCGCTTGCAATCAACATCCGCAAGCGGTATAGTAAAGAAAGTCTTTTAGATCTGTAATCAAAATATGCCAGCCTTGGGGTAACATAGCAGGACTTGGTAGTCCCTGCTGTAATGCCTCCATGTCCATCATTTGTGAATTGATCTTCCTTAGATCATGCAGCAAATGCCATTTACCAGATTTCTTTTGAACGGTGAAAACAGGTATGTTCCACGGGCTTGTGGATGGTCGAATATGTCCAGCCTTCAATTGTTCATCTACTAGTTCTTTTACACGTTGCAGCTTTTCCTTTGTTAGTGGCCACTGCTCTACCCACATGGGTTCATCAGAGAGCCAGGTTAAGGCAACAATGGGTGGCTCCTCAACAGTGACCGTAACTAAAAAGGTTGCTTGTTAGTGGTGATGATCACTCCTAATTGATTGAGCACATCACAGCCCATTAGCATCTGTAGATTACTGATCAGATCCATCATATACACCATCAGAGTTACTGGGTCTCTGAACGTACACTGACTGTTACTGGTTTAACGCTCACCTGTGTCGTGGACCCTCCCCCAACACCAACAATATTAGAATGTGTTAATTTTAAGGGCCACTGCAGTGGCCAGCATGAATGGCTTATAATGTTTATATCTGCCCCTGTGTCAATCATTTACACCAAATTAACGACCTTTGCATCCTGCTCAATTTTAACTGCAATAGTTGGTCTGTCATTCAGTGAGCAGGTAGAACAAACCACCTGATCCGTGGATCCAAAGCCCCGCTGATGATCTACCAGTTAATAGCCCTCCTATCCGCTGATTTTGTGATAGAGGACTGTCAGCTTGACTAGGGTTTTAGTAACTGAGGAGTTTGCTAAAGTCACGGCTACTGTAGTTTCCAAGTCCACACCAAGGCTTCCTCGGGTGGCTGGCGAGTTGCAATCCAAGATTCCTGGTTTGCAGCTATTGTTGTCTTGGCGCGGCTGCTTGCGCTCTGCTGATCGTTTCCCAGCTGCCAACAAATTTTCGTACAATGTGAATCAACCTGACAATTATCGCACCAGACAGCGCTTTTACATTTGGTACAAATATGCCCAGGCTGTCCACATTTAAAACACACTAACTTCCTCATCGTAGTTTTCTTTCCTTGTTTGATTGGCCGTAGCGCTGCTGCCAGGACCTGGGTCTGACTTTCTATGTGTGGTATACATGTGGAACTGAAAATATAAAATATGTCTCTCAGACCAGTTTTTTTTTCCTTCACCCGGCTGGTAATTACCATATGTTTACCTCAAGGAATGCCTGACAGACACCTGGTCGCCCAAACCTAGCAGGGTTCCAGGAAACAAAGATAAGAAATGACTCATCCCAGGAAGCCTGGAGATTTGTATGTATCAGGGCCATCTTGAATGAAGTGACCCCCCCTTTCTTTTTGGGGGATAAATAACCCTAGGAAAAGACGGGAAAAGGGGGCTTCTTCGGCTTGTTGCCTTGTTGCTAGTAAAACCGGCTTTCCCTGTTTAGAAATAAACTTTTGTAACTAATTTTGAATCCCACAATCTGGTTACTTTTTTAATTCAAGCGTCGTCTATGGGTAGTGGCTGAGTTTTCCTCGCAATCAAAATATAAATAATAACTCGGATCGTAACACTACGGCTCCTTTAACCGCTTCCACGACGAAAGCTGCTTGGGTGGAATGCATTGCTCTGTTAGCGCACTCTAACACCTGCTCAATAGAAGCCCCCTTTTGGAGGGTCCCCAGCAGCCTTTTCCTAGGTGGGTTAGGATTCTCAAAAGCCAGAAGGTTAAGCATTTGGTCCCGACCTGAATTGTCCAAATCAGATTGAGCGTGCAACGCCTCAATCAGGCGATCAATAAAATGTTCATAAGTTTCAGTCAGTCCTTGCCGGACACCTGCAAAACATGGCCCCTTTTTCTCACTGGGCAAAGAATAAAAGGCATCCCGAGCTAGATGAGGAGACAAATTGTGTACAAAATCAGGAAACTGCAGCTGAGCTGTTACTGTCTCATAAGGACCTTTGCCTGTTGATATGTCTGTAGATATCCCATACAGGGGATCATTTGGAAGTCTGGGTTTTTGCACCTCCAATTCAGCCATCCTGTGCCATTCTTGCTCACACAGAATCTGTTGTGAGGGAGTTAATAGTAACTTGGCCAAATTCTTGCAGTCAAAGGCGCAATTAATATCTGCCTGAAAAATCCAGCCTAACATCTGTCGTGCGGGTTTGGAGTACAAGCCATATTCTGAAACCACCCTTCTGGCTTGTTGTAAAAGTTTCCAGTCTTGCACTTCCCACCTTGCTGTTCCCTGCTGATCAATCATAATAGGGCAAGCCACCACGGAAGCTGTCTGCCAATATCCTTCTATAATAGCATCTTTTACTAAACCCGTCCGTCTTCGAGCAACCGTTCTTGCATTACGCATTGAGTGCCCTATGTCTCCAACCAGAGCCTCAGACCCTGACACCGATCCAATGTTCCGACGAACCTCTGTGGTGGAAGGCAGCACCTTCTGGGGCTCTAGATAATTAACCTTAGGATTCACGCGATTCACATTGCTTTCAACCTGTAACGACTGCAACTGCTTCACCACCTCCAGCAGCATTTTCTCTACCCCGCTCTCCTTTTGCGGTTTCATGATTCTTGGAGAAGCATTCCCACTATTATGACCACTTACACAGGTCAAAAGGTGCGAGCAAGGGGGCGGGGACCCCCCTGTAGCTTTTGCCTCTTTCGGTATGACCGTCTTTTCGTAATTCCGAAAACCCAGGTAAAGGCGGGGCCGTAGGGACAGCCCCAACTGCCCCTTTAGTATCGGTAGCAACGTCAATCTGTGGTGGCATTTGCTCATTTTTCGATTTAATGTTCAGTATTTGCTCATTTTTTGTTTTAATGTCTGCTATTGTTTTAGTAAGAGGCGCGGTCATACCTTTTATTGGCATCATTTTAGTGGAACCGAAAAAAACTTTTCTAGACGCGATTGACCTTTTTCCGCTGCCGGCGGCTCGGGTTTTTCCAGTGATGCAGATGCGGGGGCGGCCACTAAGGCTTGAGCAGCAGTCATTGCCACTTGCTGCTCGGCTCGCATTTCTTGGAGACTGTTAATTACTGCTTTCCAAGTAGGACCTAGATCCTTTGCAATCTTAGCATCATCTTTTTCTCCAGCAATGGTAGTGTCCCATAGTTTATCGCCCACATCTTTCCAATCTGTTGGGCTAAAAAGCAACGGAATTTCTTGCATCATTCCCCGTTTCTGTGCCCATTTGATTAGCTCATGGAGCTGTTTTGAATTACTAGGAATCCCTCTCTTAGAGAGTATACTACCGAGTAACGACACTGCCGCCTCTGTATGCATTTTGCCCTAGGTTTGCAGTGCCTACCTTACGGAGGTGAGTGGCCAGCTCACTTCCAGCTCCTGCCGCAATTGCCAAACAGTGCCTTCCCCGTCCACGTTTCCCGACGTCCAGGTAAACCGTAGCGTGAAGCAACTACCAACAATTCTAAAACCCATTTCAGGCGCCATTTGTCGGGAAGAGTGCTATGGAGACTGAAGCACACCAATATGACTAACGCACAGCTCCCTTTATTTTTTGCACAGCTGTGCAAAAAATTTCAGAAAGAATGTCCCACTTTTCTCTATAAAGTTACCTTGGAAATTTTAAACACTCTTTATTCTTAATGATACTTTTTAGCTTATTTTATGCTTCACCAACATGGGTAGAGTTAATACACAATGCCCATCTCCCCATACACCCTCTCTCCTTCCCCTGCATCTACTATCTGCTTAACTGCAAGAAAGGTACATAACAACCATGAAAACAGCATTCTCTTACAACAAATTGTGTGATACAATTAAAATTCTAAAGCATCTTTTGAATCTAACTTACTTTTCCTACTTAATTCAAATTAAGGGCCTTTCATCCTTTGGAATCCCAGGAGTTTAAGATGCTAGCGGCTTTTGCTAATGAAACCACAAATACAAACAAAAATGTTTAGCATTTTCCTCGAATTCCCAAAAATGTTTGATGTTTTTAATTTATATTTAAACTACCTCCTACAACACATGTTGTACTATTTGCTTGTACCAAAGAGGCAAATACATACATTTTGTTCTTTTGAGCAGAAGAGAGTGAAATTTGTAGTAGTTCTTAATTTTCCTGAGAGTTCTGTTCAGTAACTTTAGATCTCCCAGCAGTTCTGTTTCCTATATGAAAAGAGTACATTTTGTCTGAGGAGTAATATTTTTTAACAAAAATCTCTACTTTTCAAAAATATAATTTTTCTCTGGCACTCTATGGTGAACCAATTTAGAAAACAGGACAGATGTGATGAGGCTTTGGTAGCCCATGCAATAGCTGGAGTCTCCCATGGGCAGATGGCTTTGCACCCAAAGAGGTAATAATACTGAAGTCCAGTCAAAAGTGTGTTCTGTGACCACATTGTCTCCCACTAGAATCAGCTGCAGTCTACTAGCCAGCCAAAAAGCCTTAGCATACATATTGCTATGGAAGCATACCATCAATAAGGAATTTGGATGCTTTCTGAAGTTCCCCTGCACTGTCAACTGTACTTGTGCACCTGTTAAAAAAAACATTTTCACTATCATTCCAAAAACAAACCTCAAAAATCTTTCTTCTCTGAACCACCAGTATAATCTTTCTGCTTCCATAATCATTAGATGACACAGTCAAAACTCACAGTGGGTCAGCATTAATGGAGATTGCCAAACATATATAATAAATAGATGCAAGTCAAAGCATGCAAACTTATGTGCTGGCATCAAAAAAACTTTCAGAAAAGCTATACGGAGATTTTAATATAGATGCACTACCTCTTCACTATAAGGATGAAAATTTTTTCTCAACAGACTTAGGCTAAATGACAAAGGGTTAACTCCAACAAGGGTTTCAGCTCAAAATGTGTAAGATTAATTTAACTGCACTGTCCTGGTCTAACGGCATTCCTTCCCCTGTCGCCTAATCAAGATAACAATGCTGAGAAGCGGTCTCCCAGGAATTTCAGACAACGCCTACAACCTGGGCAAACTGCTTATGTGAATTTACCTAACATAGGTAAAATTAGATTAATTTTGCAGAATCCCCTGAATTCAAACACATGGGTGGCAGCTGACATGAATGATAAACAGCACAAAATCAGCACAAACTGGATAATCTGTGTGGAATAAAGTTTAAGTTATCTTTTACCCTGTATACTATAATCCAATGTTTGGGGTTTTTTTCTTCTCTTTTGGTCTTTTGTGTAATTAGGTTTTGTGTATTGGGACTGAATGCGGGTGAATTAATGTGACTGCAGATATCAGTAATCCTAGGACATCAAAACAAAATGACCCTGGTGTACGGTTTCAGAATTGGCTACTCTGAAACTGACACTGGAAGAAATTACTGCTGGCTGGGAGGCTAGCCACCTCTTTAGCCTAGGTAGAGTAATTTATAACATCATGATTTTCTCCATGCTTGCTCCTGGATTGCAGTTATCTGTTGTACATTTTATTGCTGATATAATTCGTATTTGTATGACATGTGCCTATGTTTTTGTATATGTATGAAATGTACCTATGTTATGTACTTCTGATTATTGCATTGTATTGTATTTTATAATTATTGTAATCCCTATCTTTATTATTACTATTGCTATTGTTATTGTTAGCTCTCATAATGTGATCAACATTTTCTCTTTCTCATTTACTGGCTGAGATTCTGTAACCATCAATATTTTCCCTTTCTTCCTATACATTTGTATGTGTCCCTACCTGATACAATTGCTTTGTACAAGCATATGCCTCACTTGAATTGTTGTCTCTTCGTAACCTTAAATATGTGCCCTCTGCTACCTTGTAGCCGATAAAAGTCAGTAATATTTTTTTTTTTGCATATATATATATATATATCAATGTGTTTATCCCAAAAATCACACTCCCCTAGCCTCAAAACCCACGGGGTGAGATGACATAAGGTGGTGAGATATGTATGTGCGGTACTACAGACAGTTTACACCCTCACAAACACACGTTAACAATATTCTAGCTTTTGAGCTAGATAAACGTGCGGTGGGAAAATGAACTGTGCTAGGCATGGTGGGATTCTCGCTTGTCCACTAATGGAAACCTCGGAGACAGAATCGGCCTGCTGTACAGCACAGATTATGAAAAAAAAAAAAAACATACTACATAACCATGCCAAATGGGATGTGTATATATAAGGATGTGTATATATATATATATATACATATAAAAAATTATATATAGAAAAAATTACTGACCCAAGAGCCACGGGGTGAAATGTGGTATACATGTGGAACCGAAAATATAAAATATGTCTCTTGAATCAGTTTTTTTTCCTTTTTCGTTCATCCGGCCTGTAATTACCATATGTTTACCTCAATGTATGCCTGACAGACACCTAGTGATAAGGTTATTTATCAGGTTGCCCAAACCTAGCAGGACTCCAGGAAACAAAGATAAGAAATGACTCATCCCAGGAAGCCTGGAGATTTGTATGTATCAGGGCCATCTTCAATGAAGGGAACCCTCTTTCTTTTTGGGGTATAAAAAACCCTAGGAAAGAGGGAAAAGCGGGGCTTCTTCGTCCAGACGCTCCCCCCATCTCGCCACCTCGGCTTCCAGCTACGAAAAGACAGAGCAGCAGCTCGAGCGACGGAGAACCAGGAGCAGTCCCCAGCCCGAGGCCAGGCCCCGCGCGGGAGGTGATAATTTCTCTCTTTTGTTTCTCCCTTTTTTATTCTTAACGACCCTCGAGTTAAGGTGATTACTTTATACAAAGGCCTTGTTACCAGTAAACCGGCTTTTCCTGTTTTTAGAAATAAACCCTTGTAACTAATTTTAAATCCAACAGTCTGGTTTATTTTGTAATTCAAGCGTCACCTCTGGGTAGTGGCTGATCCATCCTCATAATCAATATATAAAATAATAAGCGGATCACGACATTTTTAGGCTCAAAATGTGTAAGATTGATTTAACTGCACTGATACTTTTGTTTACAGAACCTCATCCTGCATAGTCCAAATGCCAATATTTCTGAGGCAAGTACACAGATTCACTGTCCATTGCAACAGCCAATGTAAGAAAAGCAGTTTCACATTTAAGAAGTATTGATAATGATGTGGACTGAAGTGATTCCTTGAAGTAGTCTCTAGATTTCCTGCCATATCATACCCAAAACATCAAAAAGGACCATCCAGATGTTGCCACACTGCAATAAATAATAACAACAATGACAATCTGCAGTACTACAGTCAAAGCATTTCAATTTCCTTTCTTCTTTTTCTCATAAAAGACAAGAAAACAATCTGAACTGAAAAGGAAATATTTTCTCGAACTTTCATATGAATACAAAAGAAAAGAAATTTGAACTAAAGTAGGACTGAGAAAATCAAAAAGACACTTAGTGATGTAAGTAAAAAGTAATAGCTGAGATCTAGTCCACAACTTGCAAAAGTTTCTGAATTAATGTCCTGTTGTGTTGATCATGGATAGTTTCAGGCTCAGGATAACTTTTTAACACTCCAGTCTGCCTGTTGTTACATTAAGCTATAGAATGATAGCTCTATGGCTTATATATCTCAAATATCTGTACACAGAATGGAAAGAATATTTGATACTGTATATATGCAGGATAGAAAAAATAATATAGTGTATAAATGAAAGTTAGCCTTTATACAGAGATATGAATACCTAGAGGGATTTCAGTCACTTAAGGATGTATAACTAGCTATCAGGATGCTAATGAAGAATATTCTACAAAGGAAGCGGGCCTCAAAAATCATCTTCTTAACCACCTCTATAAGGCATCCCTTATGGGATGACTGGGCAATAACCCTTATTTCTGCGCATGTGCCCTCTTCAGTAGCTTTACACGGGGCGCACACAAGATGGCACACAGCTTGCCTGTCCCTCTCCCTTATCAAGAAAGGACAGTGTCCTGCCTATCAGGGTAGCCATCAAACAGAGCTCCCCTTGCAAAGACAGTGTTCAGCTTATCGGGATAGCCACTAAAGGAGGGGCTGCTCCTGCGAGAATAGGGCCCCATTTATCAGGGTGGTTACCCAAATGAGGGCCTCTCCTTGAGAGAAGAGAGTTCAGATGGCTATCGAATGAGGTCTCCAGTTGAGCGCAATGTCCACATTGTCAGAGCAGCTGTTTTGAGACAATTATTCTTTTTGGGATTCTACACCATCTTCTTAACCACCTCTATAAGGAATTTGCTGCCATCCATGAGTTGGAGTAGAGGTAAAGTGCTGGACACATTTCCCATTCACCGACATCCAGGGTCAGCCGAATGGCTTTTACACCTGCTAATTTGCTTGATTCACCTTCTCCCTTAGCTGCTTCTGCAACTTGTTGTGTAGGACTCCAAGCAACAGATTTCCACCTTTGCTGATAATCAAATTGCTTCTTATGATCTGTGAGTTCATTATATGGGGGGGGGAGTTTCCTCTGCACAGGTCAATACTTCATCTGGTGGCATTCCAAAACCTTTACATTCTGGACAGTTTGTAATCACTTCCAGTATGCCTGAGCAATTAGGCCTCCCTGTTCAAGCTCACTGCATTATCTGGGGGGGTCCACTTACTCACGGTGGCATCAGTGGCATGGTGTGTAGATGCAACCTGCCCTTTTCAGGTTCCCAGTTCAGGTCAGGACTGGCAGTTGGGGTGCCAGTAGGAGCTATGCCTCAGTACCAGTTACCTCTGAAGCAGCTCCAACTCCTTCATAGCTGGCCAATATTACTTTTTCAGTTGGAATATAATTGGTCTTTAAGCCTTTATATCTCCGATTCCAGAATCCTAGGGGATGACCTCAAGTCTCCCGTGGTGCTTTTTACCAGAGGCTCCATGTAGGACCATTGTCACCAGCTGCAGTGTAGAGCACATTTTTAATGTCCTGTCCTGTTCGGATAGGTTCCAGGGCCACTGCATGGACTATATCTTGTTTTACTTGCTCAAAGGCCTATTCTTGTACAGGGCTCCATGCCAAGCTTTTTCTTTAGGGTCACTTCACAGAGAGGTTTCACAATCTGAGTGTACCCAGGAATGTGCATTCTCCCATAAAAATAATTAATAGCCTTTCTTGAAATCCAAAAACTTGAAGCAATTTCTTTCCTGCTTCGTAATACCTTTATTTGGGGGCAGAAAAAGGGGAAAAAGGGACATGACAAATTCACCCTTCTCTCAAGTTACCATGACTATAACCACTTATTGCTGAGACAGGTGTTATTTTACCTTCACAGCAACACCTTCCAAGAAAAAAGAATTTTCTTGTGAGAATAGGAACCAGTCATAGCAGTCACCTGCTTGTATTTAAACCTAGTGAACTTCTAAAATAACAATCCAGTCAGATAATTAATTTGGAGAAGCGGATTAAGTTGTAAATTATAGTAATTTGGTTACTTTTTAATTCTCACCTACAAACAAGCAACTATGAAGTTATTCACCCTTAATAAAATAAATCAAAACTTTAACTTTCTCAATTAGGATGTCCCCCCAAGTTCCTCAAAATGATCATCCTTCTACATGAGGATCAGTGGGGCCAAGTCAGATATGGCGATGCACTCTCTGAATCCTTCCCAATAATCAGTGGTGTGAAACAAGGCTGCGTTCTCGCACCCACTCTATTCATAATCTTCTTCAGCATGATACTCCAAAGGGCCACAGCAGACCTCAATGAAGAAAATGGCATTTACATCTGATATGGTACCGATGGGAGCCTATTGAACCTAAGGCAACTGAAGGCACACACCAAGACCCTAAATCACCATGTCCCAGAGTTGCTTTTTGCCAACGATGCTGCCCTTGTTGCTCACACAGAAGTGGCTCTGCAACGCATAACATCCTGCTTTGCAGAAGCTGCAGATCTTTTTGGGTTGGAAGTCACCTTGAAGAAGACAGTTCTCTACCAGCCTGCACCACAGGAAGGCTTCCATCATCCCCACATCACCATAGGTGAATCAGAGCTTAAGACAGTCCAGCAGTTCAGCTATTTGGGATGCATTATTTCCTCAGACACCAAGATCAACAAAGAGATAGACAACAGATTAGCAAAGGCACACAGTGCATTCGGAAGACTTCATAAAAGAGTCTAGAGCAATAAACACCTAAAGAAAAGTACAAAGATTAGTGTCTACAGAGCCATTGTACTGTCTACTCTTTTATATGGGTCTGAATCATGGGTCATCTACCACCACCACCTGCGACTCCTTGAACACTTCCATCAGTGCTGCCTCCATACAATCCTAAACATCCACTGAACTGACTATGTGAGCAATGTTACTGTCCTTGAACAGGCAGGGGTCACCAGTATTGAGTCCATGCTACTGAGAACGCAGCTGCGCTGGGCAGGGCACGTCTCCAGGGTGGAGGATCACCACCTCCCTAAGATTGTGCTCTATGGTGAACTTGTCACTGGCTGCTACAAAGAGCCCCAAAGAGGAAATAAAAGGACTCTCTGAAACAATCCCTCAGCTTTGGCCATATTGACTACCATCAGTGGTCCACTCTGGCCTCCAGTTGGGAGACATGGAGACACGCCATCCATAACGCTGCTGCCTCATTTGAGAACACACGTAGAATAAGTCTTGAGGAGAAGACCGCGCAGAAAGAACTGTGCCTTGCCTGTCCCGTCAAAGGAGACTTTCTGCTGTGTCTTTTGGAACTGGACTTGCCTATCCTGCACTGGCCTTATCATCCATCAGCGCACTTGCAGCAAGCGTGGGTAGAGCCAAGCCATGATGATGAACAATATATTTTGATTAATTATCAGTAGCTTCTATCAAAATTTTCTAGACTTGAGAGCTCAGTGCTTTTTTATTTTTAAATTATTTATTGAAACAGAAGATTTCTGAGCAAAATCCACACCTCTCTCTGGAGCAAATTACAAAATACTTAACATGAGCAGTCTCCACAAAACTGGAGTTCCCCAACTTACTACATATTATCAACATACAACACTTACAAGCACTAATATCCAAAATATGCTCTTTCTGACTTCACAGAGTATTTTGATGTATTGGTAGCACTCTAGGAACATCTAAGTAAATTAATTTTCACTGATTTGAAAATATCTCTCTGACTGGAGTCTGTTAAACATTTTAATTGAAATGGGAACGTGTGCATTGCCAGTTTCTTCTGATCAAGGAGAGGTTTTTGACACTTACAGACAACTGGTACAGAAAAATGTTTGAAAGACTTATAGACATAAGCCACTGAGGCTGCAGGGCAGCCCCGGGAAAGTCCAGGCTGGACTTCTGGAGTCTGCAGCAGTCAGGAGCTAGAGGCAGGAACACAGACTCAGGCAGGCATGGATGAGGGCCACAGGCAGAAGAACTGATGGAATCCTCCCAGGATGCCAAAGCAAACAGGGACAGGAGAAGAAGGGCAAGAAGGAAGAGGTTTGACCCTTGTGGTCCCTCAAATTTATACTAAGATGCATATGGGATGGAATACTCTGGTCAATTTTGGTCCTTTATCTTGTTCGCTCCTCCCTAAGGAAGGGTTGCAGGTGTGACAGAAAACTAACTTTATCCTGGCCCAAACCAGGATAGGGTATAATAATGACTTTGGAGCAGTTAAATAAGAGAAGTTCTTTGAATTCTAATTGAAAAGATCATAAGGTCTTAATAACAGAGCTATTCTGGTAGCTTTGTAATGCAGAGGCCTTCAGGGTTTATACTGAGTAAATAATAGAAATTTAATGTTATCTGTTAGTGCACCAGTAGTCAAAATTATTCTGAGCTTCAAACTGGTTAGATAGGAGTGAAATTGTTTGTATAGTGTATTTGTTATCAGTAACTACTCTGAACAGTTTATTGAACTACTGTGATTAGACTGGTACTTGGAGTAGTAAAACTACATTTAAAAAATTACATTTCCTACTAGTTCTTATCCTTTTATTTTTCAAATATAGAAAAGCCTTCCTCTGTTGATAGTTTACTGTATTTTGGTATATTCAATTAAGTTCTGCTTGTACTTCTTAAAGACCTTTATGTAATTGCACTTACGCTAAACTGGTCTGCGTTCTGATGAACTTTAGTTTACAACTTACTGGTGTCTTAGGAGCAGTCATTTTATAGGTGTATCTGTTTTCTCATTTGGTTTTGTTTGGTTTTTTGTTCAGTTTTTTGTTTTCCCCAATGCTTGAAAGAACTAAAGCAAATAATCCAACTGTAGTTAATATTTCATAAAAGTGGGCTTTATTTGCTAGCTTTACTTTTCAACTATATAATTTCCTTGACCAGGTGTGCCTATGGCTGCACAAATTTTTCCAGAACAGAAAGGACAGAAATTTTTGAAGTGGTGTCTGAACAAAACCTCTTTTACTTGGAGATGTAGAGCTGCCACTGCAAAAAGTCCAGGATTCTGCTTTCCATCCTTTTTTCCCTTCCAATGTGAACATGTGTGCTATTTTCTCAGTGTATGCTTCTGTGTCTCTAGAAGAAGCAATGTTATGAATCTGAAGCTTTTGGAAAGTCGTAGGGGGAATAGATAGTTCAACAGAAAAACGCATATTAGCAGTGTTGTTATGCTGTGCCTTATCTCCTCTTCTTTTCATTTATTTTTGCTTTCTCTTTGTCCTGGTTTGGGCCAGGATAGAGCTAATTTTCTGTCTTGTAATTTTGCTTTTAGCTAAGTCTCTCATAAGTAGCTGTACTTGCTGAAATAACCAGCAAGTTTCTCAGTCAGTGTTTGCTTCTAGGACTGATAACACTCAAAATTTATAGTTACAGCCAGAGAATGTTATGCAGAAACAAGGCCACTGCTCGGTTCTGAGGAACATTTTGTGCTCTGGAAGGAGAAAAGGAGTAAAGAGGTCACAGCTGCAACCCTCCTTTAGGGAGGAACATACAAGATAAATGACCAAAATTGACCAAACAGAGTATTCCATCCCATATGTGTCATATTTGGTATAAATTTGAAGGATCACAAAGGTCAAAACCCTTCTTCTGCTCCCTTCCTTTGGCCTTTGGCATTTTACCTTTGCCTGTCCCTGTTTGCTTCGGAATCCTGGGAGTTTCTCTGCCTGTGGTCCTGATCCATGCCAGCCTAAATTTGCATGTTTCTGCCTCCAGCTCCCAAGTACTGCTGACTCCAGGAGTCCAGCCTGGACTTTCCCAGGGCTGCCCTACAGCCTCAGTGGTGACGTGAGCATTATTGGGGGAAAGGGGGGAGGAACGTGGTATCCATTTTCCTGTATATTGTATATATTTAATAATTTTTTTCCTTTTTTATCATGATTGTTTCATTAAAGCTGTGTAGTTTTGTTTCCAACCCATAAGTCTCTCTCCCTTATTCTCTCTCCTTTCTTTATCAGGGAGGCGAGGGGGATTAATAGAGAGCATCTGCCATTTGGTTAACTGTCAGCCCAGCGTTAAACTGTGGCACTCTTGTTTGGGGGAAGTTCACCATGGTGCCAGAGGTGATAAGCTGGCTGAATCTATGAACTGGTTTTTAGGCCAATGTCTCAGTTTTAATGGTGAGTTATGCCTTGCTGATTGGAAAATGTTTTAGGTTTTAAAATGAAACTTTAAAATAGATAAAGGGAAGTTACCTGTGCAGTTCCTCAGGAACAGACTGTTCCAGCACAAGTTACCCACAGAGTCATGGTTTGCTTTGGGAAGAATCACCACCTCTGGCATGGGGTCCTCCACAGCTGCAGATCTACATCTGCCCCTCTGCTTTCCTGCACTGTCTGCAGCTCCATGTCTGTCCACCTGTGACAATTCAAGGGCTACACATCCACATTTACCCCACCGTGGTCCTTCAGGTACTGCTCCACCGTGTTTTCCATAGGTTGTGGGGGACAGCCTGACATTTTGCCACGGGATGAGTGGAAATCTCTGGTCAGGAACGTTCTCCCCATCCTTTTTTGACCTTGGTGTCTACTCTGGCATTGCATGCTCTCATTGCCTCCTCCCCTCTGCAGGTTTGGGGTTTTTTTTCATAGTTTTGCGATTTCATTTTCCCCTTTCTTGAATATGTTACTCGAAGAGGTGCATCCAGCTTCCCATATTTGCTTCGCCTTGGACAGAGGCTAGGCCAGCACTGGAACCAGGGAAGCTTCCAGCAGCTTCTCACAGGAGCCACCCCTTCCAAAACACCACCACACTAACCCAAGACAGAATTTCAGTTCATGGGAAATAATGAAGGATGAGGTAATGAAGAGGAAATGCAGTATTAAGTGTGTTTTATAAGACGAGATGTGAAAGAATGCAAGACATGTAGAAATCTAGAAAATAAATGGCTTTAAGTACAGTCTAGAAATATGTAATTGGTCATTTGAAGGGTAGTAGTGGCTGCTGAGGTAATTTCAGTTTGTTTTACATATAAGGGATTGAGAGGAACTGACAGCAATTGGTAAAAAGCTGAAGCATTAGAAATAATTCACTTCATGGTTAGTTATTAAAATGCATGGGTTCTATACTTTGTTCTGTCTGTAATTTTTTTTACTATGCTGTTTTTCATAGTTCTACTTTTTTATTTTTCATCTTTAGGGGGAAAGGAACAATGGATTTGATGTCCTCTATCACAACATGAAGCACGGACATTTGTCAACAAAAGACTTAGCAGACTTTATAAAAGAAAGGTAAGTATTCATTCTTGCTAATCTTGGCTTTTTAATATACTGTTTGTGGTTTTTATTTACGTTTATCATTATGTGTTATGGTAGCACGCAAAATATATTAAAATTGATGAACATTTTAAAATATCTTTCATCCTACAAGAACACTTAAGCTTATTTTGTTGACTTAGAACTGAATAGTGACTCTTAAGAATCAATTAATAACAAACTACTAACTTTCAGATTTAAATTTAAAAAATTCAGTAAAAAGCTAGAAATGTCACATTAGGTATCCATCAGCTTATCTAAATTAATCCCAATTTTTTTGTCATGTTTGGAAGAAAAGCAATAATTTCAAATTAACATTCTTTCCAAGTTTTTGACCATAGATGTAGAATTAGGGTATTAGCAACTTCTAGTATGATCTTAAAAGATTATTCTTTTAGATTAAGATGTTGAGAAACTTGGGGGGTCAATGAAAAGGGAGCGATATGTATGGACAAGAAAATAATATGCAAAAAATAACCCAGGTTCTTCTTTATGGGATGGAAGGGACAGAACTGAAGCCTTCAAATGTGACAACTTCCTGAACAGATGTTCTTTTATAAAATATGACTTCTCCTACTGCTTTGAATGTAAGAATTTCCATTCTGGATGAAATTAATTATATGTTTGTTTTGGAATTTTGTCTTGCTTGGTTACTGACACCAGATGATGCATGGAAAAAACCTGCAAGAGGCTAATTGAGGAGCTGTTTCAGTGAAGGTTTCTTGCAGTAAAAGCTGTCAAAAAAACCAGCCTTTGTTTTCTGAATTTTTCATCAAAAATTCAGTTTTGGCCCAAAATAGACCTCAACAAAGAATTTTTGTAAAAAATTTCCACAAAATGTAACCGCTGTGGATCTGGCAATCCTCTGTGACACTGACATTTGCATAATTTCAAAGTGAGCTGAAGTGTAGAAAATTAATATCTTTCCAGTAAGTGAAATAGTTAAATTCCACATGTGTGTGATGGGCAGTCTCCAATTCGAAGGACTACATAAACCAAATCCCTGATTCCAGAAAACACATTATAAAGCCAGAGAGGGTTCTGGTGAAATCCTGCTTTGGATTAGTGGAGGGATATAATGTTGTTGATGCTTAATATCAAATGTTTTGGGCTTCACAAGCTGCTAAAAATTATTTTTTTTATATTTCAAAACAGCTTTTTATTTAGCGTTATAAAAGTTTGCCTTGTGTTATCTTTGCGATTAATTCTTGAAATCAGTCATTTTTTTATGTTGTGGTTACTCATATACCTAAGCTGCACATTACCTGGACACATTTAATTTTATTAATTTTACATATGTTGTGTTTTGATTTATCTCCATATTTAGATCAGAAGCTTGCTCTTTCTGCTTCATATCTCCTTTATGCTGTATTCTTTGGGCATGCTCTATTTTATTCATACTGATGCTAAGGTGAAAGATTTTACGTAAATGGGTAAAAATAACTTGATGCTATATCTGTCTTGAATTCTTTGCTTTATTATGGTAATATAAATAAAACTTGAAAGTTCATTCTACACAAAATTACCAGTAAGAAGAATGTGGTGTTCTAGTTTGCTTCACTCTGTCAACTCTTTTGAATGAAACTTTAAATGAGATGTGACTTTACAACCAATAAGTAAAATATTTGTCCTTTCTCCACATATTAAAAGTATTTTAGCTGAAGTTTCTGCTAATTAATTCTAGTGATTTGACAAGGAAGCAATATTTTTTTCTAAGTAAACAAGTTTAAATAATATTTAAGACTATAAAGATTAATGACCATCTGGAAACATGTAAGGATGCACATGAGCATTTTATCCTCAGTGAGAGATTAAGAAATGTTGTTTCTTAATCTCAGTGTTGTTTCTTAGATCAAGACATGCCAGAGACATGTGCAGCCATCTTACCTATAACATTATTTTGTAGAATACATGAAAAATTTCTGTTCTAGTTAAAACACTGAGATCGACTAGAATTTTAGCACTGTGTTTCAACTTATTTGACAAAGCTTCAGTATATTTCTGTCATGGTTTAACACTGGCCCAGCAATTACCCGAGTGACATGTTCTCTATTAATCTCTCTCCCCTCTCTCATAAAGAAAGAAGAGAGAATAAGGGAGAGAGACTTATGGGTTGGAAACGAAACAACACAACTTTAATGAAACAGTAATGATAAATAGGAAAAATTACTAAACATATACAAATATACAAATATACAGGAAAATTGATACCACGTTCCTTCCCCCCTTTTCCCCCAATAACTCTCATGTCACCACCAAGGCTGCAGGGCAGCCCTGGGAAAGTCCAGGCTGGACTCCTGGAGTCAGCAGCAGTAGGGAACTGGAGGCAGGAACACACAGATATGGGCTGGCACAGATCAGGACAACAGGCAGACGAACGGACGGAATCCTCCCAGGATGCCGAAGGAAACAGGGAACGGGTGAAGGAAGGGAAGCAGCAAAGGCAGGAAGGGCAGGAAGCTGGAAACTGGGAGCATGGCTTGGCCCTCGTGATGCCTCAAATTTATACTGAGTATGACGTGTATGGGATGGAATACTCTGTTTGGTCAGTTCTGGCATCTATCTTGTCCGTTCCTCCCCAAAGGAGAGCTGCAGGTGGGATCTCTTTATTCCTTCTGGAGGGTAAAATGTTCCTCAGAGCTGAGCAGTGTCCTTGGCTCTGCATACCAGTCTCTAGCAGTAACTATAAACATCGACTGTTATCAGTCCTAGAAGCACACACTGTCTGAGAAACTTGCTGTTACTTTCAGCAAGTGCAACTACTTACAAGAGACTTAGCTAAAAGTACAAGGCAGAAAATCACCTTTATCCTGGTCCAAACCAGGACAATTTCCTTAACAACAACTTGCCCTGGGGTTGGAAAATATCTGTCAGTGATGCAAACTAGCAGCAATAGGATCTCCTTCCTGTCAGATATTAAACCTGGTATCCTGTCCCATTGTATTTTCTTCAGCTCTGCTTTATTGATCCATCTTGGTATACCACTTTGCCATTTAAAAGAAGAAAAAAGTTGAATGGCAAATATATGATTCTTATCAAGCAAGGGTGCATCACTGATTGATCTCAGTCTAAGCTTGTGTTAGTTTTGTGGCATGTAGTTTGTAGGTTCAAAGAAATAGATGGACTTCCAATATCTGGTGTTCCCACCTAAGTGAAAATGTTTGTGAATGTCTGTTAGTGGCATTCTAACATTGTGAGGTTATTACTGTATGTCAGTCTATTCCTAGGAAATAAATATGTTTCAGTAGCACACATATTAGTGTAGATCAAATTCTTATCTCAAAAGAAATTGTATTTGGTAGTACTTGAACAGTATTTTGCTGCAGTCTGATTGTGTGTCACAGCTTAGCAGTTTGGGCAGATCTTAAACCAAAGGACAGAACTACTCTCTATTCCTCTCCACACCCAAAGGGAAGATAAAAGGGGAATAAAGACGGGTGACTTTAAGTTGGAAACTGAAAACAATTGGAGACAGATTTACTAGCACAGGGGAAAGGCAATAACAGAAGGAATAAAGTAACAAAAATACAAATATATATACAAATATATATATAACACTGGACCCGATTTCATTGGTGGCAGGGTAGGTGCCTGAGGGCCCCCTGTGGCATTGCCAACTCATGAAGGGGGGGGTCCACAGCTCTTCCCAGCATCTGATAGATATGGACTCTGAAGAGCAACCTGGCCAAAAACCATGGGTGTAGAGATTTATACTATTAAGAGACTACAAAATTAAAGGAGAAGAGAAAGGGAGGGGGGCACTCAAGTGTTAGAATCTTACTCAAAGGTGTCCCAGTGGGAGGAAAGAGAGGCTCAGCATGTCGACTGGTCTCAGGGGTTAGAGGTGTCCCTGGAATGGTATCTTCCCTGCTATTTTTATACTATTTACCTGACAGGTGGAGCTTGAGCGACTGTAGTCAAGCATATCTTTATTGTGATTGGTGCAAAGTTCTCTCACTTTACATTTTAAATGTAGAGGCTGGAGAAAATTCAGAGCACAGGCTTAGTGAGGGGTGGTCGCACCTTGGAGGTGGGTAACTTTAGGTATGGAGGTGTGGTTTTTATATTAAAATGATGTTATAATGAGCAAAAGTACACTTCAAGAACAGCATTTGTCAAAGGGTGGCAGATTGTTGGCCCAGGGTATCAAAAGTGCAGTTAATGGGTGGTGTTGCCACAGAGCATGGCCATGGAGTCTCCACTCTGCTCCACCCTTGCTGCAATTTCTCTTGGTGTTAGCATACTGAGTACCCCTGATAATATGAACATCTTGGGTAGTAATGATACACTAGCCACATTCCACCATCTCCAAATGCTGTACCTTTACTTTAAAAGTACAAATGTAGTCTGGTCATTTCTATCAATTATTGCAATTATTCCACAGTTGGTGTTAATACTTAGAAAAAGAGCAAAGATGTTTAAGTGTATTTGAATGTACAGATGGCTTAGGGCACAAAGGACATGTCTGTGTGAAGTCAGTCTCCGTTAGTTGCACTGTTCACAATAGTGTTTTGGTTGTGTGCAGCCTAATCAGGGAAGAGTCTATTCTCTTTTCTTCAGTCTTATGGAAATACCAACCCATAGGCTAGAGGGACTCCTGCTAATAACGAGCCTCTTACTCTTTGAGCATGTGTAGTAAAATTTTTGAGCGTTGACACTTTAAATGGAAGCAAAGAACTAGTTAACCAATCATGGGTGTGAATGATGGAATAATGTTAGAGATTCTTTCTCATGATTTTGGGTATAAAAGTAGCACTTGCATTTTGGGAAACTGAGTTCGCTTTGTGGAATACCACCCTGCTCCCCTTTCTGTGCAGAACTGGATATTAAAGCAACTACATTGACTGTGTGTGGATTGGCTTTTGCACACCAGGTAACAGACACCACTTTCAGGACAACAATGGCACTAGAGGAAATGACCTGGAAGTTGTGTCAGGGGAGGTTTAGACTAGATATTGGGAAGAATTTCTTTACTGAGACAGTAGTCAGGAACTGGAACTGTTACCATTTTAAGTAAGATCCTGAAACGTGGGCAAAGAGACTATGTTTAGGAAGGAGACATGGTTTATTGCAGGTTTGGGCAAAGCTGGGTGCTTGGTTGACTCCCAAAAAACCAAGCACACTTTCCTTGTAATACAGGGCTTCTTTTATACATAAAAATTTCCAAATTTATCTTATTTCCCTAGTACACCAATATTATTGTCTAAATACTTGTCTGGCGAGTTCTTTTGTGAGAAGGGGGTTGTTCTTAGTAACTATTCATTTACGTCCCCAAAGATAATGGTGTAATTCACTCAGGCATAGTCTTGCCCACAGTCACATAAATCAGGGGATAAAACCCCTAGGATCTGGGTTGGGAATTGGGAGTTGCTTCTCCAACTATACAGATTGTCTCTGGGGAGTCCCGCCTTGATCAGGACGCCAGACAATATTACTTCCCTAGGATTGAGAGCTCTTACCTGGAGGGCTAAGTGAAAATCTTGCATGCTCTAAGTTTGTAACTGTGGGTGATTAACTAAAGTGTAACATTTAGTGCGCTTTATAGATTCTAATACTATGTTCTTGTTTTTAAGTTGTAATAGTGCATTCTTCCATTGTATCTGTAAAAGTCTGCATTAGTGATGTGTTAAATCTGCAAGTACAGTTCACCTAAATTGTTTGCTTGAGCCTTGCAATTAAACCTGTAAGTGAAGTTCAAATAAATTGTTTGCTTGAATCTTGCAGTCAGTTCTCTTTTCATCATCTTCCATCCCTGGAAACATTCAAGGTCAGGTTGGATGGGACTCTGAGCAACCTTATCTAGTTGAAGATGTCCCTGTTCATTTTAAGGGGTTTGGACTAGACCAAAGGTCCCTTCCAACTCAACCCATTCTATGATTATGTTTGACTAACAACTCTCTTTAATACTGAGAAACAGTTAAATGGCCAAGTGAATGAATGCTTGCAACAAGTGAGAACTGTGGTCCCAAGTTCCAGTTAGCTTCCATCTGGTTTTGGCCCAAAGACAACAGTATTGGTGATTAGCTACATTATCTTATGGCACAGTCCTGGAGAAAGTGATGCAACTATATTACTCCCTTATGCAAAGATATGTAAAGAATTAAAGAAAATTGATACTTGAATTCTTACTTTTTCGTGTGATTCATCAGTTCTTCCAAAGCATTTTAAATGCTCAAAGGTGCACACATTTACAGGCCTGGGGTTATTTTGGACATGGCTCCAAAATGTTTATTTGAGCAAGTACATTTCAGAATGAAAAATGCATATTCAAGGCAATGACCATTGTTGTACTAAGGAGAAAAAAACCCACCAAAACATGCAAGATGACTCAAAATTTCTTTTTGATATATGATCAAGTTAAAGGAAGGCACTGAAAGATGCCTTGTGTCAAGATGCAGTTCTGGGAAGAAAAATACCACATTTTGCTTTTTGTTGTTGTTGTTGGCTTTAAATCAAATCTCTTTTTCATTTTTT
The DNA here is from genome assembly GCF_003957555.1 of Calypte anna. Classification (NCBI taxonomy): domain Eukaryota; kingdom Metazoa; phylum Chordata; class Aves; order Apodiformes; family Trochilidae; genus Calypte; species Calypte anna. The sequence goes on from NC_044276.1 coordinate 20,463,565, forward strand.
ATGGTCTTATTTACTGTTTGAATTTTCAAGCTAAGTAACCCATCAGTTTCTATATTTGCAAGCCATAGAATCCCCTGAAGAAGTCAACATGAATGTAAATCCGAAAGATGACTTGGGAAAATAGCAAATTAAATATGTCCTACATGTATGGCATTCCTTGACAATCATTTCAAGGTAAAAGGACTGGCAAATTACATTGCTTCTCATCGTGTACAGTACTTTATCAAGGAAACAAAATTCTATTTGGCATTTGTGTTAAGTGCTGGGGGAACAGAGTAATAACAATTAAAAATATTGATATTTGTGATAGTAATACTGCAGTAGTTACGCATCCAAAATAACCTGTATGCTGTAAACCCAGGGGAAGACTAGGTTCCTCTGCATGTTTAATAAAGGCAATTTATGACTATCTATTTTTCCAAGGGGCAATAAGAAAATTAAAATGGGCAAGACTGGCAGTGTAAACAGTTTGTTTTATTTTAATAATTTAAATTTAAATTATATTTGACAGAAATTATTTATATCTGAAGCAACAAAATAAATACTTCCATTTTTACTTTTATGATTCAAATGAAAGTCTGGCTAAAAAGAATTAGTGTCACAAAAACCCCTGAAAAACTATGATTCAGAATTAATTCATTATATGCCATCACTTATACATATACGTGTTAATAAATGTGCAGCATAATTTCATCTGTTTTCCTTAAAAATAGTCTGATTATTGGAAAAAAACGCTTCATTTTAAGCGTGCCATTAATTACATGTGTGAAAACCAGAAGAGTGCTCGACTCAAGCAAAACACAAACTGAACAGGAAAATTTCACCTTTTATTAAAAAAATTACAATGCAACATCTATATTTAAACATCTTTATTAACATAGTTAAGCAGTGATTAACATTCACATCTGTCACATCATACAAATATAAATACAAAATTACTACAGTACATTATATATTCTTTGCATGATCCAAAATAGTGGCCCCCAAAACTCTTTAAAATTCATCAGCTTATAAAAAATTAAAACTATATTCTATTTAAAATGAAGTTCTGATAGCAAATAGGAAGACTTCAAGAAATATCACTCAATTTAGTACCATTTGAGAGGTTGCAGGATATTGTTTGAAAGAAACATTTCAACATTGTGGCAAATACAGAAACATCAGTTTTAAAGTTTTCAAGCAAAACTCATACAACGTAAGTTGTCACCAGAAAGATCAGTCATCTTTAATTTAAACTATTTTATATACTGCATCCAATTAAAAATTTTAGAAGAGCTTAGTAAGTCAAGCATACATAGCTACCTATTTCTTCCCATGAAAAAAATATTTCAACAGCCAAACAAACCTGCTTATACCCATCTTTTTTTTTTTTAATCACCATCCATGCAAAAGTCACCCAGGCCTTTTCAGTTTAGTTGGTCACCTTAAGTAAGGAGTTAGATACCTAAGGTAAAAGTAGCACAATAGAATCAGCTCATCGAAAATTGATACTATACTATAAGTGCTGAATTCTTTGAGATGTGTATTTGTCTTATTTAAAAAGTATACTGAAACATTCATCTTATATAGAGTAATTTCAACTTCCCTCAAATAAATACATTCAAGTAAGTATCCTTACTATTTTAGTTCAATATGCTCTACAAAGCAGGCAACAAGAGTACTCCTATTTAAAACAATTATCTAAAATTGGACTGTTCCAGCCATGAAGTTCAAAGAACACACATTAGTGGCAGAGAAAAAAAATGTTTATATTGGAGAAGAATACTTGGTACTCTGATGAATGCCAGTTATTCTGGCAAATGCATAGGTAAGTGAAATACACAGCTACTGATCAAGCTTTATTTACTCCAGATGAGGTTACTGGAAATATGCATAATATATCACAAATATGTATACAAACTACATCAGCATCTAACTGAAATAACTGCAGGATGTTTTGCAGTTTACAGCAGTAACTTCACTGTAGAGCTTAACCTATATCTAAGATAAAAAGTTACTCTTTAGACCCTATATAGAAGCTTTATGCGATTATCCTCAAGAAAGAGAGCAATTAATTTTGAGTTGCAACTTCTTTCCTTGACAAAATGTGAAACAAATGATTTCCAATGTTACACAAAACATTTTTTCAAGAAATATTTCAGTTGTTTGAATATGGATGCATTCTCCTCAAAGGAAGAACGTTTTTACACCTTTATCTGTTAATACATTCAATATGAATAAAATAGGTGAGGCAAAAGTTATTATTGTCCAACAGTAGAAGATTAATTTAGTGTAAGTTTAAGACAGAGGAGCTGCCTAACATGAAATACATAAACTGATATAATTATAAGCATGTGTTCTGAAAAAAAGGGTACAAGAGTATTCACCTGAGAAAAAGCTAGTATTAATATTTCTAAGTAGCAATGAGTTTTGCTTGAGGAAAGCCACTTGAATCTTTAAAATATACATTTTACTATTATACAATATATGTGGTTTAAGTAATTAAAACTGACGCTAACATAAAAGTCCTAAAAAAATGTGTATAGATATTGTTAGTTACAAAATTGATGCTACTTCATAACTTTAAAAAATTATAATGATTATAAATGTTAAATCCATTCTTCTACAACTGATCTTTTGATTACAAGGTTTAAGAAGCAATAAACTAAAGCATAGGAATTAGTTTATTACAATTTAAATATATACATATTAACCAATTCAGAAAATTATCAAGTTTTGGAAAAAAATTATAAAATTTATTATTTTTGCTTGCATTGCTTAAAAGAAAATGAACTATTCTAATCCTTTTTACTAAATAAAAAGACACATTTTCTTAATATGCAATGAAAAAAATTTAGTACTGAACTTATAATTTAACAGCAATTGAGGACTTCCAAAAAGATGCATGTTATAAGAATTTAAACACCCTTTCTGTTACTAACTTAGGTTGATCATCAGCTATTCTTCACTCCCTGAAATCTTCAAAAAGAGAAACTCAAAACAGGAAAAAGGCATATATAAAACCAGTAAACATTGATCTCCTGAGGTTCCTACAACAAAAATATTCAAGTAAAAAATCCACATCATTACTTAGCAGCAGCAATTTCTGTAGTTTAGCAGACTAATAGTACTTTATTCCGTGTGTAAGGAGCAAACAAAGTCGTGCTTTTACCATGTCTAGAGGCAGAAACACTGGAATGCGATGAACTCACAATTCTACCATTACAAACATTCAGCCAACAGCCAAGAACTGTCAAGACTACACCACAAGAATTAAAATATTTTTATATATCCCTTGATGCAATAATTGAATTACCACTGTTAATGCCAATTCAGATCTTGTCTTACCTCAGATTAAACCCTAAATTGCTTCTGCGAATCTTTGCACTATATTATGCATTAGGAATATGGTATATTAGATTTAAAATATACCTCGAGAGAACTTACTAATACAAAAGACTATTTTATCAGTACTATTTATTTATGCCTTAATTATTTTCCTTGCTGCTATACCAGATCAGTTCACATCTGTACAAATACCTATTAAAATACTATGTACAAAAGTGGCATCCTAAGATAACCTGAGGTGGAGTGGTTTTATTTGGTTAGAGGGGCTTTCTGAAATTTAAAAATTTCAGTTAAACTCAGATTCTACCTGTAATGCTACAGTATTATTGGTGCAGGTTTGCTATTCTAGAATTTTTTTTCAATGTAATTTTTCTGATACTCTTCCCTAACATTCAAATACACTCAAAATTACAGCAAGTTTGCATCTAACATAATATCCTACCTTGATATATTTTCAAGTTTTTTTTCCTTCTTCTTCCAGAATTTGGTTTTAAAGTGGTTTTAGTGAAAAAACCTATTACTAATTTACTTCAGCGAATTTTATATTTGCTACCAAAGTAATGTAATTTGAAAGCAATTTATCAATGCAATTTTGACCAATTTGAATAATTACTACATACTAGTGTTACTGAACGTACTTCATAGAGTATATGTCCAAACTCTTCTTCAGGCATCATTCATTCAAATTTGCAAAGCAAAAAAAAAAAAAAAAAAAAAAAAAAAAAGGGGGTGGGTGGGGTGGGGGGAGGAGGGAAAGAAGGAAAGAATAAAGAATGGGACACATTTAAAATGTGCATGCTATCATGCATAAAAAACCCCCAGAACTCTTGAAACAGAATTTATAAGTCTACACACATACAGCTCAAACTTCAGTGCAATGGCTAAATCATTTAACACTCAAAGAACAGAAACATGCAAAGAGTAGCAACTTCTTAAAAAAAAAGAAAAAAAGAAATTCCCCCCAAACTTATCCAGTATCCAATTCTGTAATGCAAAGGTGAGAAACTAAATCTATAAAAAGGCTTTTATTTCTTAGTTTTATTTTGTAGGTTAATTATGCAGTGTTGAAAAATGGAAAGGTGTGGCTTCAACTCTGACTAGCAGAGTTAAAAATCTCTCCATTTTCCTTTATCATCATGGGATACTCTTTAGGCAATCTAAATTAATTAAGACTTGCCACTTTCAGATGTATATAAGATCAAGCGTACCAGTTAGGATTTCACATTCACAGTACATAAGAAAATACACATGGAAAGAAAAGTAAAGAGTTAAATTAACAAGGATTTATTCACAGAAATACATGAAAGTAGAAAAAAAACCCCACAAAACCAAAAAAACCAAACAAAATCCAAAACATCAACAGAAAAGCTAAATAAGTGAAATGGAGAGGATTCAAACCAACTTTCACTCCCTAGCTTTCAACTAGCACCCTTGTGCATTTAACATTACAAAGGGCCACTTACATGCACTGATACATTGTAGATACACTGCATTACATCCATTACCTTAAACATCTCTAAGATCATGCTGTGAACACAAAGAAAGCATAAAAGGTAATACGTTGAGTGGGAATAAACACAAAAATAGCAACTGTCATTAACTTCTACAATTGTTTTTACATGTCAGCTAACAGTTATGCAGCCTTTAATGGGTCTTACCATGTAACAAATTTTTAGAGATTCTGCTAAAAATCAATAGTATATTACCATGCAGAAAGCACATCACACTTATAACACAGGAGCAAATATTTTGCACAGTTATATCATCTTTCCACATTGTGCAGATTACACAAAATACAATATCAATCTTAATCTTAACAGAACCTAAAAAGGTATTTCAAGGCCCAATTGTTAACTACAGTTCTCTATATTGATATCCTTAATAAAAATAAGATCCACAGAATCTTAGAAAATGAATTTTAAATGCAGGGCTATATTGCATTGGTAAACTGCAACACAAGATTGATGCAACATTAGTAAATGTATGCCAATTTCACTTTATGTAGTGCAAGCATGCTACTTTCCCACTAGCTAGAATGCACGCCTGAATCTTAAACTGCACATTAAGAATAATGCCTTACTCTAGAAATTAAATCTAATGATGTACAATAACCAAATCATAGCTGCTACTTTAATTTTTTTAAAATATAAAAATTAAGACGTTGGTCTTTGAAGTATCCCTCCCTTTACCCCAAAAATGAAAGGAGTGACTCATTTGTCAGCTTGCAGGTTTGTTTAATTTTGTCCAAGTTAACCTTTATTAATTTACAATGGGACTCTGTATCGTACACCGCAAGTGCCTACTCCTAATAAAGACAAGCTGCATTTTAGTTGTACTAACTTAATGTCTTTAGTTATTTACTAACATGAAAATTAACAAGGAATCCAATCAGGCAGGATGAAATAATGTAGAAAACCCTTACTTAAAAAAAAAACCCAAAACATAAAAGAAAGCCTTTTACTGTTTGTGACTCCCATTCTCAGGTTTTCTTTATTGTACACAAAATAGTTTTTCTCTTTACGAATCCCTACAGTTCAATTATATGGTTCTTATTTTTGTACAGTTCTCCAGAACAGTCCAGAATGTGTTGTTTCGTTAATAATTTTTTTTTCTTCTTTACATTCATTGCAGAGTTGTAATAAGAGACTGATTTCCATCCACAAAGGATCCAGATGTTAAAACATTTCCCAACATTGACTTAATGCAGTAATGGCAACACCTCCCTCCCACCCTTCCCAATAGGGTTGGGTTTGTACTGTATTCCCTATTGGTTTACCCTTCCCCACAGTAAAGGGTAACATTTTCCCTGGGTGCAGAGGCTTCCTCATAATTTCCCAGACTGAAGGACCTGTAAAATGAAAGACAGAGGTATAGTTAAATCTTACCTTGAACTTTGTTTATGCACTGATATGTCAATTAAAGAGCTGTATTGCCTTTTTTAAGAGGTAGGTGACAATCTTTAATTTGAAAACAAATTTATGCCTAGATTTCCCTTTTAAGTTTGTTTAAGAAAAGAACTCATTTATATCAGATATATTATTATTCATGAAACAACACTGTATACTTTAAAGCTACACTGACAGTTCCACTATTGTAGCTAAGCTTAGATTGTATATAAAAGCATTTCTATATATTCTAACAAGTCTTTGACTTTTTAGTACAAGATTATGAGGTAGTTATGACACTGAGAAAGAATATTAAACATGTCTTCTACAGACCTAACAATTTCACTTAAACAAGATAGTCACAGTGTTTCCTCAGTACAAACTGAGAATAATTGACAGTGTTACCACTTTGGATTCCTCTTCATTAGTATGAAAAACTCTACTTATTTCAGAACTATAATGCCCTCATTGATAAATATGTAAATACTTGAAATGCATTTAATCCATATAGTTCAAAAAATTTCTTATGTCACTGACTGAAAAATCTTAGGTTGGCTTTTAAATAGCTGTCCATTCAACAATTAAAAAAGTATTACAAGATTCACTCCCATAATTTCGGTACAAAAAAAATCTAGAGCATGTATCAAATTTATATAAAGATTGAATGAATAAATGTAATTTGTACTGGTTTTTATGTAGTATAATAATCTCTTCACAGTATCACATTACACGTGGGAACTTTGCTTTATCCAGTGTGCACAAACAGCATACAAAGCAAGGTGGTATAATACAATTATTCTAGAATGCACAATAACTGTTCTTTGCTGAAATGGAGTAATTCCTCAGACAGAACTGTATCAACTCTGAATTGTGGAATTGTGGAACATGGCAATAATAAACACATAGGCATCTCCAAAACATCAAGTTCTACAATCAGCAGAGTTACAGATTAGCTTAACATCCTTTATTCAATGCAAAGATCATCTAGTATGTGGTTAAGAATATTTTGGACTTCTCATACCAAAAGTGTCTTAAACTTGCTTTCCTATCCTAGGGAAATATTCCTGATTAGACCACATCTGCTACCTACTACTTCATAAGACATAAAGGAGCCTGTGACTTTAGTAGGATAGATTGAAGATTTTAATCATTGTTTTGTTTATTAAACCTGAACAGACACTTTGATACATCTACACTTCCAACCTTAGCTTGATACACTACTGTGCATCTAGTACAGTCACTCTCTTTCTGTAAAAATAAGTCAGACAACTGCTTTTGCTACAGCTACCACCACTAGGTACACTATCATATTTTTTGTCTTCTTATACAAAGGAAGGATATCTGTTCCAGTATAACTGAAAATTTTAGTCTAGTGAATTACTTATGTTGCATATAATGTAAACAGGGAGGAAGTCTTTTATACAGCTGTTTATCAAGGAAGATTTATGTGCTTACCTCTAATTATGGGACTGCAGCTACAGTGCATTAGGTTAAACTCCGTAGTAAGCTGCAAGGCGCTCTTTTAAGGGAAGAGGAAACTGGTCAGAGAAACGCCTCCAATTCTCATCACCAACTTGATTTTTAAATCCATGAAGAATCTACAAATTGGGAATTCAAGGTAATAATTAAACAGCTGATATTTACTAGCAACATATGCAGTAAGCCACAAACTACTGGATTCTGCATCTGTCCATTTGAATTCCCCAGTTGGATATTTAAATGTTACTAAAAAACAAAGGAAGTCTAGTAATGTCTTTCTTAAAAGAAAAAAACACTTTTCAGTCAAAGGTAGAATATAGAATATAGCTACCCACACAAATATATAAATATTTATATACTATATAAATATACATATGTGTGTAAGCATTTTTAATTATTATGGAGACTTACAACCTTGAGTTAGACCATTTCAGAATGCTAAACGTTTTGTCAATTGACACAGTTTATATGGTAAGATTACTGTATTCACATTTATTTTTTTAAATGTGCAATATGTTCTGGGAGGAAACCTGAGCCAGAACCACTGCCAGTATTTGACAGAATCATAGAATGGGTTGGGTTGGAAAGGACCTTAAAGATCATCTAGTTCCAAGCCCCTTGACATGGGCACGGACAGCTCCCACTGGGCCAGGTTGGTCAAAGCCCAATAAAACTTTGCCCTAAACACTTCCAAGGAGAGATCACCCACAACTTCTCTGGGCAAACTGTTGCACAATTAAGAATTTCTTCCTAACATCCCAATATAAATCTACTTGTAAACCCTTTCCAGATACTAGAAGGCTGCTCTAAGGTCTCCCTGGAGAGACCTCTCTCCTCTTCTCCAGGCTGAATATCCCAAACTCTCTCAGTCTGCTGTCAAAGGGCTTCAGCCATCTGATCATCTTCATGGCCCTCCTCTGGACTTGCTCCAACAGCTCCATGTCCTTCCTGTGTTGGGGGCTCCAGAACTGTACACAGTACTCCAGATGGGATCTCATGAGAACAGAGTAAAGGGGGAGAATTACCTCCCTCGACCTGATGGACATGCTTCTTTTGATGCAGCCCAAATATGGTTGGCTTTCTGGGCTGCAAGTGCATATTGACAACTCATGTTGAGCTTCTCCTCACCCAACAGCCCCAAAGTCCTTCTCCTCAGGGCTGCTCTCAATCCATTCTCCAGCCAGCCTGTATCTGTGCTTGGAATTGCCCTGACCCATGCGAAGGACCTTGCACTTGGCCTTGTTGAACTTCATGAAGGTGGCACATGCCCACATCTCAAACCTGTCAAGGTCCCTCTGGATAGCATTCCTTCCCTCCAGTGAGTCAACCGAACCACACAGCTTGGTGTCACTGACAACTTGCTGAGAGTACACTCAATTCCACTGTCCATGCTGCCACAAAGATGTTAAACAGCGTCAGTCCCAATACTGACATCTGAGCAACACCACTCATCACTGATCTCCAACTGGACATCAATACATGTGGAGATGGCAACTTTGAGTGCCACCACCCAGACAATTCCTTATTCACCAAATAGTCTATTCGTCATGCCCATGTCTAATTTAGGGATGTTCTGCAGAACAGTATCAAATGCTTTGCACAAGTCCAGGTAGATGACATGAGTTGCTCTTCCCTTAGCCACTAACACTGTAACCCCATTATAGAAGTGTAGAATCGTGAAAAGAATAATTGTCTCAAAACAGCTGCTCTGACAATGTGGACATTGCGCTCAACTGGAGACCTCATTCGATAGCCATCTGAACTCTCTTCTCTCAAGGAGAGGCCCTCATTTGGGTAACCACCCTGATAAATGGGGCCTTATTCTCGCAGGAGCAGCCCCTCCTTTAGTGGCTATCCCGATAAGCTGAACACTGTCTTTGCAAGGGGAGCTCTGTTTGATGGACAGCCTGACAGGTAGGACAGTGTCCTTACTTGATAAGGGACAGGGGCAGGCAAGCTGTACCCTGCGGAGGCAGAGTGACATCTTGTGTGTGCCTGTGTAAAGCCATTGAAGAATGGGCATGCTCAGAAATAAGGGTTATTGTTGTGTCATCCCATCTGGAGGGGTCCAAGTGACCACCTGGCTTTGCAAGATATGCCAAAGCCCCCCCCCCCACCAAAGGTTTAGGTTAGATATTAGGAAAAAATTCTTTACAGAGAGGGTGATCAGGCATTGGAATGGGCTGCCAAGGGAGGTGGTGGATTCTCTGTCCCTGGATGTTTTTAAAAAGAGACTGGATGGTGGCACTCAGTGCCATGGTATGGTAAGCACAGTGGTAGCGGATCAAGAGTTGGACTTGATGATCTCAGAGGTCCTTTCCAACCCGGCTGATTCTGTGAAGTAAACACCTGGCTTCACAAGATATGCTAAAGGCCCCCCACAAAAAAAAAAGGGGGGGTCAGGTGGCATAAAGGAGGCACACTCAAAATGCTGGATGTGCACCCACCATCCAAGGACCCAAGCTTCCTACCGAGATCACTGCTGGATCCAAGGGTACTTATATCTTTCCTATCTCTATCTTTATCTTTGTCTCTATTTCTAATCTTATCTCAGCACATGAGGGTAACATAGTTTCTAACTTTGTTAAGTTTTACTTCCCATTGCTTTGTTTTGTTAGTTGTAACCTGCTGTTTTAACAACTTCCTTTAAGTTTTCCTAAATTGTAATCCATTGCTTTGAAAGTACCATAATTTATATTTCTGCTTCCTGTAATCTGACATGCTTTATAATCTTACTTTTAAGTAAAGTTGTGTTTTTATACAAACCTCCTAGGTAATAACCTTGCTCCTGAGTACCATGCAGAGAATTCCTGAACTTAATCTCACTGAATGGGTCGTTAAAAGAGATTAATTAGAGGAGGAGAAGGATTGGGCCCAGCTGCACCTAGGCTCCTCTCTGAGGGAGTTTAGAAAGCAAGGGGGTCCAGTCCGAATCCCCCTGGACTGACCCCAACTCTGGGGAACCCTACCCGTGCCCACTCTGTGGGATGTGATATTTTTTTTGGCCCCCACACCTGGGGAGCTGTGCTTTGTGAGACGTGACACTTTGTCAGATGTGATAGTGCCACACCCACCTTGTAGGTGGACAAGAAGGCCACCAAATTTGTCAGGCATGATTTGCCCACAGAGAAGCCATGATGACTGTCACCAATCACCTCCTTATTATCCATGTGCCTTCGCATAGTTTCTAGGAGGATCAGCTGCATGATTGTGCCAGGTACAGAGGTGAGACTGACTGGCCTGTAGTTCCCTGGGTGTTCCTTTTCTCTCTTTTTGAAAATGGGGGTTATGTTTCTCCTTTTCCACTCAGTGGGAACGTACCCTTATCATGGGTGGTTCTTCCTTCTTCCAGTCTCTACCTTTGCTTTCTGCAACTTGGGTGGTGTAGCTTGAGCACTTGATGGTGAAGACTGAGGCAAAAAGAATCATTGAGTACCTCAATCTTCTCCATATCCTGGGTAACTAGGTCTCCCATTTCCTTTCAGAGAGGGCCCACGTTTTTGTCTAATTTTCCTTTTATCACTGGCATACCTATGGAAGCTCTTCTTGTTGCCTTTAATGTCCCTGCCCAGATTTTATTCTATCGAGGCTAGCTTTCCTAAACTAATCCCTGGTTGCTTGGACAGTATCTCTGCATTCCTCCCACTACCTATCTTTGCTTCCAAACTCCGCAGGCTTCCTTTTTGTCCGAGTTCGTCCAGGAGAACCTTGTTCATCTGTGCAGGCCTTCTGGTGGTTTTGCCTGACTTCCTCTTGGTTGGGATGCAGTGCTCCTGAGCTTGGAGGAGGTGATCCTTGATTATTCACCAGCTTTCTTGGACCCCTCTTCCCTCCAGGGCTTTACCTCATGGTATTCTACCAAGCAGGCCTCTGAAGAGGCTGAAGCCTACCCTCTTAAAATTCTGACCCATAAGTTCTTGGTTCACTCCTCATCCATCCCCAGACAGAGGTCAGTGAACCCCAGCTGTTCATTGATACAGAGGGCAACACCCCCTCTTCATCTCCCCTGCCTGTCCTTCTTAAAGAGCCTGTAATCTTCCATTCCAACACTGCCTGTCAGAGGAGTCACCCAACCACATCTGGGTGATGCCAATAAGATCATAGCCCTTCAGGCATGTGCACGTCTACAATGTGTTTTTTCCCCGTACTGTGTGTGTTTGCATAGAGGCATTTAAGTTTGGCCCCCTATGAAGCTGACTTACTGGCTGGAGTTACTGGCTGTAGCTACTTTGAGGTATTCCACTGGTCCTTTCCTGTTGGCTCCTATTACCTCAAGAGGCTTATCTTCATAAGACTTCAAGTGTGCTGCATTGTTTCCAGCATATGTCTGAGCAACAAGCTGAGAGCCCTTGCTAGCACCCTGCCTCTCAAACCTTGGTGTGCCATTCCACATTCCTACATGACCAAAATGAATTCTTCTGTTTGTTACAAACTGACAGACAGAATGAATGCCTGTCAATTTGTAGCACAAATACAAAAGCATCCTGTGAGACCTGTGTTTTTTCCATGGAACCTGTAGACAACTATTACTAAAAAGGAAGTTCTTAAAGTCTTTTGTGTTTTGAAAGAACAGGGATCCACATCAGTTAAAATCCAGCATAAGAGGGGAAGATGAAAAAAAATAATCTACAGTTTTCAGTCTGGACCCTCAAATGTAATAAATTAACTGAAAACTATGCAAATTGAATGATACTCTTAAAAAAGGTCAGTATTTTAGTTTGAAAACAGATGGTTAAAAGGCAAACCTATGAAAAAATAAAAGCAGATGAAATAGCTCCTCTGAATAGAAAATTATGAAGAATCTGTAAAGTTTTGTTTTGTTTTTCTTTTTAAACGCAAGGACACTTAACTTTGGAACTGTCAGTCATGAAAACATCCTTACAAAAAAGGCAATGTCAAAGTTAAACTTGATGGTACTGAGTTCACCCTTAACACAACTTTCTCAAACAGAGCTTTTCTTAAACAGCATGTGGCGATAATAACATTATAGTGTCACCAGTTAATTTACTGATTTTCTTCCTGAAAGAGACCTTCCATAAGCAGATCCACCTCTCTTTCCTAAAAGAGCCTGATTAGCCAGATGTCAAGAAACTACTGAAAAAACTAAGAATGTTCAGGTACAATAAAAGGAACACTTTTTAAAAAAACATCTTCCAGTACAGCAAGTGAGCTTCAGATACAGTATTCAGATATCTTGCTTTTATAAAATGTGATACAATTCTTAGGATATGCATGACATTTCAACACTGTCAGCTCATCTATATGTGTTCTTGAAAGGGATATTTTCTCTCTTGGCTCTAGTGCTCCAAAAGCACAAACTAAACAACCAAGCCACCCCAAAAAACAAACAATCCACTACCAAGAGAAAGATCTATTTGGACTTTGAAACTGCTTTGGAAAATAATCACAGACAACATCCCCGACTTTCTTTTAAGCTTATATTTTCTGTTTCCTTCTGCTGATGCTAGAATACTCACATCCATGTTTTTCCTGTCTCTTATGTTGCTTCGAAGCCTCTCCTAACTGGTCTCCTAATTAGGACAGCGAAATTTTTGTCTTTGCTCTTCAAGATGAGATTCAGAAGTTCTAGATTCCATTCTGATGTTCACATTTGGCATTACGTGAAGAGAAAGTGCCAATACTTATCCATGATCCAAGTATATATTTAGAAATATGCTCTATTTTAGCTTTAAGAGGATCGTTAACTTTCATAAACCTTTGTAAAACCAGAGATTTCACTTTACAACATACAAGGGGAGCCATGGTACTGAAAAGTAATAGCTTCTGTTCATGAAACTGAAACAATTTTGTTTTGTCCTGTTTTTTAACCTAAGACACTAGTGCTAGCACTGTACGTTAGTTGCTTGATGACTTGTTTATCCAAAAGGAATTCTGAGGAGGATTAAGGAATCCCAATTGCAATTTTCTATATAGTTCTCAAAAAAAAAAAAAAAAAAAAAAAAAAAAAGCAAGCATCTTGGGGTGTGGGGGAGGAAGTCTTGAACCACATAGATCTCATTTTCTAGAAAAGACAAAAAAGAACCAAAACAAAACCCAAACAGAAAAAAGTCTTATATGTGTTATAAAAAAACCCTGTTCTTCCAAATGCCATAAAAACGTAGTGGGCTAGACATTATGAAAAGTTCTTTGAGGATAATTTTCCTTCCAAATAAGATCTCAAGTGAGGTTTTCAATACTGTTACAAAGACTTTTGGAACAACTTGAGAGCACGTAAGAAAATATAGGTAAAAAGACTTCGATTTTTATGATAGCTTCTCCAAAAGTTTATGACTTTGCAAGAAAGCCTTCATGACTTCAAATACAGTAAGTGATTTTGCAAGAAAGAAACAGAGGATCCAAAACAACCACAGTTCAGATATACTGTAATACTAGAAACATTACCTTACAGAACATGTCTCGGAGATCATCTTTTGGGCTAATCCACGATGCAACAGCATCACAAAAAAAAATAAAGTCCTATAAGATTAAACAATCACATAGGTTAGAAGTTTCAATTTACAAGACTGAAAACAATGCTTGATGTTTGTTCTATAAATTATGCAGGGTATTGAATCCTAATTCCCCACTGCTTTTGGTTTTACACATTTATTTTCCAGGTAATTCTGATAATAATAGTAAGTTTTGGTATGCTTAAGTGTATGGAAATAGAAATAGCTGAATGTAAGAATAGCTCTGTTTAATCAGGTTTTTGATTAAATAAAACCACACTTAAAAAAACCCCAAAATCATCAAACACATCCTTCCCTCCCACACCACACTTTTCTAACTAATTCTTTCAGTACACATACTTTGAGAACCAATCATCTTTATAACAATCAACAAACTCAAGACCACACTCACAACTTACTGTCATGTATTTCCAGTTGGGAAAAAAAGCTGTTGAATTTCTTTAAGCAGAGCCAGAAGTTGTCACTGGGATACACAGAATTTTTATCATACAGATTGAAAACTAAAGCTAGCCCAAAATACCTATGTTTAGTTTACCTGTTATCATCACTACCTTCTACTGTATGATTAAAACATCAGTCTTAATGATTAAGTTGATAATACTTAAGTTTTGATAGGAACTGAGGATAAAAACTACATAGGAAGAGAGCTGGGATAATGAAGAGAGTCCTTCATTTGTCCCTCCATTTAATCTGTGTGAAAGAACAAATGGACAGCAGAAGAGGAAAATGCTAAGTACAGAATAAGGGATAAATGGCATGAACTGAAAAATTCAAAACAAGAGGCTCAATTCTTATGTTTCAGAAAGAATGATTCCAGGCAGAGGAGAGGGAAATTCACCTTCATTTTCCTCTTAGAAATTATTACATCAGTACAGCTTTACTTTGGAGCTGCGGAGACGAATGAGCAAGTCATATTCTGTTATTGAGATGTACCATTTACTTTATGTACACATCTTCCTTGTCATATTGACTATTTAAGCAATATATTCAAAGTTGAAACAGAATCTTCCCTACACAAGTTTTAAGAATGAAGGGGTGGTTATTGTTTTTGTTCTGCTTCTTTTTTTAAAAAAGACTAGATTTCATCTGAAACATAGATTTTAGTATGTCAACTTTTGCCTTGTATTTTTATAAATATCCTCAACATAAAAGACTGACAGAAGTATCAAAATAAAGTTGATCAAAGTTCATTATTTGCATAGTCTTTGTAAGCAAAACACAAAAAATGAATTTAACAACATTGTCCTTTCCTTTCCGTAAGTGATAATTACTGAGGCAGAAATCTTGAAGTACTAAAACATAAACCTTTTGGACTCCTTGACATCAAAAAAGTAGCTACAACACGTACTACAGGGAATCAACAAGCTAAACTTTTTCATATTCTATATATAGCTCTCACTAAATTTCATGATTAAAGAAAAGAAGTTAATATTTATTTATGTATATTACTTGGACTACTCCACTGGGGTTGACTGAGATCATGGTACATATCCCACGAAATGCTGAATCCTTTTCCTCATTGTCTCTTATGTTTCGCAGAGAGGTGCACCTAGTAAGTTGGAGAGCAAAACTTAGCAAATTCTATTACTTTTTCATTCAGTCAAGTCAGAACTAGATGACAGTATTTGATGGAATAAGTCACATCAATAAGATAATCTGAAACACTAGAACACTTAGAAAGATACTTGTTGAACAGCCTACTAGTATATTCCCATTAGGCATCATGTCCAGAATCTTGCTTTCCAGATGCACTATGTACAGTTAGAAAGTGTCACCTGTATTCCATTAAATACAAAAGAAACATGTATATGAAATATTTATAAAAACTATCATTATTAGAAGTGGAACATATAATACTATTGCAGTATGAATTATGTCAGATACCACTTCGAGAACAGTTATTTAACTTTTACAGCATAAACCAAGAGTTATTTTATACATAACAAGTCTAGACACATATTCCTTACAGCAATTCAAGCCTCAGACTGAATTTTAAGTAATGCACAGTTTAAATTTTACAGTATTTGCATGCATTGTATTATCATTTTGGTGGATTTTAAATTGCTCTTTAGTAATCAAGCTTTCACACACAAGCATGTGACAATCTTATCCCATGCATAAATTATTTGTTAGCCACAGCATGACAGTGCTATAAAGCTCACAAACCTGATAGGACAAGATTAGTCACATGGTTGGCAATGATTAAGACTGAGATTTTATAACCAACTGAAAATATATCTAAAAGTGAGATAGAAGGATGAAAGAAAGAGTGAAGAAAAAATGAATAAAATAAAAAAAAAGATTGAATAATACACACCAGGGTCTTATAAACTGCTGTAGCATGGGGGCCACCTCTTGAGGACAAACGTAACCAAGACGACCAATTGTTATTGCTAAGGTAA
The DNA here is from genome assembly GCF_003957555.1 of Calypte anna. NCBI lineage: Eukaryota > Metazoa > Chordata > Aves > Apodiformes > Trochilidae > Calypte > Calypte anna. Next base: position 20,480,128 of record NC_044276.1, read on the forward strand.
TGCAATCACGGTTATACACCACCAAACGCCAACCAAGACATGAGTAAATGAGAGGGGGAAGAGAAAAAATAAAAAAAACAACAAATAACTCAGAAACAGAAGCCAACAGAATCTGTGCATGATAGTAAACATAAGATTTCACCAGTGCTGTTTATTACTACTCCCTAAATAAGAGGCAGCAACATATACGGTATACTCTCCAGGATAAAAGAAAAATTAAAGGAGAAAATGAGAGAACACCATAAAACACAATTTAAAATCCAAAGGCTTTCTGATGTAAGCAGTCATTCTGCCCTTTGCAGAATCAAGTCTTACAGTAAATTTACCTACCATACACTTTGAAGTTTTTAATAAAAAGTACTACTATGGATACTGTAGACAGAACGGAATTAACCATTTTCAGTTTTAATATCAAGTAGTATTAAAGATTTTATTTTTTCACTATTCTGTATTCGAGATTTTAATAGCTCTACTATCTGTCAGTAAAAATACATTCATAGATAATTTCACATTGAATATATTATGGTCTATCTAATAAACACTAAATAGATTAAACACTTCTCAAAGAGTACCAAATATTTGTTTTCTTCATAATCTTATAGAGAATTTAAAGTGGTTGCTAACTCACAGCAACTGACTGCAGAAAATTAATTATTTAATCCCAGTATTTCTCCAGTTCAGAAAAGGCTTCCTTATAAAAGTTGTATAAGAACTTGACTTCTGATACAAAAGCATAAGGACACATGAAAAGCAAAACTGATTCTTTGGATGATTAGGAAGTATGGTCCTTTGTTCTTTGGGACAGACCAAAGAAAATATCATAATGCAGATGTGTTTTAATGGTGTTTGCTCAACTCGTTAAAGATTAATCTTTAGAAAAAGTAGAAGGTGCGGAACAATGTATCAGGATTACTTGAAGCAGAATGCGTGAATAATACTAAACCCCATGAAATTTATATGAAGGAGAGAAAGGAAACCTAAAGTGACATACTATGTATTACTTATTAACAGGCATTTGTAAACAGTTTCATTAAACATGCAATAAAGCAGATGATACTTTTTCCCTCTAAATTTTTATTAGTTTAGTATAGGATATACAAGCAGTTTGAAACATACTAATTCCATAAAAACTGTGGCTCACTGTTAATGTACTATTTTGCCTAGACATTACTCAATTTAATATGCAGTGTCTCAAATTTTCAGATCTAACTTATAAAACTGGATTTGAAGTGCTACTTCGAAATTAAAATACACTTTATGTATCTTGGGTTTATCTGTAAATTCTCATAGCTGCAGTCTGTAGAAGGAATAGTAATTTCTGTCAAAGCTTAACTTTTTGTCATTAACTCATTATTTTCTATGCAACTACTTAAGGTATTTTTGTATGTTTCCACAGAAGTGCTTTCATAGCTCATTAGATAACCTAAAGTAGGAAACAGTAATATTCTTGCATGTACCAAACTCAACATTTATTTTAAATTATGTATCCACATTTAAAATAGCTATTTAGGTACTAAAAAAAAAAAAAAAAAAAAGAAAAAAAATAAAGTCTCCCTACCACTGAGAAATACTGGGTGCTTCTCGGTTACAGGTATTATACTTCCATCAGTGCAGACAAAGGGGGGTGGGGCAGGGGGAAAGAAAATTTATATTGCTATATATCGGGAAAAGCGCAGTGGACAACACACAGATTAATATAATCAAAGTATTGTTGTTTATTGAGAGTAGCCGTAGCCCTTTTATACACAGTCAGCCTGATAACATAATATAAGCATATTGCTGATTGGTACAACACATTCTTCATATGCCACAGGGTGCTATCTAACTAGTTAAATAGAACTGTTTATGTGTTGTCTATGTGATGCTTTCCCATCCTGTTATTCTTCTTTTCTGCTGCCAACTCCCTTATCTTTTGCCCATAGCTGATCTTTTAATAACCTCGCAGCTGGACCTCAAGGCCCTTAGCTCACTCCAGCTAAAGCTAAATAGGATTGCTCACATGTCCATTTTCTTCCAAAGATTTTCCAACATCTATACTATTCCATGATGTATTTCATAATAAGTAGTTATTTGATCCAAAATTATCTTTTGAAAAAGCAACATCTATAATATTTTAGACAACTAAGCAATTTTTGCTTCAAGTTCACCTTCCATATTAAATGAGGGGATGGGATGTAGAGAACAATGTAGGAAAAATATGCACTGACAAAAATCTCTCTGTGATTTATCTCACACTTATCTCAAGAAAAATTTAACTATAGCACCGAATTTGCATAATTTTCAATTATGTCAAGTATAATGACTAAGCTATCATTTTTCTTACAAGACAGTTTTCAAACAAAGAAGTCAAAAGATTATCAATTATTTAAAACAGTAAACCAGAACCCTGTTAATTTATTAAAGTTTTGCTGAAGTATGGAAGGTTCTCTTCATACTCAAACATGCCCTCTATAAATGCAAAAGAAACAAGCCTCAGAAATTTAAATTCAATGAGTCATTTTGGGACTGCTCACAATTTGGAAGGCAGAGCTGCTAGCCTGAACATAGATATGTGCATGCCATTGTTAGACTTCTTTTCAGAAATTTGTTATTAAGTGAACAGGTAAAAGAAGTTATATGCAATTTCAGTTATATTGTGGCAAAACTGCAATCACAGATCTAGATTTTTGAACATATTACTACAAATTAATCTTAAAAAGGTGCATTTTTTATTCAAAGGGCTCTTTATTTGTTTTATATATGCCAATTGCATTTGTTTCAAACACTCTACATATATATATATCACACATATGTAAGGACATGCATATATTAAAACCAGACATTAAATCTTTAAGTGTTACTGCCCACATTTGTCATAAATAAAATTGGAAGAATACTCAAATAGATGATAGATAAATATAAAATGCTGAAAACGTGAGAAAAAAATGTTAGTAATCTAGATAGGTGATAGATGTTTTGCTGCAACACCAATATTTTTAAGAGCTTTGACAAAACAGAGTTGGTTTTGCTTGCAAAAGCCAAATACGTAGCAATAAAATAAGTTCTATACAATTTTTAAAATAATTATTAAAAAATAATCTCTAATTCCCTTTACTATGAATGGTTCAGTTTTTGGGTACCTGTGTTCTCTAACAATGTCTTCGGTGTGTTGGGCCTGTTAATTATATCTACAAGCTGGTGCAACACCATTGGAATATAAGGCTGCATCTCTATACCTGAAAAAGCCAAAAAGAAACACTCAGAAGAAAAAGACCATTACTATATGTAATATATTTCAATCCAGTACATTGAAAGTATGAGGCCCTGAACCCAGAGAATTAGATAGAGGACAGTCAAGAGGAAGATCTTTCTGGAGGGTCTCCTGGTTTCACCCCATCTACCAGATGGATTATGACCACAGCTATAAACAAAAAGAAGGGTAATTGTAGTTGGTGACTCCTTTCTGAGGGGAACAGAAAGCCCTATATGCCAACCTGACCCATCCCACAGGGAGGTCTGCTGCCTTCCTGGGACACTTCCTGGTCTGCTGACTTCCTGGTAAGGGATATTAGTAGGAGACTCCCTGAGCTAATTCAGCCCTCAGATTATCATCCACTGTTGGTAGAACAGCCTGGCAGTGATGACATTAATGGAAAAAGTACTAGGGCGATGCAATTAAAAGGATTTCAAGGTGCTGGATCATTAACAGGATAGGAGCACAGGGGTGTTTGCCTCAGTTCCTGCAGTAGAAGGGATGAAAGAGGAAAGGACTGGGAAAACCCATCTTATCAATAGGTAGCTAAAGGATTGGTGCCACCTGCAGAATTTTGGGGTTTTATGACCATAGCAAATTCATGGTACCTAGTGTCCTCAAATCAGATGGGCTTCGTCTGTCTAGCAGGGGCAAAAGGACTCTAGCCTATAAGTTGGCGGGGCTGATAAGGAGGGCTTTAAACTAGGTTTGTAGGGGGAGGGGATTGAAACCAGGCTCTCCAAAGATGAGCCCAAGGATGGAAAGCCTGAGTTAAGAGTCAAATCAACAGCCCAGCTGAAGTGCGTGTACACCAATGCACGCAGTACGGGAAACAAACAAGAGGAGATGGAAACCATTGTGCATCAGGAAAGCTGTGATGTAGTCGCCATCACAGAAACGTGGTGGGATGACTCGTATGACTGGAGTGCTACCATGGATGGCTACAAGCTCTTCAGAAGGGACAGACAAGGTAGGAGAGGTGGAGGAGTGACTCTATATGTTAGAGAGTCTCTTGACTCTCTAGAACTTGAGGTCAGTAACAATAAGGTTGAGTGCCTGTGAGTCAATCAGGGGGAAGGCCAATAAGGCTGATATCCTCGTGGGAGTCTGTTACAGCCCACCCAACCAGGATGATGAGAGCGATGAACTATTCTACAAGCAGTTGGCAGATGTCTCAAAATCACCAGCCCTTGTTCTCATGGGTGACTTTAACCTGCCGGATGTCTGCTGGGAATTCCACACAGCAGAGAAGAGGCAGTCTAGGAGATTCTTAGAATGTATAGAGGATAATTTCCTACTCCAGCTGGTAAATGAGCCCACCAGGGATGGGTCCCCGCTAGACATTCTGTTTGCAAACAGAGAGGAGCTGGTGGGAGATGTAGTGGTCGGAGGCTGTCTGGGGCACAGTGACCATGAAATAATAGAGTTTTCAATACTCAGGGATGCAAGGAGGGACAACAATAAAACCTCTACACTGGACTCCCGGAGGGCAGATTTTGGCCTTTTCAAAAGACTGGTACAGAGTGTACCCTGTGAAACAGCCCTTGAAAACAAAGGGGTCCAGGAGGGATGGGCATACTTCAAGGAGCAAGTCCTGAATGCACAGGAGCAGGCTGTCCCTGTGTGATAAAAGGCAAGCCGGCGGGGAAGACGACCGGTCTGGTGAACAGGGAGATACTGAAGGAAATTTGGGTTAAAAAGAGAGCTTGCAGTCTATGGAAAAAAGGGCCGGCTACTCAGGAAGAGTTTAAGAATACAGTTAGGTCACGTAGAAAGAAAATTAGAGAGACGAAGGCATGATTTGAACTCAATCTTGCCACTGCCATTAAGGATAACAAAAAGTCTTTCTACAGATACATCAACGGCAAAAGGAGGGGCAGGGAAAACCTCCATTCTTTGTTGGACACGGGGGGAAACATAGTTACCAAAGATGAGGAAAAGGCTGAGGTATTTAACACTTTCTTTACCTCAGTTTTCAACAGTAAGACAGGTTGTCCTGAAGACAGCTGGCTTCTGGGGCTTGTAGAGAGAAATGGGAAGCTGAGTAGCTCCCTTGTAATCCTGGAGGGAACAGTTTGTGACCTGCTGAGCCACTTGGATACTCACAAGTCTATGGGACCAGACGGGATCCACCCCAGGGTGATGACAGAGCTGGAAGAAGAGCTCACCAAGCTGCTCTCCATCATTTACCAACGGTCCTGGCTCATTGGGGAGGTCCCAGATGATTGGAAGTTGGCAAATGTCACACAAATGTACACAAAAAGGGATGGAAGGAGGACACAGGAAACTACAGGCCTGTCAGGCTGACCTCAGTGCCTGGCAAGGTTATGGAGCAGATCATCCTGGGGACAATCATACAGCACATACAGGATGAACAAGGGATCAGACCCAGCCAGCACGGGTTTAGGAAGGGCAGGTCCTGTCTGACCAACCTGGTCTCCTTTCATGATTGGGTGACCCGCTTGGTGGACGAGGGGAAGGCTGTGGATGTGGTCTACCTGGACTTCAGCAAAGCCTTTGACACCATCTCCCATAGCATTCTCCTGAAAAAGCTGTCAGCCCACGGCTTAGACAGGAGCACTCTGTGCTGGGTTAGGAACTGGCTGGAGGGCCGGGCCCAGAGAGTGGTGGTTTCAATGGTGCTGCATCCAATTGGCGGCCGGTCACTAGCGGTGTCCCCCAGGGATCAGTGTTGGGCCCAGTTCTGTTTAATATCTTAATCGATGATTTAGATGAGGGGATTGAGTCCACCATTAGTAAATTCGCAGATGACACTAAATTGGGGGGGAGTGTCGATCAGCTGGAAGGCAGGAGGGCTCTGCAGAGGCACCTGGACAGACTGGAGAGTTGGACCGATTCCAATGGGATGAGGTTCAACACGGCCAAGTGCCGGGTCCTGCACTTTGGCCACAACAACCCCATGGGGAACTCCAGGCTGGGCACAGAGTGGCTGGAGATCAGCCAGGCAGAAAGGGACCCGGGAGTCTCGATTGACAGGAAGCTGAAAATGAGCCAGCAGTGTGCTCAGGTGGCCAAGAAGGCCAATGGCATCCTGGTCTGGATCATGAACAGTGTGGCCAACAGGTCCATGAAAGTGATTCTTCCCCTGTACTCAGCGCTGGTGAGGCCACACCTTGAGTAGTGTGTCCAGTTCTGGGCCCCTCAGTTCAGGAAGGAGATTGAGGTGCTGGAGCAGGTCCAGAGAAGAGTAACAAGGCTGGTGAAGGGACTCAAGTGCAAGTCTTATGAGGAACGGCTGAGGGAGCTGGAGTTGTTTAGTCTGGAGAAGAGGTGGCTCAGGGGAGACCTTCTTGCTCTCTACAACTGCCTGAAAGGAGGTTTTAGCCAGGTGGGAGTTGGTCTCTTCTCCCAAGTAGCTACCAGTAAGACTAGAGAACATGGTCTTAAGCTCTGCCAGGGGAGGTTTAGGTTAGATATTAGGAAGAAATTATTTACAGAGAGGGTGATCAGACATTGGAATGGGCTGTCCAGGGAGGTGGTGGATTCTCCGTCCCTGGAGGTTTTTAAGAAGAGACTGGATGTGGCACTTGGTGCCATGATCTAGTAACCACACGTTTTGGATCAAGGGTTGGACTTGATGATCTCAGAGGTCCTTTCCAACCCAGATGATTCTGTGGTTCTGTGAGTCCAGGAAGGCCGGAAACTCTTCAAGAAGGAAACCTTAAAAGCACAGGAGTGGGCCGTCCTCATGCGCCATAGGACAAAATGGCAGGGAAGACGACAGGCCTGGCTGAACAGGGAGCTTTTGCTGGGACTTAGGAAGAAAAGGAGAGTTTACCTCCTTTGGAAGAAGGGGCAGGCATCTTGGGACGAGTACAGGGATCTGGCTAGATCATGTAGAGGAAAAAATTAGAAAGCAAAAGCCCAGCTGGAGCTCAATCTGGCCACTGTCATAAGGGACAACAAAAAAAGTTTTTACAAATACATTAACAATAAAAAGAGAGCCAGGGAGAATCTCCATCCTTTACTGGATGTGGGAGGAAACATTGCAACCAAGAATGAGGAAAAGGCTGAGATACTTAATGCCTTCTTTGCCTCCATCTACATTTGTCAGACCAGCCACCCCAAGGTTATTCAGCCCCCTGATCTGAAAGATAAGGATGGAGACCAGCACAACCCTCCCCATAATCCAGGAAGAAGCAGTTAACGACCTGCTATGGCACCTGGACACTCCCAAGTCTATGGGGCTGGATGGGATCCACCCAAGAGTATTGAGGGAGCTGGCAGAAGAGCTCACCAAGCCTCTCTCCATCATTTACCAACAGTCTTGGTTAACAAGGGAGGTCTCAGATGACCGGAGGCTTGCCAACATGACACCCATCTACAAGAAGGGTCGGAAGGAGGATCCAGGGAACTACAGGCCTGTCAGCCTGACCTTGGTTCCCAAAGAAATTACGGAGAGGTTCATCTTGAGTGCACTCACATGGCAGGTGCAGGACACCAGCAGATCAGGCCCAGCCAGCATGGGTTCAGGAAAGGCAGGTCCTGCCTGACCAACCTGGTCTTGTTCTATGACCAGGTGACCCGTCTAGTGGACAAGGGGAAGGCTGTGGGCGTTGTCTACCAGGACTTTAGTGTAGTGTAACAAGGCAACCAGGTGCCCCTAATTGCCAGGGAGTGAGCATGAGCTTGTGTCAAGCCCACCTGTGCCCAATTAGGGTGGGCCCCCACTGCACATGAGCAGGACCAGGGGGCCAATAAAAGGTGAGGCCTGAGACACAGGTGGGGCTCACTCCTGAGCTAGCTAGCAGAGAGATCAGTTGCTCTCAGAGCAACAGCACTGATCCAGGCTAGTCAACCCTGTGGGCTATAGGCTCGGAGCACTGTTTGTGAGTCTCTGTGGGAACACCTGGTTGGACCTTGAAGTGCCGTACCCTAAAAGAGGTTCGTCTTGCTACATCTGGTGGAGAATGCGGGCAAAGACCTTGGTCTAGCTCGTGCTCAGACGAATCAGAAAAAAGGGATCCAGTCTGGCACCAACTAGCATTAACAGAAAACCCAAAGAGTCGGGTAAGAAGATCCACTACCGCTCCTTCCCTACCACTGATTGACCAAGAAAAAGGAAAAGATGGGATTGTCAGCAAGTACCCCTGTCAATGAGAAACTGGTGACACTGGCGAAGGAGCAAGAGCTCTCCTCCTCCCCATCCTCTGCGGCTGCGTGGGAGCTCTGGCAGGAGGTCAGTAACCTATTGGGAGACCTCCATACTCAAGAAATTAACAAAAATATAACTGGAATAGATGATACCTGGGGACTTTAGCAAAGCCTTTAACACTGTCTACAACAGTGTTCTCCTAGAGAAGCTGTTGGCTCATGGTATAGATATGAGTGTATTCTTTGTTGGATTAAAAAATGGCTACATGGCTGGGCCCAGAGAGTTGTAGTCAACAGAGTCAAATCCATTTGGCAGCCAGTCACCATTGGTGTTCCCCAGGGCTCAGTTTTGGGGCTGGTATTGTTCAATATCTTCATCAGTGGTCTAGATGAGGGGATTAACTGCTTCCTCAGGAAGTTTGCAGATGACACCAAGTTGGGTGGGATTATTGATCTGCTCAGGGGTAGGAAGGCTCTGCAGAGGGACCCGGACATATTGGATCAGTGGGCCAAGGCCAGCAATATGAGGTATAACAAGGTTAAGGGCCGGGTCCTGCACTTTGGTCAAAACCACTCCATGGAACACTACAGGCTTGGGGAGGAGTGGCGGTAAAGCTGCCAGGCAGAGAAGGACCTGGGGGTGTTGGTTGACAGCCATCTGAATATGAGCCAGCAGTGTGCCCAGGAGGCCGAGAAGGCCAACAGCATCCTGGAGTGTATTGGGAATAGTGTGGCCAGCAGGAGAAGGGAAGTGATCGTCCAGGGAGGTGGTGGATTCTCCGTCCCTGGAGGTTTTTAAGAAAAGACTGGATGTGGCACACAGTGCCATGGTCTAGTAACCATGGTAATTGTGGATGAAGGGTTGGACTTGATAGACTTGAAAGGACAGTGGTCCTTTCCAAGGCGGATGATTTTATGATTCTATGATTAAATTTCTGTCAAAGACAAGAATATCAAATTTGATTTCAATTTTAACATGTAAGTATCACTAGAAATAAATACCCTCCCTCCTGAAAAAACATTCAAAATGTGCTAAGATTCAAATTAATAAAAAAAAAATCTTACCCATCTGGATGGAGATTTCTCCAATTGCCCAGGTGGCATTGTTACACACAGAAATGAATTCAGGGTTTAGGTTGGTTCCCAAAATGGGCATGAAATCAGCTAGAAAGAACATTTTAAAATCTCATCACATAATACAACCATGTTGTCCCATTACTGCAAGATCACAGGGTGTAAAAAAAAAGTTTTTAAAAAATTGTGTAACCATATTTGAATTATTTTAAAACATTATACCTGAATTAACAAGTGCTTTATTTCTGCTATATATCAGATCAACCTGGATTTTACAACCTACGCAGCTTAATAGAAATCCTTTCAAAGTGTAATTTAAAAATATTTCAAATGGGTATTATTGAACTTTTATGCAACTCTAGAAACCTTTTTTTTTCTCCCCTTTCCGGGGATGGGGAAAGAAAAAACACACCGATCGCCATGTATTCCCCTGAGCTAACATTAATATTAAAAATAACCAAAAATCTTTCCCCCTAAAAAACCAAACCCCATATATTATATTCCAAGATGTATTATAACATCTGTTAAACAAATTTTAAATTCTAAGCCTATCCATGCATTGATGTCAAGATAAGTGTATCTCAAGAGTATCTGAGGGAAGAAACAGTGAGTATTGTGGAAGTGTATAACTGATGTTAGCTCCCTACTGAAATTTAAAAAAAAAACAACCCCCCCCCCCCAAACCTAACCTTTTGCCAAGTTTTTGAATGTCAATATATATAAACTATATGTAACAAAAAAGCTACAAATTCAAGAATTTATCAAAGAAAGCAACTTTTCTAATTGGAGTCTAAGTACTGTTTTGCTGTATTACAGCACAACAGAAATCATGTTACATTATAAAAAATAAGCAGCACATGTCTCTGTGTACAAAAAGAACGTGTCAAACACACAGTTCAAAGGAGAAAAGACTACAGACCCTTGCTGATAAAGGAAAATGAATTTACAACACCACAACAGGGCAAACCACAGAAAAGGGAATTTAACCATGGCTAAAACAGTCTCCAATCCTTTTTTAAAACATGTTAATTATTTAATATGTAAAAGAAACATACCGATGCAAGGCTTAACATGCTGAAAACACGCCTTTGTCAGATCACCTAACAGTGCAAAAGAACTCTGCCGTACCTCAGGCATTTTATCCTAGAGAGAGGAAGAAAAAAACCTGACAATTTTAGAAGTGTTTTCCATTCTCTTGTGAAAGATGATCCTTGAATTTGTGGTGGGTTGACCTTGGCTGGCTGCCAGGTTCCCACCAAACTGCTCTAGCATCTCCCATCTCAGCAGGATTGGGGGAGAAAATAAGGTGAAAAAACTCATGGGTTGACATAGTTTACTAAATAAAAGCAAAGGCCATGCGCCATGCATGGAAGCAAAGGAAACAAAAAAGGTTTATTCTCTACTTCACATCAGCAGGTGATGTCCAGCCACTTCCTGAGAAGTAGGACCTTGGTACATGTAGTGGTTGCTCCAGAAAACAAACACCTTAATAACTAATGTCCCCCCCTCCTCCCTTGTCTTAGCTTTTATTGCTGAGCACAATGTCATATGGTGTGGAATATCTCTTTGGTCAGTTTGAAAACTGGCCTGTCTCTGTCCCTTCCCAACCTCTTGCTCACCTCCAGTCACTCCAGGCCTTTGGAGTGGTGGTGTTGGAGAGACAGTCTTGGTGCAGTGGGAGCACTGCTCATCAGTAGCCAAAACACTGATGTGTTATCAACACCCTTCTAGCTACCAATACAAAGCACAGTACTATTTGGGCTGCTACAGGGAAGGTTAACTCCAGCCAAGTCAGACCCAATAGAGGATTAAACAAGTTACTCATCTCACCTGCATGCATTGGTACATTAGTGTCAGGATATTGCTGCGAGCCACTAGCTGTTCAATGTTTCCTCCAAGTCCTTCAGCTAAACCACTGAGTAAATCAAGAGCCACGATCATGAAGTCTTTATCTGGAGCCTCATATTGGTCTGGCTGAGCATTGTGCACCTGTGACAAATAAGCATGCCTTTTCAAAATGAGTATTAGATTTTCTCAGGAGTGTGAACAAAAGTAAAACCAAAACAAACAAGCAAACAAACAAACAGTTTCTGAAGTACAGCTTCATTTAAATATTTGTAGTTAATACTACACATCTCCCTAGAAACCCATAACTTTACATAGTTTATACATTGGTTTAAGGAGGTATTCTGAAAACATTGGACTAGCAATAGAAAAATACCATGGCTTGTGCAAGAGTCTTCTGCACCAGATTTACACAGCGCTGATACACAGGTTCACAGTATGGAAGAAAGCCAGATTGCAAGGCAGTAGCAACTGATGACAGGCACTGGAATGAAATTAAAAAAAAAATAAGAACAAGAGAGACACACTAACTTTCCTTATCACCCTGAAGTACCTTTTACTTGGGAGAGGTAAATTAAAAGCATTTTAATTATACACACAAGTAAATGATTGAGTAAAAACAACCTAGAAAGGCAATTAGCTAAACCAAGGCAACTGTCAGTTAATAGTTAATCTCTCCTATGCATGTCAGTTATGAAACATGTCTCAGAAGCAGCATCTTCTGAGAGGCCAAGAAAGTTCATATGAAGACAGTTACTATAATTCAGTTAGCACTTACACTAAACTTCAGTATCTTGACCATGTACAAGCCCTAACATTACCCAAGATTTAAGAAACTAATTTCTCTAGAAGTGCTATCCTGATTCACACTTGGATGGTACAGAGAATAGACTGCATGGTCTGATTCATACCTTCAGCCTGTCTGGTAAGTTTTAATGGAGGGATGAAGAGAGAGCAAGGAGAGAGAGGACAAGAACAACAGGGGTATAGAAGATTTTTTTTTTTTAAATAGAATCTCAAAGAAAACATTCAAGCATGGCAGAAAAAATACCTAGAAGATTTCTGCTAAACCTAATGACATTTCTTCAGTCACAAGATTTTCCCAGTACAGTCATAATATTTTCTCCATAATGGGAAATACCTAACACTGTCAGTTTTTATAGTCACACTTCCTATTTGGAGCATCTTTAGTAAAAGTGGTAATTCCTAAAATAAGTTCATAAAACATATTTAGTTGTTTTTTTTTTTCATTTACCTCTAATAAAGGGAAAAGATCTTTATCTTCATCCTTCAACATGTTCCACTTCTGGATTAATGGAGGCATTAGCATCTGAATGTACTCCTGTTTAGGATAAAAATACATCAGCTACTTAAACATTTCTTTGTGTAATAGTTTATTTCAAAGCTAGAAAATTGATATATTAAGAATAAATATATTCTACTTTTTCAGAAAAAGAAAATTGTTATACTGTAATTCAGTCATTGTTGCAATATGTAGAAGTAGTTTAATATTAGAATTTACAATTTATGTCTTAAAATATTTTGCTGAGGCACATAAATACTTTTTCAGAACCAGTCTTTTCCTCCAGGTTTGGCTTCAGTCTAGCAACGTTTAATAGCTGTCAAGGTTGTTACAAATCTATAGGATTGACTCAAGGCCTATAAAAATGTTTTTACCAGCAATGCAATCTGGCTGTGCATCTGCCATGTGTTTTTCTCAACCATCTCCCATTGCCCTGATGCTGCAACCCTATCTCCCCCCAAGTTCTTGAAACCTCTTCCTCTAGCAACTACCCATCCATGAAGAAAGTAATTTCCTGTTCCTCCAAAAGGGCACACTTACCAGTTCTATATAAAGATGTTGCATATTCCCTGCCACTGCTGTCACAGTCACAAGGACACTAAGCAAGGCATCCCTGTAGTACTGTTGCTCCCAGAAAGTATCCAAAGAGACAATAGATGCTGTCTGCTAATGCTATGTCCAAAGATAAAATATTCTAAGTGACTGAAGGAAGTCCCACCATCACCAGGAGTTCCCATTTATCTTCCTACTGGTGCTGTCAAATGTCAAGCTGGCCAGATTGAAAAATGTATCTTTTGATAGTGTGGAGTCTTGGACAGCAAGTAAAATGCCATGGAAACAACCCATTTTTGTTTTTTATTCTAGTGTGTCTATGTCATGTGAAGCACTAAAGAGAAATAAAGCAAATTTTAATAGCCATTATAAAATGCACGTGATGCATGCATATCCTATTAATGAACATATGTACGCTACAAAAAGCTCAGTATATTTTCCTGTGTGTTATCTGTGCTTTGTCCAAAGGATTCTGTATTTTTTATATATAAAATTCATGTCTGTCCCACTCTGCTAAAGCAATTTCTAATGATGATGTGCTCCAATATATTGGAAAGACACAAAGAACAGCTTAGCTGAAAGTGGTGAACAAAAAAAAGGTAATTAGAAATTAGCACACACATTCCACCGATTTCTTTAAAGTCACATTTCATATCTATATTAATATATGTATCTCCTCTGAGCTGAAGAATTCTGAGAATGTGAGAAAAAAAGATCTCGATAAAGAGAAGCACATTTCACAAGCCACTATACACACAATTGTTTATTCAAATGGGGAATATTTGGGTAGTGGGAAAATTACATGAGGTCTATGTATTTTACATGTAAATATTTATTATTATTGAAGCCTACACAGAAAGGTCAGCATTTTTGTTTTAGTACATGTCAAGCACACTACAAAAACCAGGGAACCGTTTTTTCAATATATGACAAGTACTTCTACAGAACATAAGGTATACTCACTGGTTTATTCAGATGATGTCCTACAGAATCTGCTAGCGTTCCTATAGCATCATAAAGAATGAGCAGGTTTTTATGCTGGTATTTGCTAAATGCGAAGACCAAAGTGTCAAGTATATATGCAAGATAAGGAACAAGCTCTGTACAAGCCTCCTCTTCTAGAGTAGCAAAGGCACTGAATGACAGAAAAACCCACCACAAACAGGTCAGTCAAAATCTTGGAAAAAGCAAAACAAGACCACCCCAAAATACCTCATACTACCCATTTCTGTTTAAACACAAAACTGCATTAGTCCCCAAATTCAAAATGGTACTACTGAGATAAACTTAATGTATTTTGATTAAACACAAAGACTCTCAGCTTTTACAATGTGATGAGTAAAACTGTAAAAAATTCCTGCAAAGCCTGTTATGTATACATGTTACAGAACTAATTCTGCTTTATGAAGAAACTTCCTTGGCAGTCTGATGTGTTTGTTCCTCTTCCACATAAACTGACACATAAAAGCTTTATTAGCTGAGCTTCCTGCACAACAGTTGTACCCATTCCATTAAGGGTGCATCCATTTTTTTAATTACTACTTTTATTTAATATCTGCAGAGAAAGGAGAGGCCTGAGTCACAGGCTCAGCTCAGTCCTGAGCTAGCCAGCAGAGAGGTCAGTCACTTCTCTCAGCACTGCACTACCTTCATTGCGCCACTAGAGCTCATCGCCCTTAGGGTGAGGCTCTGAGGAGTCTCAAACCCACGGCCTCAGTATTGCTCAGGTTGTCTATACTGCATGCTAGCCAGCTGCACCACTCAAGCCTCACCCTAAGGACTGAGCTGAGTCTGTGACTCAGGCCTCACCTTTTATAGGCCCCCTAATCCTGCTCATGCGCAGTGGGGGCCCACCCTAATTAGGCACAGGTGGGCTTAACACAAACTCATGCCACTCCCTGGCAATTAGTGACACCTAGTTGCCTCATTTCACTACAGATAATTTCTTTTACTGCAATAGTTTGATGATTCATATACTCTGAAAACAAAGTAGACATGACAAATAGAAATACATTTTTTTTCATTTTATTACAACTCAGAATAATTTGTGACTACTTCTGAACCTAATTCAATTTAAAAGAAAAAAACCAAAATACAATAAAAGCTAGAAATGGAGTCATGCATTCATCAATAAAGGTAGTAAAATAGTTTCCCATGAAAATGCAGTGTCATGGACAGTGCTTTTTGTTTAAGCTTTGACTCACCTGCAGGCAGCTTCTTGTACTCTCTTGTTGCTATCCAGAATACGCTTTAGTAACTCAGTCATTAATGGCTTCAAGTATATGTCTGGAGGCTGACTAACTACCCAGTGTGCATAGCGACTAAGAGTCCAGCATGTAATGGAGCGAACGAGAGCCTTTTTGTTAGAGAGGCACTGAATAAGGTGAGGGATAAGCTCAGGAAGATACGGAATCATACCCTGCATACAGCCTAGAAGGAAAAATATAGCTATTACAGTTACAAGAATTACAAAATGTAATAAAATTTTTTGTTAATTCTTACAAGACACATATTTTCATCCTCTATCATGCAGTAATACATTTTAAAAACATTCAAAGCAAGTCTATATAATTTATGTTCTGAAAAGAAACCTCTCCATAAACAATAATGAAAATTCCCACTTCAAATTAATTCAGTTAATTTCAACTACATTTCTTCTTCAGTGCTTCCCCAATCCCCAGAAAATCTGTTTTATTAAATGAAGTAGAGCAAGTACATCCAAATAAAATTAGTTCATAAAGCTGAGAAGTTTTATGCCAGTCTACTCAGTGACCAAGACAATATGTGGAGAAAGATTAGGTCTTGATAGCAAATCATATCATGCAATTTTCTTCTTGTTTTTTCCTAATATCACATAAATACTGATCAGCAGTAAAAGCTACACACTTCAAGTCAGCAAGAGCAGTAATAAACTGAGATTTTCCAGAAGTATTAACTTTTACCTTGCTTGACTTGAAATCAAAGCCAACAAAAAATGTTTTCTAGCTACAAACAAAAAGTATGTTCACTAGGCACTGTAGGAAAAGATAGATAATCCAGGCATATTCAGACCCAAACATATTCTTTCAGTTTGCAAAATGGACAAAGATGCTAAAAATACAGGCAAAAAGCCAAGCCTATGAGTAAATACAAAGAAATGGAAGTTATTACATTTAAATCAGAGAACCCTCAACAAAAAGCAGATCAGGGAACTGAATTCACAGTACTGATCTTCTCCATTTCTGAAAACACCAAATGAAATGTAAGACTCAAATTTATTAAATAATTCCTCTTGTATCAAATCAAAGTAGTACTTCATGAGAGAGTACTTCATATATGCTGCAGAGTTAAGAAAAGGAGGAATAAAAGAAATTATCTAAGTTATTTAGTCTCTGGAATATGTATAGATCTGAAAAAGAAAAATTAAACAATTAACTGCAGTCACCAACTAGTAGATGTATAGATTAATCACTAAAACCAAATCAGCTAAGAACATATACTTGTTTGCACAAGTAAATTCACCTAGAAGGAATCACAGAGATGTTTTAGAACCAATTAAAAATTCAGCAATCAGATATGCATTGTTGCCTTACCTTCAGCAATTGCTCCAAGAACAAGGATACCAGATTCTTTAACTACCCATTTGGGATGGAAGAGCAATTCCTTCAAAAGTGGCAAGATATGTGGCAGAAATTCATCACGAAATACATTGGCCAGGACATCTAGAGCAGCAGCAGAACATTTCCCTGAGGAGATTTAACAGTGTTATTCTCTGCTTACTACACAAGCAGTTGTAATTAATATAGTATAATCCTCATTTTGAGTTGCCAGGGTATTATGAGGAAAGATACTTTCATTTGATTAAAATACACAGGGATCCACTGTGCTCTGGTACAAAGTCACAACTCTTAAAAAGCCAATTTTGTGGAATTTTTATAGCCACTAAAGGACTCATACAGTGGGGATATTAAAACACTCAGTGACACGAACCACACCATTCTATTCTATTCTATTATATATATTTTGTTACTATTATATTATATTGCTATGCTATATACACTACATAATTTCAGGACAGTGTTACACTACAGATGAGGGAAGGTCTGTGACATAAATGTAGCATACTGGAGAGAATCAGGAGAAACAGCCTAAAAATATTAGCAATTGATTACAAAGCAAATCTTCAAACATGATCCATGCCTCAAAGCAAAAAAAAAGGCAAAATGATCAATCTCTAGAGTCTGAAAGAAATTCACTGGCCTCTGTTCTGAGCTTTAATATCTTACTCCTAATTATGTGATGCACCAATACAAAGAAAACCACCTGGAAATTTGTTTGAAAGTTTTTTATCTCGTATTTTTAGCACACAAAAGTTCATAGAAGAACAACTTAAAAACATGAATCAGATACCGTTACTCTGGTTTTCTGCTGTGGTGTTATCATGTTACCATGGTTTAACATTTGTCTGGCAATTAAACAAATGAGAGTTGCTCTATATTAACCCCTCTCCTTTCCCAGAAAGGGAAAGACTTATGGGTTGGAAACTAAATTACAGACCTTTAATGAAACAATAGTGATGAAAAAGAAAATAATGAAATATATACAAAAATAATATCACACTCCCCCCCAATAACGCTCATGTCACCACTCAGGCTGCAGGGACAATTATCTATTCCAGTAGTTTCTACCACCCAGATGAAAATTTGGGCCCACTAGCAGTTTAGGTCAAGTTTAAGATATTTGTGTGTTTGCTACATATATTTTGTCTGATTACCTGTTCAAATTGCAAGTCAAACATAGAACACTGGACAAGAAATAGGGCACTCAGTTCTGATTTTCAGATAATTCAAATTCTCTCAAGTCTAAATAATATAAATCAAAATATATTTCTTAACAGTTGTGTTCTCTTTGCTAGTCAGCTTTAGCTTCCTTACCATCTTAACCAAAACTGTGGACCA